>NW_024342130.1:0-2712 GCF_902729225.1 Pteropus medius | reverse complement strand
TCCGGGGAGGTGGAGGTGCTGGGAGCGGCCTGTCTTCTCTGGCAGACCAGGGTCCACACAGGTTTCCTTCGAAAATCCACCATATACATATATATGCATATAGATGAACATATATATGCATATATATGTATATGGTAGATCTGGCAAAAAGCTCTCTAGTGACGTCCATTTTGAGCCGAACTGCAGACTTTCGAGATACGGCTCACTTGCGGCAAATTCACGGCCCTCCCGGCGCCTCGGGGCTCTGAGGGCGGTGCTCGGTCGTCTGCGGGTATATATATGTATATATATATGTATATATATATAGATATATATATAGAGAGAGAGAGAGAGAGAGAGAAAGAGTGATAGAAATAGACAGATACATAGATAGATAGGTAGATAGAGAGAGAGAGAGAAACAGAGAAAGAGAGAGATAGAGATATAGAGATATCTATAGTTTCAGATACAGATATAGATATAGCTATATCTAGGGAAGCTCTGGCAAAAAGCACTCTACAGACGTCCATTTTGAGCCGGAACTGCAGACTTCCGAGATACGGCTCACTTGCGGCAAATTGACGGCCCTCCCGGCGCCTCGGGGCTCTGAGGCCGATGCTCGGTCGTCTGCGGGTACTGGGGTTCAGAAGTTGCAGAAGCACTCACTGACACTTTGAGCCCCTAGAGGTACAAACGGCGTCTCATTGCTCTCTGTATCCTCAGGGTGCAGAGCTCCAGGCCACCCACAGACAGCGGACCCAGGGAGGCTTTGGCCACTCCGTCCCTGGAGGCCGTCACCCGCTGGAAAGAGGTCAGTTGGGGGACACTGCAGACAGCAGTGGGTCTGATTTCGGCCTCCGGGCCTTATGAGCTTTGCGATCACCTCTTCGAGCCTTTCATTTCTTCATTTTGAATGCGTCCACGGGGACCATTACGACCATCCCAGGTAGAAAGGTGAGGGAGAGGGAGGTGTCTGCTTCCGTCCTGAAGTCTGATTTCCAATGCGGAAAGCAGGAAGGAGCAGAGGCCTTAGGAAGGAGCCCCGGGGCCTCTGGGATGAAAAGAGATCCTGCTGAATTGTGGCTCTGGAACGCCCGGTGTCCACACTCCGGGAAGGTGGAGGTGCTGGGAGCTGCCTGCCTTCTCTGGTAGACCAGGGGTCCACACAGGTTTCCTTCGAAAATCCACCATATACATATATATGCATATAGATGAACATATATATGCATATATATGTACATGGTAGATCTGGCAAAAAGCTCTCTAATGACGTCCATTTTGAGCCGGAACTGCAGACTTTCGAGATACGGCTCACTTGCGGCAAATTCACGGCCCTCCCGGCGCCTCGGGGCTCTGAGGGCTGTGCTCGGTCGTCTGTGGGTATATATATGTATATATATATGTATATTTATATATATATAGAGAGAGAGAGAGAGAGAGAGAGAGAGAAAGAGTGATAGAAATAGACAGATACATAGATAGATAGGTAGATAGAGAGAGAGAGAGAAACAGAGAAAGAGAGAGAGATAGAGATATAGAGATATCTATAGTTTCAGATACAGATAAGATATAGCTATATCTAGGGAAGCTCTGGCAAAAGCACTCTACAGACGTCCATTTTGAGCCGGAAGTGCAGACTTCCGAGATACGGCTCACTTGCGGCAAATTGACGGCCCTCCCGGCGCCTCGGGGCTCTGAGGGCGATGCTCGGTCGTCTGCGGGTAGGGGGGTAAAGAAGTTGCGGAAGCACTCCCTGACACTTTGAGCCCCTAGAGGTACAAACGACGTCTCATTGCTCTCTGTGTCCTCGTGCAGAACTCCAGGCCACCCACAGACAGCGTACCCAGGGATGCTTTGGCCCGTCCGTCCCTGGAGGCCGTCACCAGCTGGAAAGAGGTCAGTTGGGGGACACTGCAGACAGCTGTGGGTCTGATTTCGGCCTCCGTGCCTCTTGAGCTTTGCGATCACCTCTTTGAGCCTTTCATTTCTTCATTTTGAATGCGTACACGGGGACCATTACCACCATCCCAGGTAGAAAGGTGAGGGAGAAGGAGGTGTCTGCTTCCGTCCTGAAGTCTGATTTCCAATGCGGAAAGCAGGAAGGAGCAGAGGCCTCAGGAAGGAGCCCCGGGGCCTCTGGGATGAAAAGAGATCCTGCTGAATTGTGGCTCTGGAACGCCCGGTGTCCACACTCCGGGGAGGTGGAGGTGCTGGGAGCAGCCTGCCTTCTCTGGTAGACCAGGGGTCCAGCCGGGTTTCCTTCGAAAATCCACCATATACATATATATGCATATAGATGAACATATATATGCATATATATGTATATGGTAGATCTGGCAAAAAGCTCTCTAATGACGCCCATTTTGAGCCGGAACTGCAGACTTTCGAGATACGGCTCACTTGCGGCAAATTCACGGCCCTCCCGGCGCCTCGGGGCTCTGAGGGCGGTGCTCGGTCGTCTGCGGGTATATATATGTATATATATACGTATATATAAATATATATATATATATAGAGAGAGAGAGAGAGAGAGAGAAAGAGTGATAGAAATAGACAGATACATAGATAGATAGGTAGATAGAGAGAGAGAGAGAAACAGAAAGAGAGAGAGATAGAGATATAGAGATATCTATAGTTTCAGATACAGATATAGATATAGCTATATCTAGGGAAGCTCTGGCAAAAAGCACTCTACAGACGTCCATTTTGCGCCGGAAGTGCAGACTTCCGAGA
>NW_024342129.1:0-912 GCF_902729225.1 Pteropus medius | reverse complement strand
CTGAGCCTTAAGGCCAGGGACCCCGCTGTGATCCCATTACTGCTTTCGCTAACGGGCTTCAAAGCTTGTGGAGGAGTCAGGCAGGGCCGCAGCGTGAGCGGGAAGCCCACCCTGCAGGTGGCTCTGGGAGCTTCCTCCTCCCTCCCCTCCCACCTGAACTCATTCCTCTCTAAATGGCTTCCCTCCCTCCGCGGCCTAGGCGCCTCAGAGGCAGAGGGGCTGCTCAGTGCGACAGGGACATCCAGACACTGGATGGTTGTAACCGGAGCGGATTTGAGACACGGTCCCGTGTTTCTTCTCCTTCTCGTCTTTGCCCCTCATCCCAGCTGGGAGCCATCTGGGCCTCGGCCCCTGGGGGCAGGACACCCCTGCCCTCTTTCTCATCATTTCCTGCCCTCACAGTCCACAGAGGGACCAGCTTCCTGGTGCGTCTGGGTCCATCCTGGGCCTGCCACAGAGGCGATGCACAGAGAAGACGGTCACCGCAGTGGCAAGTGGGGGGTGGAAGGCTGCCTGAGGACGGGCTGTCTCCCCACGCCCGACCCCCCGACTCTGCACTTGACCACAGGACAGTGGCGCCGACTGCCCAGAAAAGGAGCGTTTTAGAAACACCATGTTGCCTTTGAGAAGAGAAAGGCCCGCGATGCTCCCCGTCGGGGCGAGGGGGCGCACAGCACGTCGGGGTGCTGCGCCATGCGCTTCGCCGCCAGCCCCTGGCCTGCCGGCAGCCCCACTTGGCAGACGAGGCAGAGGCCACAGGGAGGCCGTGGGAAGCAGAAGCTGCAGGACCCTAGAGTCTGAGGCGGGCCCCTCGCCTCCCTCCCTCAGAGGCAGAGGGTTGCACCCACCAGACCAGCCGAGGGTGAGGGCCGAGCTGGAGAGGGGACACACAGTCACAGACCCCCGCAGGGT
>NW_024342128.1:0-501 GCF_902729225.1 Pteropus medius | reverse complement strand
CCTTTAGCCTTTTGAACATATGGAATATAGTTATAAACTCTTAAAGTCTCTGTTAATTCTACTGTTTTCTTCTGGTTTTGGTTGTTTTCAATAATTTATTTTTCTTCTTAATATGGGTTTTATTTTGTTATTTATTTTCATGATTGATAAATTTTAATCTAATGCCAGACACTGTGAATTTCGCTTTGGTGGGTAATGTTGTTTTTGTTGTTGTTGTTGTTTGTTTTGTTTTTTATTCCTACACATATTAATGAGATTTGTTCTGAGGCACAGTTAAGTTAGTGGAAATAATTTGATGTTTCCATATACTACTTTTATGATTATTTAGGTGGAAATAGATTAGTGGTTGGACTAGCAGAACCAAACTTTAGCTAATATCATATTCAATGATGAATTAACAAATGTATTTCAACTAAGATTAAGAGCAAGGCAAGAATATCTGTTGGCACTGCTTTTAATATTGTACTGGAAGTCCTACCTAGTGCAATAAGGAAAAAAAAA
>NW_024342127.1:0-602 GCF_902729225.1 Pteropus medius | reverse complement strand
ACGTCACCAGAGAGCTTTTTGCCAAAGCTACCATATACATATATATGCATATATATCTGTATGCATATATATGTATATGGTGGATTTTCGAAGGAAACCTGCGTGGACCCCTGGTCTACCACAGAAGTCAGGCCGTACCTAGCACCTCCACCTCCCCGCAGTGGGGACACCGGGCGTTCCAGAGCCACAATTCCACATGATCTCTTTTCATCCCAGAGGCCCCGGGGCTCCTTCCTAAGGCCTCGGCTCCTTCCCGCTATCCGCAGTGTAAATCAGACTTCAGGACGGAAGCAGACACCTCCCTCTCCCTCACCTTTCTGCCTGGGATGGTCGTAATGGTCCCCGTGGACGCATTCAAAATGAAGAAATGAAAGGCTCAAAGAGCTCATCGCAAATCTCCTAAGGCACGGAGGCCGAATTCAGACCCACAGCTGTCTGCAGTGTCTCCCAACTGAACTCTTTCCAGCGGGTGACGGCCGCCATGGACACAGGGGCCAAAGCATCCCTGGGTACGCTGTCTGCGGTTGGCCCTGAACCCTGCAAGAGCATACAGACACGAATGAGACGTAGTTTGGACCTCTAGGAGCTCAAAGTGTCAGTGA
>NW_024342126.1:0-384 GCF_902729225.1 Pteropus medius | reverse complement strand
TTTTTTTTTTTTTTTTGGACATCCAGCTTGGGTAAATTATGATAGCTAATATACATTGAGCATTTATTATATTATAGATACAGTATTAAGTGCTTTTCTATACTATCTCAATTTTTACAAACTTATCAGATTGATTCCATTATTATACCGTTTACAGATAAGCAAACTGAGGCTTAGAAAAATTAGGGGACTTGCCCAAGATCACACAGCAAGTAAATACTAGAGCTAATATTTGAACCCAGGCAGTCTGTCTCAGAATCCATGCTCTTACCAGAATGTTCTACAGCCTCCTGATGATGTAATACTCAAGTAATATGATGGAAAGAGCACTGGCTTAGGAGTCACAAGATCTAGATTCAAGCTGTGCAACTTGCGCAAGTCACT
>NW_024342125.1:0-866 GCF_902729225.1 Pteropus medius | reverse complement strand
AGCATTTTTTTTCCACTCCTCCTCCCCATCCTCTGCCTCTCTTCTGTATACAGCCATCAGAGAACATTTGGGGACCAGCATTCTGCAGTGACAGGAGGTAAAGCACTTAGTGAATGCCCTGAGTTAGAGGGAATGAGCTTCCCTTCCAGGCAGAGCCTTGGTGGAGGGAGGAGGGAGAGCAGAGGGTGAGGGGAGCACCTCGGGCACAACCCAAGGGCCGGAGCATGGTGGCAGTCAGCAGGCAGGCATGTCTGGGCATTTAGAGGCTGGTCTGGTGGGCGCTGAGGATCCACGGTGGGCAAGGAGTCTGTGTCGAGAGTCCTGGCCAACAGAACGAGAAGGGTTGACTGGACCAAGAGGAAAGGAGTGTGTCCAAGGAGGAGGGTCAGGCAACGGACAGTGAATCCCATCATGGTCTCCAGTGTGTATAGGGAGGAAAGCGTGTGCATTTCCTACTGGCTTATCCCTATTGTACTCAAGGGGATTTTTGTTGTGTTTTTTTCTTATTGACCACACTTCCAGTTGGTCCTTTAAGCCCATTTGAATTTTGGAGCTCTCCTGGTCCTTCATTCATTCCAGGCTGCATACAAGGCCAGGTAGGTGCTGGCCACTCATTCCATTTTTACTCTGCAACTTCTTGGGAATCCAGACAGAGGGGCTGGGACTGACTGCAGGCTCCATCTCCACTGGCAGGTTGAAACATACAATTTGCACAAATTACAGAGAATGTGATGTTTGCCAAATAGGTACTTTGGATTATTTTTCTAAATACGGCCAGGTTATAAACTTCTCTAGGGCAGGAAAAGTGTGCAGTGGTACAGCATTATTGTTCACATCTTATGTTTATATTGCAATTTACATTTATA
>NW_024342124.1:0-402 GCF_902729225.1 Pteropus medius | reverse complement strand
TGAAGCTGTGATCATTGGCATAGTGATGGCTGGTACTGGGAAGTGCTACTATTGTCACTGTCCCCTTCTGAAGAGAGGCAATAAAAACTCAGGGTTCGGCCTTGGTCTTTCCCCGCACTTCTCAACTGGCCGTGAATTGCGTGAATATAAAGTTACAGCATTTATGGCGATGACCAAATCGATCATCCCGTATCAGAAAACCAAGATGCTCCTGAGCGAAGCTTCCGACAACGCACGTGCTTCCCGAGGCCCCGCGTCCTTTTCTCTGCCACCTCTCACTGCTGGCCACGGGGTTTGCCACAGTGCGCCAAGTTCTTGCTGCGAATTTACACTCTATTCGTATCTGTTTGTTCCCATTTACATTTGACCCTTGAACGACATGGGGGGTGGGGCGGTTGGGGT
>NW_024342123.1:0-547 GCF_902729225.1 Pteropus medius | reverse complement strand
GGAGAGTACCACATAGATTAAGAAAAAATTGTTTTGAAAAATAACAGAGGTAAAGGGGCAGAATAGAGTAAGTGATTCTCCTGCAGTAAGATACTAAAAAGGAGAGGAGTAGATGAGGTAAAGCTAAAAGAAGGTGATATTGGATTGGACACTGAAAGATGAGTAGAACCACAACAGAGGACACATATACAAGGGCTTGGGAACATAAAAAAGCATAATGCATTTGGGAGAAACAAATGGAAGGAAGGTAGAATATAGATTGATGAGTGACCAAGAGTATGGTCTCTGGTTCCATATACATATACATATACATATACATATACATATACATATACATATACATATACATATACATATATATATATGTGTATGTATGTGTACATGAGTGGTGTGAACATTAAAGAGACTCTCTTAGGAATATTCAAGTATATAATACAGTATTATTAACTATAGTCACCCTGGTGTACATTATATCCAAATAACTCATTTATCTTATAACTGAATGTTTGTACACTTTGACCAATATCTCCCCATTACCCCCATTCTC
>NW_024342122.1:0-419 GCF_902729225.1 Pteropus medius | reverse complement strand
GACACCTCCCTCTCCCTCACCTTTCAGCCTGGGATGGTCGTAATGGTCCCCGGGGACGCATTCAAAATGAAGAAATGAAAGGCTTAAAGAGCTGATCGCAAACTCCTAAGGCACGGACGCCGAATTCAGACACACAGCTGTCTGCAGTGTCTCCCAACTGAACTCTTTCCCGCGGGTGACGGCCGCCATGGACGGAGGGGCCAAAGCATCCCCGGGTACGCTGTCTGTGGGCAGCCCTGAACCCTGCAAGAGGATGCAGAGACGAATGACACTTAGTTTGTTCCTCTAGGAGCTCAAAGTGTCAGTGAGTGCTCCTCCAACTTCGCCACCCCAGTACCCGCAGATGACCGGGCATGGCCCACAGAGCCCCAAGGCCACGGGAGGGCTGTGCATTTGCCGCAAGTGAGCCTTTTCTCGGA
>NW_024342121.1:0-3749 GCF_902729225.1 Pteropus medius | reverse complement strand
TATGAAGCCATCTGGTCCATGATTTTTTTTTTTTTGGAGGGTTTTTTGATTACTGATTCTATTTCATTAGTGGTAATCAGTCAGTTCAGATTTTTGGTTTCTTCTTCATTCAGTCTTGGGAGATTGTATGTTTCTAGGAATGTGTCCATTTCTTCCAGACTGTCCAATTTGTTGGCATATAATTGCTCATAGTATTTTCTTATGATCCTTTGTATTTCTGTGGAGTCCGTAGTTATTTCTCCTCTTTCATTTCTGATTTTATTTATTTGAATCCTCTCTCTTTTTTCCTTGATGAGTCTGGCTAAGGGTCTGTCAAGTTTGTTTATCCTTTCAAAGAACCACCTCTTGGTTTCATTAATCTTTTGTATTGTTTTCTAGACTCTATTTTGTTTATTTCCACTCTGATCTTTATTATTTCCTTCCTTCTATTCACTTTGGGCTTTGTTTGCTGTTCTTTTTCTAGTTCTTTTAAGTGTAAGGTTAGATTGTTTATTTGATCTTTTTCTTGTTTCTTGAGGTAGGCCCGTATTGCTATGAATTTCTCTCTTAGGATTGCTTTTACTGTGTTCTATAGGTTTTGAGTCATTGTGTTTTCATGTTCATTTGTCTCTAGATATTTTTCAATTCTTCCTTGATCTCATTAATACCCCATTCATTGTTTAGTAGCATGTTATTTTGCCTCCATGTGTTTGTGTATTTTCCACTTTTTTTCTTGTTGTTGATTTCTAATTTCATACTGTTGTGATCAGAGAAGACAGTTGATATGACTTCAATTTTCTTAAATTTATTGAGACTTGTTTTGTGTCCTAACATGTGGTCTATCCTGGAAAATGTTCCATGTGAATTTGAAAAGAATGTATATTTTGCTGCTCTGGGGTAAGATGCTCTGAAAATATCTTTTAAATCCATCTGGTCTAGTGTGGCTTTTAGGTCCATTATTTCTTTTTTGATATTTTGTCTGGAAGATCTGTCCATTGGTGTCAATGAGATGTTAAAGTCTCCTACTATGAGTTTATTACTATTGATGACTCCTTTTATGTCATTCAATAATTGCTTTATGTATATAAGTGCTCCTATGTTGAGTGTGTATGTGTTTACTAGGGTTATGTCCTTCATCATTATTTAATGCCCTTCTTTGCCTCTTACTATAGCCTTTGTTTAAAATCTATTTTATCTGATATAAGTATTGGTACCCCAGCTTTTGTTTTTTCATTTCCATTTGAGTGAAATACCTTTTTTCATCCCTTTACTTTCAGTCTGTGAGTGTCGTTTGATTTGAAGTGAGTCTCTTGTAGACAGCATATGCATGGGGCTTGTTTTCTTATCCATTTGGCTACCCTATGTCTTTTGATTGGACCATTTAATCTGTTTACATTTAAAGTGATTACAGATTGGTATGTAGTTACCGCCATTTTATTATTTGTACTTGTTATTTCTATTTTCTTTTTTACCCCTTCTCTTTTTACAGAAGTTCCTTTAACATTTATAGTAATGCTGGCTTGTTGGTGATGAATTCCTTAAGCTTTTCCTGTCTGGGAAATTCTTTATTTCACCTTCTATTTTAATGAAAAGCTTTGCTGGGTAGAGTATTTGTAGTTGTATATTCTTGTTTTTCATAACTTTGAGTATTTCTTGCCAGTCCCTTCTGGTCTGCAAGGTTTCCATTGAAAAATCAACTGACATTCTTATGGGAGTACCCTTGTAAGTAACTAACTGCCTTTCTCTTGCTGCTTTTAAGATTCTCTCTTTGGCATTTTAATTATGATGGGTCTTGATGTGGGTCTGTTTGAATTCCTCTTGTTTTGGACTGTTTGTGCTTCCTGAACTTGTATGTCTCATTCCTTTGCCAGGTTAGGGAAGTTTTCTGTCATTATTTCTTCAAATAGATTCTCAATCTGTTGCTCGCTCTCTTCTCCTTTAGGTACTCCTATGATCTGGATATTTTTATGCTTCATGTTCTCCCAGAGGTCTCTTAAATTATCCTCATTTTTTAAAATTCTTTTTTCTTTTTGTTGTTCTGATTGGGTGTTTTTTGCTACCTTGTCTTCCAGTTCTCTGATTCAATCTGCTTCGTCCAATATACTGTTTAATCCTTCTACTGTATTCTTCATTTTAGTTATTGTATTCCTCATTTCTGTCTGGTTCGTTTTTATGGTTTCTATGTTCTTTTTTATGCTTCCTATCTCTCTGTTGATGTTCTCATTGTACTCATCTATTCTCCCTATAAGTTCATTGAGCATCCTTAAAACCATTATTTTGAACTCTGTCTGGTAGGTTGCTTGCCTCCACTTTATTTAGCTTATTTTATGGAGTTTTCTCCTGTTATTTCATTTGTGGCATGTTTCTTTGTTTTCTCATTTTCTCATTTAATTAGTCTATGTATCAAAAATATTCGTTTTGTCTCTCAGTGTTGGTCAGATGGCCTAATGTGGAAGGTGTCTTGTGTGGCCCAGTGGCACACTCTCCCTGATTCCTTATGCTGGGAGCTCTGGGTGTGATCTTTGTGTGTGTTGCATGTGATCTTCTGTTTTTGCCAAGCCTTTATCATTGTTAGTAGATCAGTGGATGGGATTAACGCTCGGGCTGACTACTTGTGGAAATTGGCTGCACCCACAGGGTAAGAGTTGCTGTGTGGGGGCTGACCCCACTGAGTAGAATTTGCCTTAGCAGGCTTGTATACTTGTTGCAAACACCGTTTATGTGTATCACTAATGGGACCAGTCAGGATTTGCTTTGTTGTGGTCTGGTGCCAGCCTCTGGATGAGTTGGTTTTCTGGCCCCTTGGGAGGGGGTCCCCTGGAAGCCAAGGTCAGCCAATGGTTTAGATTGCTCAGGGCTACCTGATGGGAACTATTAAGCGATCCGCAGATGGTTGTTGCCTATGCTGGTAAGTGGAAGAGACGATGCTGTAGGCTGTGGTCAGTTATTCCCTGTCCTTGACCTAGGGCAGTTTAGCAGAGGGACCAGTGCTGCTCCAGGCCTGACACTGACTGTCTGTTGCCTGTAAGTCTCTGAAACTGAAAAAGCCTCTGGGTGATATGCGTGTTGGGGGGTGCAGGGACCCTGGGAGTCTCCTGGGTCTGCTGAGTAAATTTCCCCCCGACACTGCAGTGTCAGTTTACATGCCAGCGCTGTTTCCGTGGCTCCTGTACAAGTTTCCAATCAATACAATGTCAGCTGCTGCCCTCCTTGGGCCTGAATGCACTACCCCAGGGCAGGGGCAGCTTTCTATCAACATGCAGTGGGCACTTTGTATATTGGATGGGGCAAGAGCTCAGGGAGTCAAGGGCCGTCAGGCCAATACAGACCCCTGGAGTCTCCTCAAGAGATATTGCAGCTCATCCAAGCAGCAGTGGGCTGCTCACAACTGTTTTCCCCAAAATGTGCTCACTGCGTTAGCCAAGGTCTATTGCCTGTGCAGAATGCACAACCCCAGAGCCAAGCAGGCCATGGGAGGGTGCCTGTCCATGGGCTGCAGCACTTTGTGGCTTGGGTGAAGCGGGATCTCAGGGAGACAAGGGCTTTCTGGCCAGTACAGCCTAAGTTTTGCTGCAACATCTGTGTCCGGGGGTTCCCGCTGTAGTCACAGATCTCAGTGAGACCAGCTTCTATCTGGGCGGTCCCCAGACCCCTGAAATCTCCCTACTCTATATTGCAAGTGACTTTCATGCAGTGCCTGCCCTGCACTAGCCAAAGTTTGTTGCCTGTGTGGATAGGGAGATCCGGGGGTGGGTGTAGGGGAGAGGCAG
>NW_024342120.1:0-390 GCF_902729225.1 Pteropus medius | reverse complement strand
GTGCATTTCCAGGTGAAAGCTGGGCATCTGACTCTGGGTTAGTGAGCAAATACGAACCTGTCTGGAGCCACATCTGAGCTGCCACCTCTGGAGACCTCTGCCCATGCTGGCAGGGCTGCCCTTGGTGGCCCTGCCCTTTCCTTTTGGGGAAGGGAGCTTGGTCAGTTAGCCCTGGTGGCCCTTGGGGCCTGGGCCCAGGGCTCAGTCTGAGATCAACTCAGGGTTAGAGCCCCCCTCGTTCTCCCAGTGACACCATTCTGGACATCACCCCTCCAAAGGTGCTGTGAGAATACCCTGGAGAAAGGCCAAACCAACTTCAGTAAACTGGAACACCCATGTGCCCACTGGCAGTTCTTGGGTGCCCCTCCATGAAAGTTCCACAGATGACCA
>NW_024342119.1:0-592 GCF_902729225.1 Pteropus medius | reverse complement strand
TTATGCTAAACGTGGGAAACAGCTTTCTTACTTTCCATCATTTTTTTTCCTTAGTCAATTTTGCTACTCATTTTCTTTTAAAATTTATTCTTTTGGAAGAAGTGTATGGGGGAGAGGAGAAGGAAAATTCAGTTGAGTGCTTTAGTACAGCATCTTTGCTTTATGGAAAAGAATACCAAATCAAAATATATTTATTAACAAATAATGTTGAGGACTTCTAGTTCATGTTTTCAGGGGTTTGGAATACAAAAGTGAATGAAGTAGAAATCTTTACTCTTTTAGGATTACATTGTAGTGTATACTAAATAATACAAGTCCAAGTAGTTTATTGCTCTACACTTTACAAGGCAATATAAATTTTCTTTTGTTTTATTGGAAAATCATGCTCTGTTTTCTTAGATATGCTATTAATTTTCTTAAAACTGATAACTTTCTAAATCCGGCCAAGAAATGATCTGTCTGTCTGTCTGTCTGTCTATCTATCTATCTATCTATCTATCTATCTATCTATCTATCTATAAATATAAATAGACCAGATCTATGATGTCTATTGATTTTAAATAGGAACAACACTGCAATTAAGAAAAGAAAC
>NW_024342118.1:0-732 GCF_902729225.1 Pteropus medius | reverse complement strand
CCCAGCGGCTCCAGGCCAGGCTGTCTGGAGTTCGGAATTTACTGAGGGGCCTCGTGTCCCAGGGCCTGCCGAGCATTTTTGTGTGATGTCGTGGAATCCCTGATCGTTAAAAAAGAATGTTTAGGAGGAGGAAGGGAAGAAAAGTCTGGCATCAGGAAAGCGCTGCTAAGAAACGAACATTCTCGATCCATTCACAAGCGGATGTCACCTGTGGGTCAAAGCCCACGAAGACGGTCCAAAAAACCAGAGCCGCATACCAATGTCACTCGTGAATACAGCTGTCCCCACCCCCCAAAAAACTCCCTAACCTAATACAATAGCAAAATCCTTAAGCAGATACAATTCGGCAATATGCTCAAAGGTGCACCGTGAGGGGCATTTATTCCGTGGATGCCAGGGTGGTTCCAGTAAGTGCGGACTGTCCCATGAAAGGGCTAAAGAGGAAAAGTCGTACGATCATATGCATATGATAAATTCGATGCCTTTCTATGATAAGAACCCCCAGAAAAATGGGAATAGAGGGGCATGTCCTCAACTTGACAAAGGACGGCCGCAGAAGCCTACCTCTGACTTCGTACTTGATGTTGAGAAACCGGGAGCTTTTCGCCTGGGATGAGGACCGAGGCAAGGACTCCTGTGCAGCATAGAACTGGAAGTTCTAGCCAGTGCAAGACAGAGAGAACAGGAAATAAAAGACTCACAGAATCCAGTCCGTAGTAACCGATGATATGA
>NW_024342117.1:0-26665 GCF_902729225.1 Pteropus medius | reverse complement strand
ATTAATCCCAAACTTAAGCCTACCCCTAAATCTAAATTTTACACTAACAATAAACCTTACCTTAAACCCCGACACTAAACCCAACACAAACACTAATTTAAATCTAAAATTAACTCTAACCCTAACCATAACCCTAAGTCTAATTGAAACCTTAAACAATCCTGACAATAACCCAAACCCAGAACCTAAAACTAATTCTAAAGCTAATCTTAACCCTATTTCTAAACCTAACCCTAAATTCACACTAAGAATAACCCAAACACTAAATCCATACCCTATCCCTAACCCTAAACTTAACCCTAACCCTAATCATAAACCCAAACCAAACCCTATCCGTTACCCTAACTTAACCCTAACCGTAACCCTAACACTAACTTTAACCTTACCATAACCCTAACCTTAACACTAATCCTAACCCTAAATTTAACATAACACTAAACCTAATACTAAACCTAACACTTATCCTAACTCTAAACTATTAAACTAATATTAAACTTAACATTAACCAAATCAGTAACCCTAAACCTAACCGTAAACCTACCCTAACTCTAAACCCTAACCCTAACCCTAAACCTATCCCTAACCCTTACACTAATCTAACCTTAAACCTAACCTAAACCTATCCTTAACCCTAACCCAAAACTTAACGTAACCCTAACGCTTACACTAACCCTAATACACATCCTAACTCTAAACTTTTTAATCCTAACCCTAACTTTAAACCTTACAGTTACCCTAACCATAACTCTAACCCTAACTTAAACCCTAACACTAAACATAACCATAATCCCTAACACTAACCTTAACCCAAACCATAACTCTAACCCTAACCTTACTTTAAACTTAACGCTAAACATAATCCTAATCCCTATCCCAAACCCTAACACTAACCCTCACCCTAACCATAAACCTACCCCTAAACTAAACCTAACTTGGATACTAATGGTAATCCTATTGCTAAACATAAACCTAACCCTGACCGTAAACCTAAAACTAAAGTTAATCCTAATCCTAACTCTAACCCTATTTCTTACACTAATACTAAACATAAATTTTACACTAATATTAACACTAACCCTAATTCTAACCCTAACCCCAACCTAAACATAACCCGAATCCTAACCATTAATCTAACCCTAATCTAAACCTAACCCTAATCCTAATTTAAACCTAATCCTAAATCTTACAATAACTGCAATCCTTAATTTTAAAATAATAATAACCCTAAGCCTCACCCCTTACCTAAACCTAACCCTAACCCTATCGTTAACTGAAAACTAATTATAACCCTAAACCTAACACTATCCCTAACACTGTAACTCTACAGTCTTACACCAACCCTAACCCTAACCCCATATTCTAACCCTAACCTTAACCCTAGTTCTAAAACTAACTTTAATCCTGATCCTAATCCTAGGAAAAAGCTAATCTTAACCATAAATCTAACCTCTGCCCTAACAATATTTTCTACCCTAATTTTTAAACTGAAATGACCCTATCCTAACTCCTTACCCTAAATTTCATGCTACCCCAAATTTAACTCTAAAACTAACCCTAACCCTAACCCTAAACGCTTACACTAACACTAACCCTAACTTTAATTCTAAAAATAACATCCTGCACTAAATCTAACCCTAACACAAACCTTAAACTAAAAGTAACCCTAACTTTTACCCTAACCTTACTCTAAACCTAAAACTTACCCTAATACTAATCAGATCTCTAACCCCTTACCCTAACCCTAACCCTAAACCTAAGACTAACCCTAACACTAACCCTAAACCTAACTCCAACCCTAATGTAAACTTAACCCTAACCCTAACTTAAAACTAACCTTAACACTAACGTTAACACTAAATCTAACATTTTACTCTAATCCTAATTCTAAGCCTTACCATAACGATAACCCTAACCCTAAATTTTGAACTTACAATATCCCTATCCCTAACTCCTTACCCTAAACCTAACCCTAACTTTAACTCTAAAACTAACTCTAACCTGAACCATAACACAAATATTAACCCTTACCCTGATCATATCTCCCAAACGAAAGCTAATCATAACTCTATTTCTAATCGTAACCATAACATTAACGCTAAACCTAACTCTAACCCTAACCCTAAACTGAAATGTAACCCTAACGCTAACCCTAATCCTAGTGATAACTCTAACCCTAACACTAAACCTAAACCTAACCGTAAGCCATAAGCCTAAACTATCACTAACCATAACCCTAACACTAATCGTAACACTCAACTCTGACCCTAAACCTAACCCTAACTGTAACTCGAACCCTAAACTAAGCCTAAACCTACCCTAACCCTAAACTGAACCCTAACCTAAACATAACCCTAACCATAACCCAAACCATAAAACTACCACTAAACTAAAAGTAACCCTAACCCTAACACTAAAGCCTAAACGAAACTCTAACTCTAATCATAACCATGATCCTTACCCTAAAACTAAAGCTAATCCTAACCCAAATTCTAACCCTAAACCTAAAAATAAACCTTACCCTAAATTTTAAACTATCGGTAAAGCGAACCATAACCCTTTAAGTTGAACTTAACTCTAACTCCAACTTTAAATCTAAAACTAACCCTAACCTTAACCTAAAATTTAACATTAACATTAACCCTGAATCTAACCCTAAAACTAAAGCTAATCCTAACCCAAATATAACCCTAACGCTAACACTAAACATAACCCTAAAACCATATCCCTAAATTATACACTAACAATAATCCTAACCTTAACTGCTTACCTCAACCCTAACCATTAACCTAAGGCTCACCCTAAATCTAACACTAACACTAAACCTGACCTTAACCCTAACCTAAGCCTCACCCTAAACCTAATACTCAACCTAAGCTAAAGCTAACCCTAACACCTACCCAAACCCTAACCCTAAACTTAACACAAAACCTAAACCTAACCCCGATAATAACCCTAAAACTTAACACTAATCCTAAGTCTATCCTCTTACTCTCACCTTACCTTCAAACTAACATAAACCTGACCCTAACACTAACACTAAGCCTATTGTTAACCCTAAACCTAACGCTAATCCTAATCTTAACCCCAACCCTACCCCTATCTCTAACCCTAACCTTAACCCTACTAAAACTAAATTTAATCCTAACCCTACTTCTAATTCTCAATCTAACACTAACCCTAACCCTAAATTTCACACTAACAATAAATATAACCATAACCACTTACCCTATCTAATCTGAACTCTAACTTTAACACTAAAACTAATGCTAACCCTAAAATTAATATTAACTTTAACCCTGATCCTAGCCTAAAAATTAAAGCTAATGCTAACCCTAATTCTAACCCTAACCCAAACCCTAAACTCTAAACCCCCAAACTAACCCTAACCCTAACCCTAAAACTAAACCTAACCCTAACACTATTACCCTAAACTTAACCCTATCTCTAACACTAACCTTTACTGCAACCATAACCTTAACCCCACACTAACCCTAAACTTAACCGTAAGCCTAACCATAACCTTAACCCTATCCTAACAATAACCCTAACCTAACCCTAACCTAAATCTAACCCTAATCCTAACCCTGACCATAAACCTACCCCCAAAATAGACATTGACCGAACCCTAACAGTAACCATACCACTAACCCTAATCCTAAACCCAAACCGTAACTCTAACCCTAACGCTGACAAAAACCCTGATCTTATCCCTAAAACTAAAGCTAATCCGAAACCTAATTCTAACCTAACCCTAAATTTTACACTAACAATAGAATTAACTCTAACTGGTTTCCCTTACACTAACTGTAAACTATAGCTAGGCCTAGACCTGATACTAAGCCTATTCCTAAGCATAACCTTAATCTAAACCTGACCCAAAGCCTAACGGAAACCCTAACCCTAACCTAACCCTAACTCTATCCCTTAAACTAACACAGATCCTAAATCTAACTTCTTACCCTAAACCTAAACCTAAACCTAAACTTAACGCTAACTCTAACCAAGATCCTAACCTTAAAAATAAAGATAATCCTAACCCTAATTCTAACTATAACCTTTACATTAACCCTAAATCTGGATTTTACACTAACAATAACCCTATCTCTAACTCTAACCCTAACACTAGCCCTAACCCTAACAGTAATCCTTACCTAAACCTAACCCTAACTCCAATCCTTATGATAAATCTACCCCTAACCTAACATTAACCCTAAATTTAACCCTAATACAAATGTTATGTCTGACCTCTTACCCTAACCCTAACACTAAACCTAACAGTAAAACTAACCCCAAACCTTAAGCTAACGCTACCATAACACTAACCCTAACTCTAACCCTAACTCTAATCTAAACATACCCTAACCCTAAATATATATTTAACCCTAAATTAAACCTAACCTGAACGGTAATTTTAAGCCAACTCTAAATTAACCTTAACTCTAACCCTAAACGTAACACTAATCCCAACTCTAAACTCTTACAATAACCCTAAACCTAAACCTGATCCTAACCCTAAAACTAAAGCTAATCCTCACCCTAATTCTAGCCTTAACCCTAAAACTAAACCTAACTCTAAATTTTACACTATCAATAACGCGAGCCCTAACCCCTTACACTAACTCTAACTTTTTACGCTAACCTTAACCCTAAATCTAAAGCTAACCCTAATGCTAACACTAACTCTAACCCTAATAGTAACTCTAACCTGAACCTAACCCTAACTCTAACTATAAACCTAACTATAAGCTAAACCTAGCCTGTACCTAACTGTAAACCTAACCCTATCCTTAAAGCTAACCGTAACACAAATTCTAAATATAACTTGTAACCCTCACTCTAACCCTAACCCTAACACTAAACCAACCCATATCCAAACACAACTCTTACTTAAAACTAAAGATAATCCTAAACCTAAATCTAACCCTAACACTAACATTAAAACTATCTCTAAATTTTACAATAATGATAACCCAAAACCTCATCTCATACAATAAACCTAATCATAACCATAACTTTAACTGTAAAACTATCCCTAACACTAACCCTAACACCAAATCTAAAGCTAACCCTAACCCTAAGAGTAACCCTAATTCTAACGCTAATGTTACTCCTCACCCTAACCCTAAACCTAACCCAAACCCAAACCCTAACACTAACCTTTATCTTAACACTAACCCAATTCCTAAAACTAATCCTTTACACTAACCTTAACCCTATTCCTAAATTTGATTCTACACCTAAAACTAAAGCAAACATTAAAGCTAAACCTAATCCTAACCCTAAATTTAACTCTAAAACTAACCCTAAAATTTACCCTAAAGCTAAGACTAACTCTAACTCTAAATTTTACACTAACAATAACCCAAAATGTAATTTATACTAAACCTAATCCTAAGCATAATTTTAACTGTAAAACTAACCCTAATCCTAACCATAACACTAAACCTAAAGCTAACCCTAACCCTAAGAGTAGCCCTAAACTTAACCCATCAATTACACCTAACCCTAACCCCTAACCCTAACCATAAACCTAAACCTAACCCCTTACTTTAAACTTAACCCTGTTGCAAACACTAAACCTAATCGTAACATTAAACCTAATCCTAACACTGATCTTAACCCTAAAAATAAAGCAAACCCTAACTCTAACACTAATCCTAACCCTAAAATTTACACTAACAATAAACATGACCATAACTTCTGACCCTAAAACTAACCCAAACCCTAAATTTAACTCTGAAACTAACCGTAAACTTAACCTTAACCATAACATTAGCCCTAACCTTAACCTATTGCTAACCCTAACCCTAACACTAACCCTAACCCTTAGCTTAACACTAACATAAACCTAACACTAACCCGAATGGTAAAGAGAAATCTACATTGAAACTAAACCTAAACTGAACCCTAACATTAACCTTAAACCTAACCATAAATTTTAAGCTAACAATAACCCTAACCCTAACACCATATCTTAAAACTAACCCTAAATCTAACATTAAGTCTAAAAGGAATTATAAGCCTAACCCTAACCGTAACATTAAAATGAACCCTGAACCTAACCCTAAAAATCAAGCTAATGCTAATCATAATTCTAAACATAACCCTAACACTAACCCTAACCTTGATCCTAAACTTAACACTAAAGCTTATTTTAACTCTAATTGTAAACCTAACCCTAAATTTTACACTAACAATAACTCTAAAACAAACAGCTTACCCTAACCCTAATGCGAAATTTAAAGCTAACTCTAAACCTAACCCTAATGGTAATGCTAACCCTAACCTAAACCTAATCCTAACCCTAAGCATAAACCTAACCCTATACTGAAACTAATCGGAACCCTAATGATAACACTAGCCAAACTTATCCTAAACCCTAACTCTAACCTTCACATTAATCCTAACTCTAAACTCTTACCCTAATCCTAACCCTAACCTTGACTCTATCCTAAAACTAATGCATATCATAAGCCTAATTCTAACCTTAAACATAGAACTAACCATAACCCTGAGCCTAAAGTTAATACTAACAATATAACTCACCCTAACCCCTGACCATAACCCTAATCGTAAACTATAGCTAACACTAACCCTAACACTAACCCTATGCCTAAGCCTAACTCTAACCTACACTAAACCTAACCCTAACTGTAACCTTATACCTATCCCTAAACTGAACCTACCCCGAACTCTAACAGTAACCCTAACACTAATCTAACCCTATTCAAGCCCTACTTCCTAAACCCATTCTTAATACTAACCCTAACCCTTAACCTAAACGTAAACTTAAACTCTAACCATAATCGTCACCCAAAGCTAAGCCTGATCCAAAAACTAAAACTAAAGCTAATCCTAACCCTAATACTAACCCTAACCCTAACACTAACCCTAAAATTAAATTTTTATCTAGTAACGCGAAACCTAACTCCTTATCATAAACGTAACACTAAATCTAACTTTAAGTCTAAAACTAATTCTAACTCTAACCCTAAACCTAACATTAACCGGAATGCTGATCTTAACCATAAAACTAAAGCTAATGATAACCTAAATTTTAAACCTAACCCTAACACTAACCCTAATCCTGATACTAACCCTAACAGTAAAGCTTATCCTAACCCTAACACTAATTCTAACCTTAATCCTAATCCTAACCTAAACCTCAACCTAATCTTAACCCTAACGATAAACCTAAACCTAAATTAAACCTTACATGAACCCTAATGGTAACCCTAATCCTAACCTAATCCTAACACTAACCCTAACTCTAATCCTAACCCTCAAACTAATCCTAAACCCTAACTGTAACCCTAATCCTAATACTAAAAATAACCCTGACCCTAACCATAACACTGAAGCTAATCCTAACCATAATTCTAAACCTAATCATAAATTTCACACTAACAATAACTCTAAACTTAACACCTTACCATACACCTAACCCTGAAGCTAAAGCTTACACTAACCCTAACCCTCTCATAACCCTAAAATTAATCCTAATTCTAACCACTTAACCCTAACCATAACTCTAACCTTAAACCTAATCCTAATCCTAACGCTATCCTAACTCCAACCCTAACTCTAAGTCTAATCCTAAATTGTACACTAACAATAATTCGAACCCTAATTCCTTACCTTTAACCTAATGCTAACCCTAACTTTATCTCTAAAACTAAACCTAACGTTAACCCTAACCATAAAAGTAACTCTCACCCTATCCCTGATCCTAATCATAAAACTAAAGCTAATCCTAACCCAATTCTAAACCTAACCCTAAATTTTACACTAACAAAATCCCTAACCTTAACCCTAATTTTAACACTAAACTTAACCCTAATCCTAACCCTAACATAAACCCGAACTCTGATTATACCCCAAAACTATAACTAATCCTAACCCTAAAACTAATGCTTACCTTAACACTAAGCCTAACCCTAAACCTAACACTGACCCTAACCTATGCTAACTTATGCTAACTGTAATCGTAACCCTAACGGTAATCCTAACCGTATTCTAACACTAACCCTAACTCTAAAACTAACACAAATCCTAAATCTAACTTCTTACCCTAACCCTAACACCTTATGCTAACTCTATCCTAACCTTAACTCTAACCAAGATCCTAACCCTAAAATTAAGGATAATGCTAACCCTAATTCTAAGCCTAACTTTAACACTAACCCTAAGTCTAAATTTTACACTAACAATAAACCAAAACGTAACTTCTTACACTAAAATTAATCCTATCCATAACTTTAACTCTAAAACTAACCCTAATCTTAACCCTAACACAAAACCTAAAGCTAAATCTAACCCTAAGTGTAACCCTAATTCTAAACTCTTATCTTAAACATAACAGTATCCCTAACACTAAACCCTAACCCTGAACTTAACCCTATTCCTAACTCTGATCCTAACCCTAAACCTAAAGCTAACCATAACCATTACACTAACGCTAATTCTAATCCTAACATAATCCTAAACCTAACCCTAAGCCTAACCATAACCTAACCCTAAACTAAATCTAACATGAACCCAAAAGATATCTCTAACTCTAACTTTACCTTAACACTAAAACTAACCCTAACACTAATCCTAAATCTAAACTCTTACCCAAACCAAAACTCTAACCCAGAAACTAACCCTAAAATTAAAGCTAATCATAAGCCTAATTCTAAACCTAACGCTAACCCTATCCCTAAGCATATCCCTAATCAAAACCTAACCTGAACCCTAACAGTAACCGTAACATTATCCTCATCATAACCCTAATCCTAAACCCTAACATAGACCCTAACCCTAATCCTAACCCTAACCCTAATCCTAATCCTAACCGCTTATTCTAAACCTAACCTTAACCCAATAACTGATCCTAACCCTGATCCTAACGCTAAAACTAAAGCTAATCCTAATCCTAATTCTAACCCTAACCCTTACACCAGCCCTAAACCTGATTTTACACTAACAATAAGCTAACAGTAAGCCTAACCCTAACTCTTTAACCTAAACCTAAGTTTAACGCTAACTTTAACTCTAAAACTAATCCTAACTCTAACCCTAACCCTAACCCTAACCCCTTACCCTAACATTAACCTTAAATCTAAACTTAAACCTATCTCTAAAGCCTAACAATAGCCTAACCTCAACCCTAAACCAGATCCTAACCCTAAAACTAAACTAATTGTAACGTTAATTCGAACCCAAACCTAACAATAACCATCACCCTAAATTTTAAACTATCAATAACACTAACCATAACCCCTTACCATAAAGATAACACTAACCCTACATTTAAATCTAAAATTAACATTAACCTTAACCCTAACATTAACCATGATCCTAAACCTAAAACTTAAACTTAATCTTATCCTAAACCTAATTCTAACCCTAATCCAAACACTAACCATAAACCTGATTCTAACGCCAAAACTAAAGCTAATCCTAACTTTAATTCTAAATCTAACACTAAAATATTCTATAACAATAATCCTAACCCTCATCCCTTCCTTAACCCTAAACCTTAACCTAATGCTTTCTCTAACCCTAACACTAACCCTAACCCTAATGCTAACCTAAACCTAAACCGAAACCTAACTCTAACCAAAACACTTACACTAATCATAAATCTAACTTCTTACTCTAACATTAATCATAAACCTACCACTAAACTAAACCTAACTTGAACCCTAATGGCAATCCTATCCATAACCCTAACGCCAAACCTGAACCTAACCCTAAAACGAAAGCTAATCATGATCGTAATTCTAACCCTAACCCTTACACCAGCTCTAAACCTAATTTTACACTAACAAGTTTAACCCTAACCCCTTAACCTAAACCTAACCTTAATACTAACTTTAAATCTAAAACTAACCTTAACCCTAACCCTAACACTAACCAATTCCCTAACGTTAACTTAAATCTAAACCTAACCCTAATTCTAAAGATTAACAATAGCCCTAACCTCAACCCTAACCCAGATCCTAAACCTAACTAAAGCTAATCCTAATCTTAATTCGAATCAAAACCTAACAATAACCCTCACTCTAAATTTTAAACTATCAATAACACTAACCTTAATCTCTTACCATAAAGATAACACTAACCCTAAATTTAAATCTAAAACTAACCCTAACCCTAACCCGAACCCGAACCCTAACATTAACCCTGATCCTAAACCTAAAACTAAGCTTATCCTAACCCTAATTCTAAACCTAACGCAAACACTAACCATAAACCTGATTCTAACACTAAAACTAAAGCTAATCTTAACTTTAATTATGAATCTAACCCTAAAATATACACTAATAATAATTGCAAACCTAACCCCTTCCTTAACCCTAAACCTTAACCTAATGCTTACCCTAACCATAACACTTACCCTAACCCA
The DNA here is from genome assembly GCF_902729225.1 of Pteropus medius. Taxonomy (NCBI): domain Eukaryota; kingdom Metazoa; phylum Chordata; class Mammalia; order Chiroptera; family Pteropodidae; genus Pteropus; species Pteropus medius. The sequence continues at coordinate 16,272 of NW_024342117.1, read as the reverse complement.
AATGCTAACCCTAATCACTTAGCGTAAGCCTAACTCTAACCCTAATATTAACCTTAATCCTAACCCTAATGTTAACAATAAACCTAACTCTAAATTTTTCACTAACAATAAATATAAACCTAACCTCTTACACTAACCTTAACCCTAAACCTAAAGCTAACTCTAAAGCTAAGACAAAACCTAACACTATCCCTAACGCCAATCAAAACATAACAATAACCCTAACCCTAAACATAAAACTGCCGCTAATATAAACATGAAATGAACCCTAATGGTAAACCTAACGCTAACCTAACACTAAAACTAACCCTAACGCCTTACCCTAACCAGAAACCCTAAATATAATGCTAACCCAAACCCTAACACTAACCCTAACCCTAACCCTACCCTAAAACTTAGGCTAACCATTACACTAACTTAACCCTAACCATAACCCTAATACTGAACCTAACTCTAAACTCTTACACTAATCCTACCCCTAACCATAACCAAACCTATTCCTAACCTATACCTAACCTTAACCCTAACTGTAAAACTAGCCCTAACCCTAAGCCCAATTCTAACACTAATCCTAAATATAACCACTTACCCTAACCCTAAATCTAACCCTAACCTGAATCTTAACGCTAAAACTAAATCTAATCCTAACCTTAATTCTACACCTAACCCTAACACTAACCTAAACCTGAATTTTATACTAAGAATAACTATAACAGTAATCCCTTAACCTAAAACTTACCCGAACTCTAACTTTAAATCTAAAACTAACCCTAACCCTAAACCTAACATTAGCCCTAATCCTGATCCTAACCCCAAAGCTAAAGCTAATTCTAACCCTAATTCTAACCCTAACAGTAACCTTAAACCTAACCCTAAACTCTAACGCTAACCTTAACAGTAAAACTAACCCTAAACCTAATCGTAACCCTAACTCTAACCCTAATTATAAACCTAAATCTAACCCTAACACTAACCCTAACATTCACCCTAATCCTAACTCTAAACCTAACCCTAACCTAAACCTAACCCTAAACCTAACCCTAACACTAACCGTAACTCTAAATTTTACACTAACAATATCGCTAACCATAACTGCTTACCCTGAACCTAATACTAACCATAAATTAACTCTAAAACCAACTCTAACCAGAACCCTAACATTAACTCAAATGCTGATCCTAACAATATAACTAGAACCTATCCTAATCCTAATTCTACCCCTAAACGTAACACTAACCCTAACTGTAAATTTTAAACTAGCAATAACTATAACCGTAAACCCTTAACCTAAATCTAACCCTAATTTTAACGTTAACTCTAAAATTAACCCTAACCCTAAATCTAACAATAACCCTAACCCTGATCCTACCTCCAAAACTAAAGCTAATGGTGAGCTTAATTCTAATCCTAAAACTAACCCTAAGCCTACCCGTAAACCCTAACTTTAACTCTAACACTAAACCTTACCCTAAACCTAGCCCTAACCCTATCCTTGTCCCTAAACCTAACTCTAACCCTAACTAAAACACTAACCCTAACCGTAACCCTAACCTTATTACCCGAAGTGTAACCCTACCCTAAGCCTGAGTTTAATGAAAACCCTAACCCTAAACCTAATCCCTAATCCTAATCGTAACCAAAACCCTAAACCTGACTCTAAACCTAACCCTAACACTCACCGTAACGCTAACCCTAACCCTAATATAAACACTAACCTAAACCTACCTAACCCTAAGACTAACCCTAACCATAAAACTACTCCTAAACTAAACCTAACTTGAAACCTAATGGCAATCCTATCCCTAACCCTAACCCTAACTTTGACCCTAAATATAAAACAAAAGCTATTCCTAATCCTAATTCTAACCCTATTTACTACACTAAACTTAACCGTAAATTTTATGTTACCAATAACCTGAACCCTAACCCTAACAATAACCCTAACCCTAAACCTAACTCTAAACTAAACCTGACTCTAAATTTAACTCAAAAACTAACACTGACCCTAACCCTAAATTAACTCTAAACTTAGTTTTAGAGTTAGGAATAGGGTAAGGGATAGGATTATGACCCTAACCCTAAACTTAACACAAAAACTAAAGCAAAACCTAACCCTACTTCTAACCATGGCCCTAACACTAACCCCAATCCGAACTCGGAATCTAACCGTAAACCCATCCTTAACCTTGACAATAACTCTAAACTAAACCTAAGCCTAACAAATAACCCTAATCCTAAACCTAATCCTATCTCTTATCCTATCCCTAACTCTAAAACTAATCATAACCCTAAATTTTAAACCAACTATAACCGTAACCCAAACCCCTTACCCTTAACATAATATTAACCCAAAATTAACTCTAAAATTGACCCGTACCCTAACCCTAAACCTAAATGTAACACTATCCACAACCCAGATCCTAACCCTAAAACTAAACCTAATCCTAAACCTAATTCGAACACTAACCCTAAATTTTAGACTAACAATAACCATAACACTAACCTTAAAATTAACACTAAACCTAAACCTAAACCTAATTCTAAGCCTAACCCTAAACCTAAACCTAACCCTAACCATAACACCTTATCCTAACCATAAAAGCAACCCTAACCCTAACTTTAACTCTAAAACCAACCCTAAATCTAACCCTAACCCTAACACTAAAATTATCATAATCATAAACGTAACCCTAAACCTAACCCTAAATAAAAACTAATAAAACCCTATCAGTAACCTCTACCCTAACCTAAACCTAACCCTATGGCTATCGCTAACACTAACACTAAGCTAACCTTAAATCTAACCTGTAACCCTAACCCTATCTTAAACCTAACTGTAACCCTAATGTTAAAAATAAAGCTAATCCTTACCCTAACCATACCCAAAACCTAAACCTAACCTAACCCTAAAGCAAACTCTATGCCAAAACTATAACCATAACCTTAACAGTAAAGTAAAGTAATAGTACAGTAAAGTAAACCAATAGAAGAGACAAATTGTAGATTGCACTTCATGATACAGAAATCAGGCATTCAAATGCAATGTCCTTTGTAAGTGGTGCATACTTTCTACAAAGTTGACAGTGTTTCTATCTCTTCTTAATGGTAAATGGTGAACCAAAGTATGAAAAGATCATACCACATTGTTCCTCACTGCAGTCTCATGTCTCTTCAGCATATACCCTCTCTTGCAAAACATGGAAGCCTAAACTCGTTTGTACGAATTTCTATAATCAAAACTTCCCGTTTTCCAGGATTAATTTCACACTTCGTAGTTTTGGGAAGATTCTCACTTTGAGTCGGGAAGTACAATTATCAAGTCGCTTCTTCGAACAATACTGCAGCCCATTCAACATACCTGTATATCACTTAGCGAAAAGGATGAGTACAGAGCAGCATTTCTAAACAGAAGCTTACAGAGTGGATGCGTGTCTTTCCAAAGCCTTAGCCTCAAGTATTATTTGTCAGTGTGGTCAAACTTCTGAATTAAGTACATTTACATCCCTGCCTTCATGCTTCAAAGCTGGTCAGTGTCCGTCTAACATCTTTGGAGACGGTTTCAATTTCCACATGGAGTAGCAAACATATGGTGTTTATGTATGGAACTGCACTTCTGAGGACACAGATTCCTACCACGTCCTCACCAGAATGATTGTCCTTCAAATTACCCTTTGACACTACAGGCCACACACTGTGGCATTCTGATTTTTTTTGGCACAGAGGAAAGACTGTATACTAAAGACAGTATGTGTGCCGCTATTTCCAACAACAAAGAAGTTGCCACTGTATTACTACCTGCTCGTACACTGTAGGCAGACTGCAAGCTCAAAAGCATGGATTTCAAGACAGTTTCCCACCAGCTCTTTGGTACTGAAAACTACACACGTCCAAATGATCTACAGTTATGTCAGACTGGGATTGAGCAACAATGATATCAAAAACAACGGGACTAAGATCAGACTAAAATTGAAAATGTATAACCCGATTGACAAGCAAAAATTGCAATTTCTTTCTGTACTTTATTAGAGTGCCGACTGATTTCACAAAATATAGCAATAGAAAGGACAAATTGTTGACTGCACTTCTGAATACGGAAATTAGGCATTCAAACGCTAGTTTCCTTTGTACGTGCTGCATACTTACCACAAACTTTACAGTGTTTCTATCTCTTCTTAATGGCAAATTGTGAATCGAAGTATTAAAACATCATACCACACTGTTCCTCGCTGCAGTCTCATGTCTTTTCAGCATATACCCTCTCTTCCAAAACACAGAAGCCTGAACCCGCTTCATATGAATTCTGCAATGAAAACGCCCTGGGTTTCAAGGATTAATTTCACACTTTGTGGATTTTGGAAGATTCTCACTTTGATTCAGGAAGTACAATTATCAAGTCGCTTCTTGAAACAATACTGCATGCCTTTCAACATACCTGTATATAACTTAGTAAAAAGGATGACTACAGAGCAGCGTTTCTAACCCAAACCTTAAAACTAATGCTACACCTAACCCTAACCCTAACCTTAGCCCTAACCTAAACCTAACCCTAATCCTAACCATAACCATAAACCGATCCCATAAATAATCTTTGCCCGAAACCTAATGGTAACCTTAATCCTAAACCCTAAGCAGAACACTAACTCGAACAATGAACCTAACCCTGATCTTAACCCTAAACCTAAAACTAATCCTAAACCTAATTTGAACCCTAATCATAAATTTTACAATAAACATAACCCTAACCCTAACATCTTAAAGTAAAACTAACCCTAAAAGTAAAGCTAACCCAATCTCTAATAGTAACCCTAACCCTAACACTAACCCTAACCCAGATCTTAAACCTAAAAGTAAAGCTAAATCTAACCCAATTCTAACCCTAACATTAAATTTTATACTAACAATAGCAGTAACCCTAAGGTGTTTCCATTATGCTAACCTTAAACTATAGCTAAGCCTAATTCTAACACTAAGCCTATCCTTAAGCATAACCTTAACCTAAACCTAACCCAAACCCTAACAGTAACCCTAACACTAACCTAACCCTAACCCTAAGCACAACCTAAACCTAACCTTAACCCTAACCATAACCTAAACCTAAACCTAAACTAAAGCTGACCCAAATCCTAACGGTAATTCTAACCCTAACCTAAACCTAACCCTATCCCTAAGACTAACACAAAGCCTAAATATCTAACTTCTTGTCCTAACCCTATCCCTAAACCTAATCCTAACCCTAAATCTAACGAAGATCCTAAGCCTAAAACAATATAATCCTAACCCTAATTCTAACCCTAACCTTAACACTAACCCTAACTCTGGATTTTACACTAACAATGACCCAAAACTGAAACCTTAACTGTAAACCAAATCTAGCTATAATTTTAACTATAAAACTAACCCTATCACTAACCGTAACACTAAACCTAAACATAACTCTAACCCTAAGAAGAACCCTAACACTAACCCTAAACTTACCATTAACACTAACCCTAACCCTAACCCTAACCACTAACAGAAACCGTAAACCAATCCCTAACCTCTTACCTTAACGCTAACCCTATCGCTAACAGTAAACCCTAACCCTAATGCTAATGTTAACCCTAAACCTGAATCTAACCATAACACTAAAGTTAAACCTAACCCATATTTTAACCCTAAACCGAACACTATCCATAAATCTGAACCTACCCTAAAACTAAAGATAATCCCAAACCTAAACTAAATCTAACCTTAAATTTTAATCCAACAATAAACTTAACCCTAACACTACCCCTAACCCTGATACCTACCCTAACACTAAAGCTTATCCTAACCCTAATTCTAAACCTAACCCTAAATTTTACACTAATAATTACTCTAAACCTAACTCCTTACCCGAACTCTGATCCTAAACTTAAAACTAAAGATTATAATAACCCTAATTCTAAATCTAACACAAACAGGAACCCTAACATTGTTTCTAACCCGAATAGTAAAGCTAATCCTAACCTTGAATGTAAACCTAACCCTAAACTTTACACTAACAATAATCTTAAAGCTAAACCATTACCCTAAACCTAATCCTAAACTTAAAGCTAAAACTAACCCTAACACTAAGCCTAACCCTAATCCTAACCCAAACCCTAATCATAACTGTAAATCTAACCTAAACTTAACCTAATCCGAACAGTAACCATAAACCTACACCTAAAATAAACCTTATCCGATCCCTAACGGTAATCCCAACCTGAATCTTATCCTACCCCTAACCCTAATTCTAACGCTAACCCTTAATCTAATCCTAAACCCTAACTGTAAACCTAACCCTATCACTGACCCTAACACTGATCCTATTCTTAAAACTAAAGCTAATCCTAACCCTAATTCTAAACCTAAACATAAATTTTACACCAACAATAACCCTAACCCTAACACCTTCCTCTAATCCTAACCCTAAAACTAAAGCTAACCCAAACCCTTATAGTAACCCTAACCCTAACACCAACCCTGATCTAAACCCTAAAAATAATGCTAAAACTAAGCCAATTCTAAGTCTAAACCTAAATTTTACACTAATAATAACCATAACAATAAGCCCTTCCCATGAACATAACCCTAAACCTAAATGAACTCTAAAAGTAACTCTAACCATAACCCTAAACCTGTTGCTAACCCTAACTCTAAACCTAACATAAAACTAATGCTAACCCTAACCGTAAACATATCTCTAACACTAACAATTATCCTAAAACCTCTTTCCCTAACCATAACCGTAAATCTAACCATAACTCTAACTGTAACCCTAAATATAACTCTAACCCTAACTGAACCCCTTACCCAAACCCTACTCATAACCCTAACTGTAAAACTAAAGCCTAACTGCAAACCTAACCCTAAACATAACCCTAATCCTAAACCTAAAATTAATGATAATCCTAACCCAAATTTTAACCCTAACTCTAACAATAACCCTTACCCTAAATTTTAATCTAGCAATAACCCTAATCCTAACCCCTTAACCTAAAAATAACCCTAATCCTAAATCTAACTGTGAATCGATCCCTAACCCTAACCTTAACCCTAACATTAACCCAGCTTTGAATCTAATGTTAAATTAAAAGTAATCGTAACTCTAATTCTAACCCTACACCTAACACTAACAATAACCCTGATCCTAACCCTAATATTAAAACTAATTCTAAATTTAATTCCAAACACAAAACTAATTTATACACTAACAAATACCCTTACATTAACCCCTTACCGTAACCATAACCCTAAACATAATGCTAACCCTAAATATAACAACACTCAATCCCAACCCCAGCCCCAATCCTAACCTAAACCCAACACTTTCAACTCAACCCTAATCCCATTTGCAAACCTAAACCCAACCCTAACCCTAACCCTAACCTAAAACTAACCCTAACTCTAACACTAACCCTAACCTAATCCTAACCCTAAAACTAAAGCCTCTAATCCAAACCCTAATTCTAACTCTAATCCTAACACTAACCCTAACCCTGAAACTAACCCTAAACTAAAGCTTATCCTTACTCTATTGCTAACCTTTACCCTAAATTTGAAACAAACAATAACCCTACCTCTAACTCTAACTGTAATACTAACCTTAAACCTAACAGTAACCCTAATCTAAATCTAACCTTTACACTAACTTTACCATAAATATCAAGATAACCTAAGCCTAACCTGAAAACCAACTCTAATACAAATGTTATGTCTCACCTCTTACTCTAACCCTAACACTAACCCTAACCGTTATCCTAACACTAAAACTGAAGCTAACACTAATCCTAACACTAAACCTAACTCTAACTCTAACCCTAACCTGAACACTAACTTAAACTTAACCTTAACCATAACTCTAACCTTAACCTTCATCCTAACCCTAAGACTAAAGCTAATCCTAACCCTAATTCAAACAGTAACCCTAACACTAACCCTAACTCTAACACTAACCATAACACTAACAGTGACTCTAACCTACCCCTAACCGTAACCATAAACCTAAACCTAATTCTAATCTAACCTGTCCCTAACACTAACCCTAACACTAAACTTACCATAACTCCAATCCTAACTCTAAACATAACCCTAAACCTAACCTTAATTCTAACGAAGATCCTAACCCTAAGTCTAACCCTAACACTAACACTAAACCTAACTCTAAATTTTACACTAACAGTAACCCAAAACATTATCACTTACCCTAAACAACATCCTAACCATAACTTTAACTGTAAAACTAACCCTAACACTAAATCTAAAGCTAACCCTAACCATAAGAGTAACCGTAATCCTAACACTAACCTTACACCTAATCCTAACTCTAACACTAACACTAATCCCTAACAAAAACCATAACCATAAATCTAACCCAACCCCTAACACTAAACCCTGAAGCTAACCGTAACCCTATTCCTAACCCTGATCCTATTCCCAAAACTAAGGCTAAATCCAACACTAACACTAACCCTAACCCTAAATATTACACTAACAATAACCTTAACCCTGACCTTTTGCCCTAACTGTAACCCTAAATTTACTCTAAAACTAACCATAACATTAACCTTAACCCTAATATTAACACTAACCCTGATCCTATCCCTAAAATAAAGCTAATCCTTACCGTAATTCTAACCCTAAACCTAACACTAACCATAAAGCTGTTCCTAACCATAAAAGTAAAGGTAATTTTAACCGTAAACCTAAACCTAAACCTTTATTTAACCATAACCATAAACCTAAACATAATCCTAAACCTAACCCGAACCCTAAATCTTGAAACTAACCCAATCCCTAACACTACCCTTAATCCTAAACCTAAAACTAAAGGTAAATCTAAACGTTTTAATCTAACAGTTAAACTTCCCCGAACCCAATATTTTCTACTTACAATAACCCTAACCCTAACCTCTTACCCTAACCTAACTTTAACCTTAACTTTAACTCTAAAATGAACCCTAACCCTAACCCTACCCTAACATTAACCCTAACACTGATCCTAACACTAACACTAAAGCTCTTCTTACCCTAATTCCAAACCCAACCAATAATTTTACACTAACAATAACCTTAAGCCTAGCCCCTTATACTAACCATAAACCTATACCTAAATCTAAGCCTAACCATAAAACTAACCCTAACATAAACATAACCTTAATCCTAACCCAAACCATAATCCTACCCCAAACCATAATCCTACCCCTCAAATGAACCTTACACGAAACCTAATAATAATCCTAACCCTAACTTAATCCTAAACTTAACCCTAACCCTAACTCTAACCCTAATCCTTACTCCAACCCTAATCCTAAAACTAATGCTAACCGAAACCCTAATAGTAACTTTAACCCTAACTCTATCCCTAAAACTGAACTTAACCCTAAAAATTAAGGCTAAATCTAAACCAATTCTAACCCTAACCCTAAATTTTACACTAACAATAACCATAACCATAACTTCTTACCCAGAACATAACCCTAAAAGTAAATTAACTCTAAAACTGACCCCAACCATAACCCTAACACTAACAGTAACTCTAACTCTAACCCGAAGCTAAACCTAATCTTAACCCTATCCCTAAACCTATCTCTTACCCTAACACTAATCCTAACTCTAACCTCTTACCCTAACAATAACCCTTACCATAAGCCTAAATCTAACACTAATCTGAATCCCTTACCATAACACTAATCCTAAAGTTAACTCTAAAACTAATCCCAACCCTAACTTTAACACTAACATTAAACCTAACCATGAATCTAACCCTAAAACTAAAGTTAATCGTAACCCTAATTCGAATACTAACCTTAACACTAACGATAACCCTAATGCTTAACCTAATATTAAAGCTAATCCTAAATTTAATTCTAAACATAAACCTAAATTATACACTAACAATAACCCTAACCTTAAACCCTTAACTTAACCGTAAACCTAAACCTAATGATAAGTCTAACTCTAACACTAACTCAAACACTAACCCTAATCTAACCTAAATCTAACCTTATCCCTAACCCTAAATTAACCCTAAACCTAACCCTACCCTGACTCTACTCCTAAACCTAACCGTAAACTTATCACTAATCCACATTCTAACCTCTTACCCTAACTTGACCCTAACCTTAGAAGAACCCTAACATAACCTAACCCTAACCCCAAAACTAAAACTAACCCTAAAGCGAAAGCCTAACCCTAACCTGAACCCTAACCCTAATGCTATTCTTACACTTAAAATTAAAGTTAATTCTAACCCTAATTCGAACTCTAACCCTAAAAATAACCCTAACTCTAAATTTTAAACTAACAATAACGCTAATCCTAACCCATAACATAAACCTAACTCTAACCCTAAATTTAACTCTAAAACTGACTCTAAACCTAACCTAATTTTAACATTAACCCTAATCCTGATCCTAAACCTAAAATTAATGATAATCCAAACCGTAATTCTAACCCTAATGCTCACACTAACCCTAATACAGAACCTAATACTAAACTAAAGTTTATCCTAAACCTATTTCTACCCCTTACCCTAAATTTTACACTACCAGTAACCCTAACCCTAACTCTAACCCTAACACTTACCCTAGCCATAACAGCAACTTTTACCTAAACCTAACCTTAACACTAACCGTAACATTAAATCTACCCCTAACATAACCCTATCCCTAAAATTAACCCTAATACAAGTGCTATGTCCAACCTCTTACCCTAACCCTCACACTAAATCTAACCGTTATACTAACCCTAAAACATAAGCTAACGCTAACCGAATCCTAACCCTAACTCTAACCCTTACCCTGACATAAACATAACCCTAACCCTAAATACATAACCTTAACCCTAAATATATATCTACCCCTAAATTAAACCTAACCCGAACCGTAATGATAACCCAACTCTAACTTAACCTTAACGCTAACCATAACTCTAACACTCATCTTAACTCTGAACTCTAACCCTAAACCTGATCGTAACTCTAAAACTAAAGCTAATCCTAACTATAATTCTAATCATAACCATAAAACTAAACTTAACTCTGATTTAACACTATCAATAAAGCTAATCCTAACCCCTTACACTAACTCTAACATCTTATGTTAACTGTAGACCTAAATCTAATGTTAACCCTAACTCTAACACTAACACTAACCCTAACAGTAACTCTAAACTAAACCGAACCCTAACCTATAAACCTAACCATAAGCTAAACCTAACCTGGCCCTAACTACTACCCTAACTCTAAACTTAACCCTAACCCTAACTTAAACATAAACCTAATGCTAACATTAATCCTAACACTAACCTCTTACCCTAAACCTAACCCTACAACTATCTCTAACCCTAATCCTAACCCTAACAATAAAGCTAACCCTAATCATAAAACTAATCCTAACTCTAACTTCTTGCTCTAACTCTAACCTTAACACTAACCCTAAAACTAAACTAAAGCTAACCCTAACCCTAACCTAACGCTAAACCCAACCCTAATTCTAACAGTAATCCTAATTCTAACCTCTTATCCTAAACCCAATCTTAAACCTATGCTAACCCTAACTCTAACACTAACCCTAACCCTTAAACTAACACCAACCCTAACACTAAACCTAGCCTAAACTTAATCCTAAACCTAAATCAAACTTAAACCTAACCATAACTCTAACCGTAACCTACACCTTATCCTAAGATTAGCCTTCATGGTGTTGATAAACGTAACCCTAAATTTAACTCTAAAAGCACCTCTAGCTCTAACACTAACCCTATTACTATCCATAACCCTGAACCTAACCCTAATACTAAATCTAATACTAACCCTAAACCTAACACTAACCCTAACCCTAAACTTTCAACTGACAATAACCCTAACAGTAATCCCTTATAATAAACCTAACCGTAAAACTAACTTTAATCTAAAAATAACCCTAACCCTAACCCTAATCTAACATTTATGCTCACATTGATCCTAACCCTTAAAATAAAGTTAATGATAACCATAATTCCAAACATAACCCTGCCCCTAACTCTAATCCTAACTTAACCCTAATCCTAACACTAACCATAACAGTATCCTATATTTAACCTATTACCCTAAACGTAACACTACCTCTAACCCTAACCCTAACCCTAACCGTGATCTAAAATTTACTCTAACCCTAACCCTAACCCTAACTATAACCCTCAACTAACACTAATTTCTAATCCTAACACAACCGTATTTCTAATCCTAACACAAACTTTAACCCTAACTCTGACCCTAACCTCAACTACAGCTAACCTTAACCCTAACACTAACCCTATCCCTAAGCATAACCCTAAGCTACAACTAACCCTAGCCCTAAACATAACCTTAAACCTATCCCTAATCAAAACCTAATCCGAAACTTAACGGTAATCCTACAATGACCTAACCCTAACTCTAATCTTAAATTCTAATAATAACCCCAAAATTCACACTAATACTAACCCTAACCCTAACCTTAAACCCTAACCCTAATCATAACCCTAAAGCTATCTCTGATCCTAACACTAAAACTAAAGCTTATTCTAAACTTAATTCTAACTCTAACCCTAAAACTAACCATAACCATAAATTTAAAACTAAAAATAACAATAACCCTAAACCTTTATCTTAATTCTAACCCTGAATCTAACTTTAAGTCTAAAACAAACCCTAACTCTAACCTTAATCCTAACAAAATCCTGAACCCTGATCCTAACCCTAATACTAAAGCTAATGGTAACCATATTCATACGTAACACTAACAGTTACCCTAACACTTATCCTAACCCTAACACTAAAGCTTATCCCAACCCTAACACTAATCTTAACCCTAACACTAACCCTAACCTAAACATAACCCTAATCCTAACCCTAACCAAAAACCTACTCAAAAACTAAACCTTACCCGACCCATAATGGTAACCCTAACCCTAACCTAATCCTAAAACTAAATGTAACCCTAACCCTAACCCTAACCTTAACATTAAACAGAAACCTTCTCCTAACCCAAAAAATCAAGCTAATGCTAACCATAATTGTAAAGTTAACCCTAACACTAACCTTAACCCTGATCCTACCCTAACACTAAAGCTTATCCTAACCCTAATTCTAAACCTAACCCTAAATTTGACACTAACAATAAGTCTAAAATTAAGTGCTTACTCGAACCCTAACCCTGAACCTAAAGCTAACTCTAACCCTAACCCTAAACCTAAACCTAATTCTAACTCTAATCATAAACCTAACCCTATACTAAATATAACCCAAATACTAATGCAAATCCTAACCCTAACTTAATCTAAGCCCTATCCTTAACCCTAACACTAATCCTGACTCTAGACACTTAACCTAACTATAACCCTGACACTAACCCTAAAACTATAGTTAATCATAATCTTAATTCTAACCCTAACCCTAAATTTTACACTAACAATAACCCTAGCTGTAACCCCTAACACTAAACCTAAAGCTAACCCGGAACAAAAAGCTAACCTTAACAATAATGAAAACCTAACCTTACCCTAAACCTAACCCTAAATATAAACCTACAACTAAACTAAACCTAACCCGAACAGTAACAGTAACCCTAAGCATAACCTAAAACTAACCCTATCACAAACATTAATTCTAACTCAAAACTCTTACCCTAATACTACCCTAACCCTAACCCTAAATGTAACCCTAACTCTAAAACTAATTCTAAACCTAAAGCTAACCTTAACCCTAACATTAACCCTAACTGTAACTCTAACCATACCTCTTACCCTAAACCTAACCTTGACCCTACCCTAATCCTAACCATAAAACTAAAGCTACACCTAAATCTACTTCTAAACATAACCCAAACAGTAAACCTAACCCTGAATTTTACACTAACAATAACCTGAATCCTAATCCCTTACCCCAAACCAAACCCTAACCCTAAGTTGAACTCTAACACAAACCCTAACTCTAACTTTAACCCTAACATTAACCCTAAACCTGATCCCAAACCTAAAACCAAAACTAATCCTAACCTTAATTCTAACTGTAACCATAAATTTTTACACTAACAATAACACTAAACATAACCCCTTACCCTAACTGTAAACCTAAACTAAACCGAACCTTAAACCCTAAACTTATTCCTGATCCTAATGCTGAAAGTAAAGCTAAAGCTAAAGCTAAAGCTAACCTTGATTCTAACTCTAACCTCTTACGCTAAACCGAATCCTCAATCAAAAGCTAACACTAACTCTAACACTAACTCTAACCCTAACACTAACTCAACCTAACCCTAAACATAACTCTAACTCTAAACATAAACCTAATCCTAACCTAAACGTAACCTGACACTAACTCTAGCCCTAAATCTAAACCTAACCCTAACACTAACCAAACCATAACTATAACCCTAACAATAATCCTAACTTTTACATCTTACCCTGAACATAAATCTAACCCTAACTATAACCCTAACCTGAAATTTTACACTAACAACACTAACCCTAACCCTAATTTTGACTCTAACCCTAACCCAAACCCTAACACTAAAACTAACCCTAAACTTAACGCCTTATTCTAACCCTAATTCTACAAAAATCTAAACCCTAACACTTACTTTAACCAGAACCCTAACCCTGATCCTAACCCGAAAACTAAAGCTAATTCTAACCCTAATTCTCACGTGAAACTTGATTTTATAGCAACAGTAATACTAAGCCTAACTCCTTACACTACCCTATCCATAACTATTGCTAAACTTAACCTTAACACTAACCCTATCCCTAAGCATAACTCTAACTTAAATCTAATTCATCAGTTACCGGTAAACTTGACACAAACCTAACCCTAAACCTAAACCTGTACCCTAACCCTAACCTAACTTTAACTTAACCCAAACCAAAACCTAACCATAAATCTAACAGAAACCTTAGTCGTAACCCTAACATTAACCGTAACTCAGATCCTAACCCTAAAACTAAAACTAATTTTAATCGTCAATCGAACTCTAACTCTAACCCTAACCCTGACATTAACCCAATCTCTGATCCTAACCCTAACAGTAAATGTAATGCTAACTACAATTTTAAAACTAACCCTAACACTAACCTTAACACTGATCCTTAACCTAAAACTAAAGCTTATCCTAACCCTAAACCAAATCCTAATCTAAACCTAACACTAATCCTAACCCTAACCATGAACATATCCCTAAAATAAACTTTAACTGAACCCTAACGGTAACCCAAACCTTAACCAAATTCTAAACCTAATTCTAACCCTAATCCTAACCCTCACTCTAATCCTAATCCTAACCGTAACCCTAAGCCTAACACTATCCCAAACTCTGATCCTAACCCTAAAACTAATGCTAAGCCTAACCCTAATTCTAAATCTAATCATAAATTTTACACTAAAATTAACTCTAACCCTAACTCCTTACACTGACCGAAACTCTCAACCTAAAGCTTACCTTAACACTAACATTAATTCTAACTCTAACCCTACCGCTAACCTAAATCTAACCCTAACCCTACCCATGAACCTAACTCTAATCTAAACCCAAAGGAACACTAACAGTAACCAAAAATCCAATGAAACCCTAACCCTAACCCTAATCCTAATGCTAATCCTAACACTAAACACTTACCCAAACCCTAATTTTAACCATAACTCTAACCTAACCCTAACCCTAACCCTTACACTAAATCTAATGCTAATCCTAACCCAAATTCTAACCCTAAACCTAACAATATACCATACCCTAAATTTTAAACTAACTGTATCTTGAAACCTAACCTCTTATTCTAAAGTTAACTCTAAACCCAACTTGAAATCTAAGACTAATCCTAATCTTAACCTTAACCCTAACATTAACCCTAAACCTGAATTTAACCCTAAAACTAAAGCTAATCCTAACCCTAATTCTATCCCTAATGCTAACACTAAAAATAACCGTGAACCGAACCCTAAAACTAAAGCTGTTCCTGACTTAATTTTAACCATATACCTAAATTATGCACTAACAATAATCCTAACCTTAACTGCTTACATTAACACTAACCCTAAACCTAATGCTAACCCTAAAGCTAACACTAACGCTAACCCTCACCCTAATCCTACCTAAACTTAACCCTAAACCTAAAACTAGCCTAACCATAGGCCTAATGCTAACCATCATTCTAACCATAAAACTAACATTAATCCTAACACTAACATTGCACCCTAACCTTAAACCTTAACCTAACTCGAATTCTAACATAACCTAACCCTAACCCTAAAAC
>NW_024342116.1:0-542 GCF_902729225.1 Pteropus medius | reverse complement strand
ATTCTCAGGAGAGACCTATAGAAGGTATCTCATATTTAGTTTTCTTTCCTTTGGATTTACATGATTATTTTTAATACTCCAGACTGAAGGAGGTTGACATTATTATTATTATTATTATTATTATTATTATTATTACTTAAGGAGTGACCTTCCCCCCCATCCCAGGATTTGAACCCAGGTCAGTTTCTCCTCCCAAGCACCTGGGCTTTCCTGTGCATCACTTGCTTCTTGGTGTCATGAAGGCAGCTGGGAGCAAAGGGCAGTGTCATTAGGGGTAGAGAGATGTGAGGCATGGGAGGCGTTGACAAAATTAATGACTGACCTACTGAGAGGGATGAAGGAGAAGGAGGGGCCCAAGAAGATGTCCAGATTTCTGTCCTGGGTAACAGGATGGATATGATGTCTCCCATTCACTGGGAGGAAGAGTGGGGTTGGGTGGGGAAACCTTCATTTGACTCCTGGAGTTGAACAGCCCCTCCTCAGACCCTTAAAGCCCCCAGCTCCTGGAGTAATACCAGCCCACCAATCTGGACCCCATGTGT
>NW_024342115.1:0-1474 GCF_902729225.1 Pteropus medius | reverse complement strand
TGTGTGATTCCTGTATGGTTTTGACCAACGTGACATCTGGTCACTTATTTATACACTTGTTCAGAAGTATACCTGAACACCTACTGTGTTCCAGCATGGGTGTAGGTGCTGGGATGCACCAGTGAACGCAGACGGCATCCAAAATCTCTGTCATCTGAAGGCGAGAGGATACAAATAAAAAGAAATGAATAAAAAGATTACAGATTATTGGATGGTACTTGGTGCTGGAGAAGAACCAGGTGTTTAGAAGCATCAAGTGCCATATGGGAGACGATTTCCTGCATCTGAGAGTCTAAAGGGTGATGTTTGAGCCAAGCCTTGAGGACGGTGAGGGAGCAGGCTCTGTCTGCCCAAAGGACATGACCCGAGGAGACTTGGGAAACGCTTCACAGCTCTGACAGAAGCAGCCGATGGCGTGGTGGGGACACAGGAGAGAGAGGAGCCTGACCCCACAGGGTGGCAGGGACGGGGAGCTGCCGGGTGGTGGAGAAGTCCCATTGTGTGCAGCCACGGGAGTCCCCGTGGGAAACGCAGGAGCCCGGAAGCCTTGGAGGAGCCCAGAGCCAGGACGCGTCGTCCCTTGGAACAGGTTCCACGGCTGCTCTGTGTAGACTGGGCCGCAGTGGGTCCCCGGCAGCAGAGCGGAGATCGGGAAGGGCTGGAGGGCAGGAGGCGATGGTGGTGGAGCCCGGGAGGCAGGTGCAGAGTGAGGCTTCTGGATGTATTTCCAAGGCTGAATGCACCGAATTTCCTCATGAACACGGGGATCGAGGGAGAGAGCGGAGCAAGCACGGGGGCCCGATATTTCTCCTGAGCAACCGTAAGGGCAGAGTCCGATTTCCACGACACGGAGCGGAGGGTTTGGAGGCGACGGTCATTCCCAGGAGCCCCCTGACGCTGAGCTGGGGATGTCGGGGAGAGAGCGGGGTGCGAACGTCTGAAGGTCAGGAGAGGCGTCCAGACAGGGTCATGAGCAGGTGGTGATGACAGGCGGGACAAGAAAAGGTTCGACGGCTGAGGGAGCAGAGAAGGCACAAGGCAGCCACCATCACGGGTGATCCTGACCCCAGCCGTCCTGGTGCTCGGTGGCAACGTCATCCTGGAGCCGTGACTGGAGCCGGCTGGGGAGGGCGCTGGCCGAGGGGGCGCGGTAAGCGTGGTCACAGACAGCCCTGCGAAGAGCTCGGCTACGGAGAGGACAGGGGACCGGCTCTGGGGACATTGCTGACGCTTCGCTGCATCTCCCAGTGCTGCTCAGTGGATCCCGACAGTGCTGGATTCCTGGAGCCCCCGTGATCCGTGACCACACACTCAGCCTCTGAATAAGAGGAAATGTCTTCTCTCGGTCCTGGAACCAGAAACCCGTGTAGAGAGGAACATATCCTCTCCCCCTGCCCTTCTGAGTACTTGACAGAGGGCCCCAAAACAAAGAAAGATTAGCTGCCAGCCCCTTGGAGGAACGTGTCCTGAAACC
>NW_024342114.1:0-434 GCF_902729225.1 Pteropus medius | reverse complement strand
GGATGCGTTGACGAAGGGCGGCGAGGGGGTCCTGGCGGGGGTGAAACGCCCAGCAGCCCGGTCGCGCTGGTGGCAGACACGCCTACGCACGCGCTCGAGCTGCGGAGAACTGAACGGACAGACACTGACGCGCGCCAGCGAGCCCAACGCGACGGCGGCCCGTGTCGACGCCACGTCCTGGGTGTGAGGCCGTCATACTGTCAGCGTGCAAAACACGAGTGCCGTTCGGGAAGACGAGGTGTGTACGGACTCTCTGGATCACGTCTTACCGCTGCGTGTGACTCCGATCACATCGAAAACTTCAAGTAATGTGCACGTTTAGAGTAGTTTCAAAAAACACACAGGCCACACGCACATGCACACTCGCGGGAAGAGCATTCTCGTCTGGGAGTTCAGGCCTCCCCCTGTCCCCGCCCTGTCCCCTCGGGCACTGG
>NW_024342113.1:0-352 GCF_902729225.1 Pteropus medius | reverse complement strand
GGGGCCAAAGCATCCCTGGGTACGCTGTCTGTGGGTGGCCCTGAACCCTGCAAGAGCATAGAGAGACGAATGAGACGTAGTTTGTACCTCT
Organism: Pteropus medius; assembly: GCF_902729225.1. Taxonomy (NCBI): domain Eukaryota; kingdom Metazoa; phylum Chordata; class Mammalia; order Chiroptera; family Pteropodidae; genus Pteropus; species Pteropus medius. The sequence continues at coordinate 261 of NW_024342113.1, read as the reverse complement.
AGGAGCTCAAAGTGTCAGTGAGTGCTCCTCCAACTTCGGTACCCCTATCCGCAGATGACCGAGCATCGCCCACAGAGCCCCAAGGCCCCGGGAGCGCTGTGCATTTGCCACAAGTGAGCCTTTTCTCGGAAGTCTGCGATTCTGGCTCGAAATGGACGACACCAGAGAGCTTTTTGCCAAAGCTACCATATACATATATATGGTGGATTTTCGAAGGAAACCTGCGTGGACCCCTGGTCTACCACAGAAGACAGGCCGCTC
>NW_024342112.1:0-928 GCF_902729225.1 Pteropus medius | reverse complement strand
GTGTCGTCAGCGAGGATGCGCACAGGGCCAACTCTTAGAGGACGGTCGTTCCCGAGATCCGCGCTTCACCCACGTTTTTAAGGTGGGGAAACTCGAACCGAGGACAAGGATGCTGGTGGAGACAGATAACGAATGAGCAAAAATAAAGCCCAGGGCGTGATGCGTGGTCGTCACTCAGCGGCGCGTGGAAGGGGGGTCAGGACCGCGGGACACGGAGGTTGCGGTTTTGAATGAGGTGGTGGCCGAGGACGTGACATCCGATAGAGACCGAGAGAGGAGAGTGCGACGTGGCTCCCTCGGGAAGAGAATCCTAATCTCGAAGGCCAGCAGGTGCAAAGGCTCTGGGGTGAGAGCCTCTGCCAGCTGGGGACACGGCGGAGGTCACGGTGACCAGCGAGGGTGAAGGGGGAACGGTCACCGGGAGGGCGTCAGCTGCAGGCGGCGCTGGGGACGTTTCCTGGACGGGGACAGAAGTCCCTGGCAAGTCTTCGGTGGGGGAGTAAAGCGCGTGACAGATTGGAAAGGTCACCCGGGGAGCCGTGCTGACGGGAGGCCAGTCAGGGCCGTCGCGGGACGGGGGGTGCGCCTCAGCGACAGCGACGGATGAGGCCGGCGAGAGACCATCAGACCCAGACGCGCGGCGGGATTGCCCGCGGCTGAATTTGCAGCATGAGTAACCGGAGGACGGAGCTGGCATCGGGCGGCACGGCCATGCCTCGGTCTCCGGGCGCTGGCGTATGCGCAGCGGAAACAGCGTGGCGGGGCTCAGCGCCAGCCCAGACGGCCCGCTGCCGGGTGAGCGGGGCAGGCCCGGCCGACGTGGGGAGCCGAGTGCCCGAAAGCTGCCGTCACGACGGACCGAACGGTCTGACCTGGTAAGCGAGAGCGGATGGTGTGACGGGTGCGGGGGGAGGTGACAGTGTGATGG
>NW_024342111.1:0-506 GCF_902729225.1 Pteropus medius | reverse complement strand
AAAAAAAAAGAAAGAAAGAAAGAAAAGAACCTGTCTCACAGGCTGCGATTACATCAGCAAAGCGCTCTCATTCTCTGCATCAATCCGGCTGCTCCGGCAGCTTTGAAGCGCGGCGCCCTTTGATCTTGCAGTTCCCGCCCCGGGCAAAGCCGATACCATCACTGCACCCACACCGGGATCCACCATCCACCATCCACCATCCACGATCCACGATCCGATCTCGGGCCAGGGCCAGCTCCTTCCCCACCAGCTTGGGCTCAACCAGGATCCAACCCGCTGAACAGGCTGCCAGTGCTGAGGCACCCAAGTGCACACTCCGTTGCTTACAGAGTATGGAGAGGGTGGCTGTCCCTTGGGAGGGGTCATGCTAACTTAACATTAACCTCTTGTGGAAAGAGCACTGGATTGTTTTATTAAAGGAAACTGTATCTTTTGAAGATATTGAAATATTTATGGAAAAAAATGATTTGGCTGGCTTTGCTTCAAAATAACATGGTGATGGGGGT
>NW_024342110.1:0-6221 GCF_902729225.1 Pteropus medius | reverse complement strand
TCCATGGCGGCCGTCACCCGCTGGAAAGAGTTCAGTTGGGAGACACTGCAGACAGCTGTGGGTCTGAATTCGGCCTCCGTGCCTTAGGAGCTTTGCGATCAGCTCTTGGAGCCTTTCATTTCTTCATTTTGAATGCGTCCACGGGGACCATTACGACCATCCCAGGTAGAAAGGTAAGGGAGAGGGAGGTGTCTGCTTCCGTCCTGAAGTCTGATTTCCACTGCGGAAAGCGGGAAGGAGCCGAGGCCTTAGGAAGGAGCCCCGGGGCCTCTGGGATGAAAAGAGATCATGCTGAATTGTGGCTCTGGAACGCCCGGCGTCCCCACTGCGGGGAGGTGGAGGTGCTAGGAGCGGCCTGTCTTCTGTGGTAGACCAGGGTCCACGCAGGTTTCCTTCGAAAATCCACCATATACATATATATGCATATAGATGAACATATATATGCATATATATGTATATGGTAGCTTTGGCAAAAAGCTCTCTGGTGACGTCCATTTCGAGCCAGAATCGCAGACTTCCGAGAAAAGGCTCACTTGCGGCAATGCACAGCCCTCCCGGGGCCTTGGGGCTCTGTGGGCGATGCTCGGTCATCTGCGGGTACTGGGGTACTGAAGTTGGAGGAGCACTCACTGACACTTTGAGCTCCTAGAGGTACAAACTACGTCCCATTCGTCTCTGTATGCTCTTGCAGGGTTCAGGGCCACCCACAGACAGCGTACCCAGGGATGCTTTGGCCCCTCCGTCCATGGCGGCCGTCCCCCGCTGGAAAGAGGTCAGTTGGGAGACACTGCAGACAGCTGTGGGTCTGAATTCGGCCTCCGTGCCTCAGGAGCTTGGCGATCAGCTCTCTGAGCCTTTCATTTCTTCATTTTGAATGCGTCCACGGGGACCATTACGACCATCCCAGGCAGAAAGGTGAGGGAGAGGAGGTGTCTGCTTCCGTCCTGAAGTCTGATTTCCACTGCGGAAAGCGGGAAGGAGCCGAGGCCTTAGGAAGGAGCCCCGGGGCCTCTGGGATGAAAAAGAGATCATGCTGAATTGTGGCTCTGGAACGCCCGGTGTCCACACTGCCGGGAGGTGGAGGTGCGAGGAGCGGCCTGTCTTCTGTGGTAGAGCAGGGGTCCAGGCAGGTTTCCTTCTAAAATCCACCATATACATATATATGCATATAGATGAACATATATATGCATATATATGTATATGGTAGCTTTGGCAAAAAGCTCTCTGGTGACGTCCATTTCGAGCCAGAATCGCAGACTTCCGAGAAAAGCCTCACTTGCGGCAAATGTACAGCCCTCCCGGGGCCTTGGGGCTCTGTGGGCGATGCTCGGTCATCTGCGGGTACTGGGGTAGCGACGTTGGAGGAGCACTCACTGACACTTTGAGCTCCTAGAGGTCCAAACTACGTCTCATTCGTCTCTGTATGCTCTTGCAGGGTTCAGGGCCACCCACAGACAGCGTAGCCAGGGATGCTTTGGCCCCTGCGTCCATGGCGGCCGTCACCCGCTGGAAAGACTTCAGTTGGGAAACACTGCAGACAGCTGTGGGTCTGAATTCGGCCTCCGTGCCTTAGGAGCTTTGCGATCAGCTCTTCGAGCCTTTCATTTCTTCCTTTTGAATGCGTCCACGGGGACCATTACGAACATCCCAGGCAGAAAGGTGAGGGAGAGGGAGGTGTCTGCTTCCGTCCTGAAGTCTGATTTCCAATGCGGAAAGCAGGAAGGAGCAGAGGCCTTAGGAAGGAGCCCCGGGGCCTCTGGGATGAAAAGAGATCATGCTGAATTGTGGCTCTGGAACGCCTGGTGTCCCCACTGCGGGGAGGTGGAGGTGCTAGGAGCGGCCTGTCTTCTGTGGTAGACCAGGGTTCCACGCAGGTTTCCTTCGAAAATCCACCATATACATATATATGCATATAGATGAACATATATGTATATGGTAGCTTTGGCAAAAAGCTCTCTGGTGACGTCCATTTTGAGCTAGAATCGCAGACTTCCGAGAAAAGGCTCACTTGCGGCAAATGCACAGCCCTCCCGGGGCCTTGGGGCTCTGTGGGCGATGCTCGGTCATCTGCTGGTACTGGGGTAGCGAAGTTGGAGGAGAACTCACTGACACTTTGAGCTCCTAGAGGTACAAACTACGTCTCATTCGTCTCTGTATCCTCTTGCAGGGTTCACGGCCACCCACAGACAGCGTAGCCAGGGATGCTTTGCCCCTCCGTCCATGGGGGCCGTCACCCGCTGGAAAGAGGTCAGCTGGGAGACACTGCAGACAGCTGTGGGTCTGAATTCGGCCTCCGTGCCTTAGGAGCTTTGCGATCAGCTCTCTGAGCCTTTCATTTCTTCATTTTGAATGCGTCCAAGGGGACCATTACGACCATCCCAGGCAGAAAGGTGAGGGAGAGGGAGGTGTCTGCTTCCGTCCTGAAGTCTGATTTCCACTGCGGAAAGCGGGAAGGAGCCGAGGCCTTAGGAAGGAGCCCCGGGGCCCTGGGATGAAAAGAGATCATGCTGAATTGTGGCTCTGGAACGCCCGGTGTCCACACTGCGGGAGGTGGAGGTGCGAGGAGCGGCCTGTCTTCTGTGGTAGAGCAGGGGTCCACGCAGGTTTCCTTCGAAAATCCACCATATACATATATATGCATATAGATTAACATATATATGCATATATATGTATATGGTAGCTTTGGCAAAAAGCTCTCTGGTGACGTCCATTTTGAGTCAGAATCGCAGACTTCCGAGAAAAGGCTCACTTGCGGCAAATGCACAGCCCTCCCGGGGCCTTGGGGCTCTGTGGGCGATGCTCGGTCATCTGCGGGGACTGGGGTACCGAAGTTGGAGGAGCACTCACTGACACTTTGAGCTCCTAGAGGTACAAACTACGTCCCATTCGTCTCTGTATGCTCTTGCAGGGTTCAGGGCCACCCACAGACAGTGTACCCAGGGATGCTTTGGCCCCTGCGTCCATGGCGGCCGTCACCCGCTGGAAAGAGTTCAGTTGGGAGACACCGCAGACAGCTGTGGGTCTGAATTCGGCCTCCGTGCCTTAGGAGCTTTGCGATCAGCTCTTTGAGCCTTTCATTTCTTCATTTTGAATGCGTCCACGGGGACCATTACGACCATCCCCGGCAGAAAGGTGAGGGAGAGGGAGGGGTCTGCTTCCGTCCTGAAGTCTGACTTCCACTGCGGAAAGCGGGAAGGAGCCGAGGCCTTAGGAAGGAGCCCCGGCGCCTCTGGGATGAAAAGAGATCATGGTGAATTGTGGCTCTGGAACGCCCGGTGTCCACACTGCGGGGAGGTGGAGGTGCGAGGAGCGGCCTGTCTTCTGTGGTAGAGCAGGGTCCACGCAGGTTTCCTTCGAAAATCCACCATATACATATATATGCATATAGATGAACATATATATGCATATATATGTATATGGTAGCTTTGGCAAAAAGCTCTCTGGTGCCGTCCATTTTGAGCCAGAATTGCAGACTTCCGAGAAAAGGCTCACTTGCGGCAAATGCACAGCCCTCCCGGGGCCTTGGGGCTCTGTGGGCGATGCTCGGTCTTCTGCGGAGACTGGGGTACTGAAGTTGGAGGAGCACTCACTGACACTTTGAGCTCCTAGAGGCACAAACTATGTCTCATTCGTCTCTGTATGCTCTTGCAGGGTTCAGGGCCACCCACAGACAGCGTACCAGGGATGCTTTGGCCCCTGCGTCCATGGCGGCCGTCACCCGCTGGAAAGAGTTCAGTTGGGAGACACTGCAGACAGCTGTGGGTCTGAATTCGGCCTCCGTGCCTTAGGAGCTTTGCGATCAGCTCTTTGAGCCTTTCATTTCTTCATTTTGAATGCGTCCACGGGGACCCTTACGACCATTCCAGGCAGAAAGGTGAGGGAGAGGGAGGTGTCTGCTTCCGTCCTGAAGTCTGATTTCCACAGCAGAAAGCGGGAAGGAGCCGAGGCCTTAGGAAGGAGCCCCGGGGCCTCTGGGATGAAAAGAGATCATGCGGAATTGTGCCTCTGGAACGCCCTGTGTCCCCACTGCGGGGAGGTGGAGGTGCTAGGAGCGGCCTGTCTTCTGTGGTAGACCAGGGGTCCACGCAGGTTTCCTTCGAAAATCCACCATATACATATATATGCATATAGATGAACACATATATGGATATATATGCAAATGGTAGCTTTGGCAAAAAGCTCTCTGGTGGCGTCCATTTTGAGCCAGAATCGCAGACTTCCGAGAAAAGGCTCACTTGCGGCAAATGCACAGCCCTCCCGGGGCCTTGGGGCTCTGTGGGCGATGCTCGGTCATCTGCGGTTACTGGGGTACCGAAGTTGGAGGAGCACTCAGTGACACTTTGAGCTCCTAGAGGTACAAACTACGTCTCATTCGTCTCTGTATGCTCTTGCAGGTTCAGGGCCACCCACAGACAGCGTACCCAGGGATGCTTTGGCCCCTGCGTCCATGGCGGCCGTCACCCGCTGGAAAGAGTTCAGTTGGGAGACACTGCAGACAGCTGTGGGTCTGAATTCGGCCTCCGTGCCTTAGGAGCTTTGCGATCAGCTCTTTGAGCCTTTCATTGCTTCCTTTTGAATGCGTCCACGGGGACCATTACGACCATCCCAGGCAGAAAGGTGAGGCAGAGGGAGGTGTCTGCTTCCGTCCTGAAGTCTGATTTCCACTGCGGAAAGTGGGAAGGAGCCGAGGCCTTAGGAAGGAGCCCCGGGGCCTCTGGGATGAAAAGAGATCATGCTGAATTGTGGCTCTGGAACGCCCGGTGTCCACACTGCGGGGAGGTGGAGGTGCTAAGAGCGGCCTGTCTTCTGTGGTAGACCAGGGGTCCACGCAGGTTTCCTTCGAAAATCCACAATATACATATATATGCACATAGATGAACATATATATGCATATATATGTATATGGTAGCTTTGGCAAAAAGCTCTCTGGTGACGTCCATTTTGAGCCAGAATCGCAGACTTCCGAGAAAAGGCTCACTTGCGGCAAATGGTCAGCCCTCCCGGGGCCTTGGGGCTCTGTGGGCGATGCTCGGTCTTCTGCGGAGACTGGGGTACCGAAGTTGGAGGAGCACTCACTGACACTTTGAGCTCCTAGAGGTACAAACTACGTCTCATTCGTCTCTGTATGCTCTTGCAGGTTTCAGGGCCACCCACAGACAGCTTACCCAGGGATGCTTTGGCCCCTGCGTCCATGGCGGCCGTCACCCGCTGGAAAGAGTTCAGTTGGGAGACACTGCAGACAGCTGTGGTCTGAATTCGGCCTCCGTGCCTTAGGAGCTTTGCGATCAGCTCTTTGAGCCTTTCATTTCTTCATTTTGAATGCGTCCACGGGGACCATTACGACCATCCCAGGCAGAAAGGTGAGGAGAGGGAGGTGTCTGCTTCCGTCCTGAAGTCTGATTTCCACTGCAGAAAGCGGGAAGGAGCCGAGGCCTGAGGAAGGAGCCCCGGGGCCTCCGGAATAAAAAGAGATCATGCTGAATTGTGGCTCTGGAACGCCCGGTGTCCACACTGCGGGGAGGTGGAGGTGCTAGGAGCGGCCTGTCTTCTGTGGTAGACCAGGGGGTCCACGCAGGTTTCCTTCGAAAATCCACCATATAGATATATATGCATATAGATGAACATATATATGCATATATATGTATATGGTAGCTTTGGCAAAAAGCTCTCTGGTGACGTCCATTATGAGCCAGAATCGCAGACTTCCGAGAAAAGGCTCACTTGCGGCAAATGCACAGCCCTCCCGGGGCCTTGGGGCTCTGTGGGCGATGCTCGGTCTTCTCGGAGACTGGGGTACCGAAGTTGGAGGAGCACTCACTGACACTTTGAGCTCCTAGAGGTACAAACTCCGTCTCATTCGTCTCTGTATGCTCTTGCAGGGTTCAGGGCCACCCACAGACAGCGTACTCAGGGATGCTTTGGCCCCTGCGTCCATGGCGGCCGTCACCCGCTGGAAAGATTTCAGTTGGGAGACACTGCAGACAGCTGTGGGTCTGAATTCGGCCTCCGTGCCTTAGGAGCTTTGCGATCAGCTCTTTGAGTCTTTCATTTCTTCCTTTTGAATGCGTCCACGGGGACCATTACGACTATCCCAGGCAGAAAGGTGAGGGAGAGGGAGGTGTCTGCTTCCGTCCTGAAGTCTGATTTCCACTGCGGAAAGCGGGAAGGAGCCGAGGCCTTAGGAAGGAGCCCCGGGGCCTCTGGATGAAAAGAGATCATGC
>NW_024342109.1:0-1552 GCF_902729225.1 Pteropus medius | reverse complement strand
AACCCAGGAAATGTTTACAATCGTATGTTTTCCATACATCACCTCATTTACTAATCGTGCAAATCCCGTGGTAACAGTGCCGCTATCACAGAGCCCGGGGCTGTCCGGGCTCTACATGATAAGGGGCCATCCCTGCTCATCCTCTGTACACTTTGTCATTTTGATGAGTCATGAGCTTAAAGCACATCCCAGGAAGCGGGGAGACGGAGTTTCCTGGTGGCACAATTGCAGCCCTGCTTCGAAGCTCAGCTCAAACGCCGCTGCCTCCGAGAGGCCTTCCATGATTGTTTAAGCCACTGCTAGTCTTGTCGAACCCTCTTAAGTCCTGTCAGTACGTGCTTTACAAGACGCACACGCGTCTCGACCTCGTGCTCCTCATTCTCCGATGGAGGCGACACACATTACTGAGCCGTCGCGATGGCTGGCCACGTCCTATCTCCCCATTCTAAGTTCCTTCATAAAAAAACGATGTGTCCGATTCAAGCTCATCCAAGGAACTCTCCGGTATATGGAGCAGCTGTTCAAACTGGAAGGCGGTTCGCTTCAGACACGCTTACCTACAATCAGGCGGTCTTTACAGAGGGGGTTCCCTCGGGACCCACCGTGAGACAGCCTGGCAGGGGCTGGGGCGCTACCGTTTGGGCACTATCGAGTCACTAGTGATATGAAGACACCGTGTCGCCCACATACTGCGTTTCAGAAACTACAGACCGCGATCCATTGGTCGGGCACGTGAGTTATGAAATCAGGATATGATGTTAAAGAAAATGTGAAAAATCTGCCAGCCTGGGCGTGGTTTTCTCCCACAGACACCTTGGACTCCGCTCAGACAGGCTGTCCTGTGGGACGGTCCCTCGGGACCGCTCCTGCCTCCTTCACTGTCCATAACCGGGCTCCGTCACGGTCCTGGAGCTGAGACGTGACGGCAGTGGCGTCGGAGGCTTATGTTGGTCATTCGCATCCTTTTTCCATCTAGTAAGTCATTTTTAAAGACTAAGTGTTGTTCTTCATTATGGCATCGGTGATTATTTAAAAACGACTCTAGAAAAACTTGTTTGAAGGGCTAGGGAGCTGTGAGCTTCAGAAAAATACTTAAAGCTCCTGACAGAGCCTTTGACTAAGCCTGTCTCGTGGTCCTGGGAGAGTCTGACTATCAGTTTCAAACACGGGTTCAATCCCAGCAAATCCCTGAGAATACTAGCGGGGGTAAGTTTTTCCAAGGCACCTGCTAAGGTCAAAGCTGGCCACAGTCGATTACCTCCCTCCTGCCCGGTCTCCGGCAAGTGTGTCTCCCTACCAGGCTCGGCATGGCTTATGTGCCGCTTGCTCACCGATTCTGCAATCACCCTGAGTTTTCAGCGAGCCCAGGGATTCCCAAACATCTGCTTCGAGACTCACGGAAGGACATGACAGAACAACGTCATCGTTTCGAATATTATTCTAAACTACGTCGCTTCTGGACCGCCTTTTACCTTGGGATATAGTTGCCACTGAGTTTGCTGAAGATCAGGGACACAGGTAAGCCATCTGCCGTCCCATTCACCTCCACTTC
>NW_024342108.1:0-936 GCF_902729225.1 Pteropus medius | reverse complement strand
CTGTCAGCAAATAAGGCAGGACTCAGCATGTGACCCCGCACCACAGCTCAAAACCAGCCCCCTCCTCAGAAGCCTGTATGGATTTCTCGAGCAGCCGCAGTCCTCCCCAGCCTGACTTGGTGAGGGGCCAGGAAGTCTAGCACAGCCAGAAGGGGTGGCAATGTGGGAACCCCACTTCTGAGGCCCCCTCTGCTCTCAGCTGGACCACTGGAGCTGGGAGACCGGTCAGCTTGCCATCACCGCTCAGCATCCCGGGAGATCAGGTCCTCATACGGCACCTTCCAGGAGCAGGCTCAGCCCTTCCAGTCAGCCCCCTGGGCTCCCACGAGGGCAGGGATGTGTGAAGCTGAGCACAAGACATACCTGAGCCTCCTGAGGGTCAGCTCAGTGCTGTCCTCACTTCCACCAGGGCGACGGCATTGGAGTGGGGCAGGAGGGCTACCTTTCTGGTGTCCAGCAGCCCGTGCCAGCAGAGGTCCACAAGGGACAGTGAGCTGGGAAGCAGGGAGCCTGTCTGGACCTTGCTGTGCTGAGGCTCAGCCCTGCAGAGCCACGGTGGCAGCCTGGGCTGGGACCTCACTGCCGGAGGCTGCTGGGAGCCTCCAGGGCCACCTCCCAGCTAGACAGAAGACAGTGACTGGGGCAAAGCCCAGAAGGAGGAGCAGGTGGGCAGGCAGCGCCCTTCCCCAGAGAAGGGGCCCAGGACAACCGTGTCCTTACAGCGATCCAGCTCCTGGGGTCTGGATTGAGGGGCAGGCACGGATGTCAAAGCTCAGGCTTGGCCCTGGAGCAGATGGGGCTCCTGGATTGGAGATTCCTGGGTGGGCGCTCCAGGATGGGCGAGGGGGTTACAGAGGCTCGAGTCCCAGCGCGTGGAACCCCCAGAGGACAGGCGGTGTTTAGGTTCACAGCTTAGGAAGGAAGTCTGGGGAGTCG
>NW_024342107.1:0-332 GCF_902729225.1 Pteropus medius | reverse complement strand
GCCCCACCGCCCCGTCCTGCTGTCCAGTCCCCCGCGTGGCGGTCGGTCGGTGCCCCGGGCACTCCTCACAGCTCCAGTCCTTTGCCACTGCCCACTGATGACACAGGCCCCTGAGGAGTTTGTTTCAACTTCGGCGCCCTCGCGTTTCTGTCCGAGGACAAGGCGAGATCTCAGCGGCTCCACCACTTCCTGAGGCTGCAGGAGGGCGGCCAGGGGCTGCTGGGGAGCGGGGCGCGAGGCCCTTCGCCCAGGACCCAGGCCCGCCCTCCCCCAGCCCGGCGACCACCCCCCAGGCCTCCTGGGCGACAGCTCTGCGTGACTCCAGGCCCCAC
>NW_024342106.1:0-544 GCF_902729225.1 Pteropus medius | reverse complement strand
TTCCTCAAAAAACTAATTGATCTACCATATGCTCCAGCAATCTCTCTACTAGGTGTTTACCCCAAAGACTTGAAAACCCATACCCAAAAAGATATTTGCACACCGACGTTCATAGCAGCATTATTCACGGTGGCCAGGACATGGAAGCAACCAAAGTGTCCTATGTTAGATGATTGGCTAAAGAAGCTGTGGCACATGTATACAATGGAATATTACTCAGCCATAAGAAGAGATGAAATACTGCCATTTGCGACAACAAAGACGGACTTCAAGCTGAGCAAAATAAGCCAGACGGAAAAAGTTGAAAATCACATGGTATCATTTATATGTGGGATATAAACCTAAAACATGGACAATGGACTAGTGGTTACCAGAGAGGGAAGGGAGGAGGGGGGAGGTAGATGTGATAAAGGGGGTCACATATGTGGTGACAGAAAGAAATCTATGGGAGGGGAAACAGACAATGTAAATATATACATGCCTTACTGTTAAAATGTACACCTGAAACTTACTGGATTTCATTAACCAATGTCACCATTAAAAA
>NW_024342105.1:0-525 GCF_902729225.1 Pteropus medius | reverse complement strand
TTTTTTTTTTTTTTTAACTAGATACTTTCATATGAGTTCCATTTCTCATCGATACAACCGCTCGGTTTTACCGTCCTCTCTGAACTGGCTCCTTCCCTCCCCCAACACCCTCCTTTCTTTAAACACCTATAGGTTCCCACGCTAGCAAGTGAATAGCCCTGTTTAAGAAATCTTGCGTTTGACACCTTTAACCTTTAAGTGTAATGAATCTGCCTTTCTCTGCCTGAGGTTTGAGCCTTTGTGTTTTTTGTTTGTTTGCTTTTTACAGTTCTTCCCGCTCACCTTTGCGGAAAAGATTCTCAAGGTTGGCCCCACCCATGCCTTGGCCCCGCCCATGCCTTGGCCCCGCCCCTTCAGTCTCTAGCGTTCCATCTCCATGGTTACGCGACCAGCTGCCCTGAAGGCCTCGGCAAAGACCTGAGAGGAATCGAATAAACACAACGCTTATTCTCGATTCCGGCCAAGGTCAGCCCACTTGGGGTTTCACGGCCTTGAGCCGAACGTGTACCCCGCGAAAAGGCGAGC
>NW_024342104.1:0-339 GCF_902729225.1 Pteropus medius | reverse complement strand
GTGTATATATATATATATATATGCATATATATATATGCATATATATATATATATACACATATATATATATATATGCATATATATGAATATATATGCATATATAGATATATATGTGCATATATATGAATATATATGCACATATATATATCGTGGATTTTTAGGAAAAAAGTTTGTGTTGCCCTCAGGTCTTTAGGGAAGGCCGGCCGTTGCAAGCACATCCGCCTTCCCGGATTGTGGACTCAGGGGTTCCCAGAGCCACAGCGAGACAGTGTCCCAGCTCATCGAAGAGGCATGGGGCTCCGTCCTGGGGCCTCTCTTCCTTCCTGCTTCTTCAATTTG
>NW_024342103.1:0-809 GCF_902729225.1 Pteropus medius | reverse complement strand
AGATCTAATTCAGGTTGACACACTCAGGAAGGTACAGAATGATTTCAAGACCAGGGTTTAAAATTTACTTTACTTAGCCTTTCCAGTCCTGCTGTCCCCCAGATCACTGTTCCAGGAATACAGCCCCCAAAGGAGGGACCAGGGTTGAAAGCTCATTCTGCAGCTTCAGGCTGGGACCATACCCTGTATGTGAGGGGCTGGACCAGCAATGCCTGCTCCCCTCCATCCTATCTGTCTTTCTCTGGACAACAAAAACCCACCCTACGGGAAACAGAGACTCATCTCCCATGGGACAGGAGCCCAGATCCTGGGCTATGTCTAGGTGTGGCTGGTTAGAAGGTAGCCTTGGGCTGACTATAATTATTCACACGTGTACATACTTGTCCAGCTTGCCAAGCACCTTCCCATGTGTTCTCTCATTCATATGTCATTCAGCCAGCCCCGCAATAAACTTGTGAAGCAAGAATTAGGCCCCTGTGATGCAGTGGTTCAAATCCAGCTCTGTTACTCACTCACTGCCTGTGAGGCTTAACTGAAATTGTGGATCTAAAAACTCAGTAGTACTTGGGGCAGGGCCAGCAAATGTGTCAGCAACTCCCTCAAATTCCCCATTTTACAGAAGAGGAAAATGAGGCTCAGTGAGCTATCAAATTATATATATTCTCCTAAATGTTTAAAAAAATTATCATACAAATGATTTCTGAGATTATATATATATAATCTCAGAAATCATTTATATCACTATCGGACAAAAATCATTTGTATCTTATCTGTTTTCTACAAATTAGCATCTTAGTTCTCAGACTTAT
>NW_024342102.1:0-698 GCF_902729225.1 Pteropus medius | reverse complement strand
TACTTTCCCCATCCCTTCCACGTTCATTCCATGGTGGTGATATCAGCATCAGCCAGGGTCTGGATAATAGAGATTTTAACCCTCAGGAATTTTAGCAATGAAACTGTAATTTATATATGGGGTTTCAGTGGGGAGAGGGTGTAGCAGGAAAGACAGCTAGAGCTGAGAGGATAAAGGAGACAGGGCAGAAAGTTGGGTGGAGAGTAAAGCTCGGGGTGGGGGACAGAAAGAATCCAGGGTAGAGCACAGTAGGGTTGGTACTCAGAGCAGACGAGCTTGGGGTTGGTAGTGCCAGGTGGGTACCAGACTAGTCAGGGGGATCGCTTCGTAAATTCTACAAATGTCTAACCACTAAACCGTACACCTGAAACTAATATAAAATAATGTTGAATGAAAATTGAAATTAAAATTTTTTTAAAGGGGAGAAAAAATGAAGTGGAACGAGAGGTTCAAATTTCCATGTATAAAATGAATAAGTCATGGGTTCGTGGCGTATGGCGTAAGGAGTTTAGTCAATAATGCTTGATAGCGTCGGTGTCAGATGGTTGCTGTCTGGACTTATCATGGTGATCACTACTTTAGGTATATAAATGTCGAATACCAATGGTGTATATCCGAAAAATGCAGTACTGTACGTTAGCTATATTTTAATAAAGATCTTTAAAAAAAAATAAATAAAGCTGCTACCAAAAAAAAAA
>NW_024342101.1:0-311 GCF_902729225.1 Pteropus medius | reverse complement strand
ATAAATATCTCACACAATAGCAAAAAAAAAAAAGAAAGAAAGAAGAAAACTTGATTAAAAATAGGAAAAAAATCTAAAGACATATGTTCAAAGATAATATACAGATGGCCAACAGATACATGAAAAAATGATCAACATCATTAATCATCAGGGAAATGCAAATCAAAAGCACAATGTTATATCACTTCACACCTTTAAAAATGGCTATCATCAAAAAAAATAATAACTAGTATTAGCAAAGATGTGGACAAAAGAGAACCCTTGAGTACTTTCAGTAGGAATATAAATTGATGCAGCACTATGGAAAACAC
>NW_024342100.1:0-326 GCF_902729225.1 Pteropus medius | reverse complement strand
CTCTGTTGGATGTACTCAATTTAAACTAACTCTCTCTCTCTTTCTCTCTCTCTCTCTGTATATATATATATACATATATATATATATGTATATATATATATACACACACACACACACATATATAGTTTTAATAAATAAATAAATAAATGTATAGTTTTAATAAATAAATAAATAAATAAACGTATAGTTTCAATAAATAAATAAATAAATAAATAAATAAATATATATATATTTATCCAGGGCCTATGTTTCTTCATAAGACAAGAGTATTTTCATTAGCTGGGTATACAACGGCTCCCGGCCCTGGTATTATTATTTTAGGAAAG
>NW_024342099.1:0-610 GCF_902729225.1 Pteropus medius | reverse complement strand
TTTTCCCAGTGAAAAAGCCAAGAATCAATGACCAATCTATTGGCAATGGATCCCCCCAGTGTTCAATCTATATATTATTTCCCGAAGCTCTAGTTTCTTAGATAAATAGTTGATTTCAGGTCTGAGCAGGAAAGCAAGCCCAACTAAACCTGGAACATCCCATATTCATGAGGAGGGGAATTAAATTTTACCTCTTAAATAGAGGCATATTCTAGAATTTGTGGGCATATTTTAAAACTACCACAAATCCATTAAAATATTTTGATGTACCCAATTATTATCTATATGAATTCTTATGAAACACAAACCATATAGAAACATATTCTATATAGTAGAAATTGAAATCCCCTCTTTACGACTAAACTTACACCTCTTCTCTAACCTTCTTAGCATCATTTTATAGCCCTTTTCTTATTTACACACATACACACACACACACAGATACCTACACCTATACATAAGCACATTTAAATGTTGAGTTTTGATTATTACATAAATGGGCTCATCCTTGTCGGGAGCCTTAAGCCTGCAACTGCTGGCACAGCCCACCTGTTTCTGACTAGCCAAGTAGAAGTCACCTCATCTGGTGGACGCCAATGAGCTTGTAACA
>NW_024342098.1:0-581 GCF_902729225.1 Pteropus medius | reverse complement strand
TTTGTTTTTGGTACAGATGAAAATCATTCTGCCTTATAGAAAAGATAATCCCGAAGGTTATGTTTTTAATGCCACGTACGACATTATCAGTTTTATATCTCACCTAGAATCTTATTCTAACATTAAAAGAACCTAATCTCAATCATCTTAAATTCCTGAAATAATTTTAGACCCAAATTTCCCATGAATGAGTTGAATAAGGCTCTGGCATGTGCTCATTTTTTATTTTCTTGAGTCAGCTTTCTGCGACACTTCGATATGCCTCTGTCAGGCTGTTTTAGGATCTGTCTCTATTAGCAATCCCATGTGGCAGAGAGAAGTAAAAGCATCTCACCCTGGTGAGGTTGGTGGGATAGGTTGACTGAGTTCCCTGTTATTCAAGTTAGGCTTCCAAGCTCTTGGACAATTCAAGACGAGAATGGCATCCCCAAGATTTTCTGCTCTTAGTAAAGGGGGTGGGGTGAGATGGTGGTGGTAGTGGTGGTGGTGAGGATGGGGCTTCAGTGATTCATTGGAAAAGTAAAAGTGATGTGACTACAATTCTACCCTGTTTGTGGAGTAGTTTATGTCAGTTATTCAGA
>NW_024342097.1:0-448 GCF_902729225.1 Pteropus medius | reverse complement strand
CACACACACACACACACACACAC
Source organism: Pteropus medius (assembly GCF_902729225.1). Lineage (NCBI taxonomy): Eukaryota > Metazoa > Chordata > Mammalia > Chiroptera > Pteropodidae > Pteropus > Pteropus medius. The sequence continues at coordinate 425 of NW_024342097.1, read as the reverse complement.
AGCACTTTGGTGAAACTGACGGCCTTTTCAAAAAGTGGCTTCATTTCACACCGCTAACGAGGACGACCGTATTGGTTCTGGGTTTTTTAGAGTTATCAGGCAGATACATCAGTCAGCCTCTCATTCATTTCTCTCCAGGACGTGCAGGTGTTGCCTTCCGTGAAAACAAGCAGTTCCCGCCGGCGCGGTTTATCATAGCAGCCAGAATCCTTAAAAATTGGACCCTGACTTAGGAGACCAGTGCAAGAGTTTAGATAGAACATGATCCAGTGTGGCAAAAGTTAATATTTACCCAAATATTAATATATATTCGAATATGGGACAGAATGCCTTTTTCTAAATATTTTGTAGAGAGAGACCCCGTCTGTATCTTCCTCGGTGAAGCCACCACCTTCTGCTGGGCCTCCAAGCCGCCCAAAGCTTTT
>NW_024342096.1:0-1207 GCF_902729225.1 Pteropus medius | reverse complement strand
CGCAGAAGACAGCCTTCAGCTCCCACTGGAAAGTGCCGAGGATGTTCTTGGGGGCAGCCTGCAGTCCTGATGGTTTTCTGAGGGAATATAAGGCCATGTGCCCTCGTTGCAATGCAGGCTGACTCTGAAGGGCCATTCCCGCTTCACTGTGTTCCACGGGGGTGGCTGAGGCCTTCATTGAGGCTGCATCGCAACTCAACTTCTCTCTGCCACTTCTGCTTCCCTCCGCTACCTTCCACGGGTTGATTCCAAGAGCTTTCTCTAACAAACTGACTGCATACTAATCTCTGTTTCAGAGCCTGCTTCCAGGGAACTCATTGCAAAAATTCTCCTTCCCTAGTCTTAGCAGGGAGGACAATCACAAACAAAACAAAACAAAACAAAAAAATATTTTATAAATTATTAGCACGAATGGCACATTACATAGCATTGTGCTTTTACCATGCCAAAGTCAAGCCCTCATCTTTGGCTGGGCCACAAAAATAGGTGGATAGGACCCCAAACGACTGAGTAGAGGAACAGATTTAAACTTTTTCACAGAAAAGAAATTTCCAGAACGGACCCCACACCAAGATGGCAACACTGCATGTAGATGCTTGCAAGGCTGATGGCACAGACTGTAGACAGAATGCCTTAGTTTGAATTCTTGCTCTGCCATTTACTGTGTCTCTGTGCCACACGCCCCTCATTTGTAAAATGAGAAAAATGGTACTTATACTGTAGGGTTGTGAGAGGCTGAATATACAGATGAACAGCGGCCAGACCAGAGATAAAAATAGAACTCTGCCCCGCAATCCACAGTGACCGGCCTAGGAAACCAACTCATTGTCTGCTGGAAGCGGCCCAGGAAGCCCATGCACCACCTACAAATCAGATATGCAGGAAATAAAATCACTATTTCTAGCAAACAATCCCGGAAGCCACACAATAACTCCCATAACAATTGGCCCCAAACAGCCAGAAGTTGATTAATAACTAACAGTTTTTCTAATTTTTTTCTCTGTTTCCAACTTAGGACCAACCAGAGAAAGCCAAACGCTCCCTTAGGTAATCATTTAGGACATCCTTCTTCTAGCGCTCCTACAGCTTCCTTACATCAGACGCCTCTGGGCAGGGCACACTTGAAGACTGCCCTCCCACTGTAAAATTTCCCCACTCACCTGCCTGCCTTTGAGTCTCTGCTAGACGCAAGTGTTGGTGGCTGATT
>NW_024342095.1:0-565 GCF_902729225.1 Pteropus medius | reverse complement strand
GTAATCCTAATACTTATCTAACCCTAACACTAAAACTAACCATAACATAACCCTAACCCTAACCCTGACTTTATCTTTAATCCAAACCTATACCTAACTGTACCCCTAACCCAAAAACTAACCCTAACACTAACCTTAACCCTAATCCTAACCTAACCATAACCCTAAACCTAACACTAACTCTAACACTAACCCTATACTTAACCATAACACTAACCCTAACCCTAAACCAAACTCTCACACTAACCTTCATTCTCACCCTAAATATAACCATAATCCTAACCATAACAGTAACTTAAAACCTAACCCTAACCATAAAGCTAATCCTATACTTCATCCTAACGCTAACCCAAACCCTATACCTACCCATAACAAATGCTAACCCTAAACCAAACCATAATAGTCAGCCTCACCGTACCCTAACAATAACCATAACCATAACCTAAACCCTAATTTTAACCTTAACACCTAACCCTAAACTTAAACCTATCCCTAACCCTAACCCTAAAGCTAACACTAACCCTAATCCTAACCCTAACCTTACCCTAACCCTAACCCTGATTCT
>NW_024342094.1:0-366 GCF_902729225.1 Pteropus medius | reverse complement strand
ACACACACACACACACATCCCAGCTGTGGCAACAAAGATGTCTCCAGATGCGGCCAAATGTTCACTAGGGGATAACACTGCCCCCAACTGAGAACCAACAGTCTACTTAAAATATAGGTTTCCTAGTATAGCAGGCACTGCTCATTGGCTGAGGCACTGCTCATTGGCTGACCTCACCATCATCACCAATGTCTTTTTCCCACAGTTACCTTTCTCAATAGAAGCCAAAAAACCTAATTACGCCTCTTCTAAGCCTCTCTTATAAGGCTGATCTTAAGAGGTTCTAGCTAATGAGATGTAAGCAGAAGTACACTGGGAGTGTTCTGGGAAAATTATGTCATTCTGATTTAAAAAAAAAAAAAAAAA
>NW_024342093.1:0-1404 GCF_902729225.1 Pteropus medius | reverse complement strand
TTCTGGCTCAAAATGGACGTCATCACAGAGCTTTTTGCCAAAGCTACCATATACATATATATGCATATATATGTTCATCTATATGCATATATATGTATATGGTGGATTTTCGAAGGAAACCTGCGTGGACCCCTGGTCTACCACAGAAGACAGGCCGCTCCAGCACCTCCACCTCCCCGCAGTGTGGACACCGGGCGTTCCAGAGCCACAATTCAGCATGATCTCTTTTCATCCCAGAGGCCCCGGGGCTCCTTCCTAAGGCCTCGGCTCCTTCCCGCTTTCCGCAGTAGAAATCAGACTTCAGGACGGAAACAGACACCTCCCTCGCCCTCACCTTTCTGCCTGGGATGGTCGTGATGGTCCCCGTGGACGCATTCAAAATGAAGAAATGAAAGGCTCAGAGAGCTGATCGCAAAGCTCCTAAGGCACGGAGGCCGAATTCAGACCCACAGCCGTCTGCAGTGTCTCCCAACTGAACTCTTTCCAGCGGGTGACGGCCGCCATGGACGCAGGGGCCAAAGCATCCCTGGGTACGCTGTCTGTGGGTGGCTGGAGCTCTGCACCCTGAGGATACAGAGAGCAATGAGACACCGTTTGTACCTCTAGGGGCTCAAAGTGTCAGTGAGTGCTTCGCAACTTCTGAACCCCAGTACCCGCAGACGACCGAGCATCGCCCTCAGAGCCCCGAGGCGCCGGGAGGGCCGTGAATTTGCCGCAAGTGAGCCGTATCTCGAAAGTCTGCAGTTCCGGCTCAAAATGGACGTCATTAGAGAGCTTTTTGCCAGATCTACCATATACATATATATGCATATATGTGTTCATCTATATGCATATATATGTATATGGTGGATTTTCGATGGAAACCTGTGTGGACCCTGGTCTACCAGAGAAGACAGGCCGCTCCCAGCACCTCCACCTCCCCGGAGTGTGGACACTGGGCGATACAGAGCCACAATTCAGCATGATCTCTTTTCATCCCAGAGGCCCCGGGGCTCCTTCCTAAGGCCTCTGCTCCTTCCTGCTTTCGCCATTGGAAGTCAGACTTCAGGACGGAAGCAGACACCTCCCTCTCCGTCACCTTTCTGCCTGGGATGGTCGTAATGGTCCCCGTGGACGCATTCAAAATGAAGAAATGAAAGGCTCGAAGAGGTGATCGCAAAGCTCATAAGGCCCGGAGGCCGCAATCAGACCCACAGCTGTCTGCAGTGTCCCCCAACTGACCTCTTTCCAGCGGGTGACGGCCTCCAGGGACGGAGGGGCCAAAGCCTCCCTGGGTCCGCTGTCTGTGGGTGGCCTGGAGCTCTGCACGAGGATACAGAGAGGAATGAGACGCCGCTTGTACCTCTAGGGGCTCAAAGTGTCAGTGAGTGCTTCTGCAACTTCTGTACCCCAGTACCCGCAGAC
>NW_024342092.1:0-306 GCF_902729225.1 Pteropus medius | reverse complement strand
ACGCAGCCCCGGCTTCCCGGGCCGCAGCTGCGACCCAGGGCGCAAGAGCAGATCGTGCTCCGCGGCAGTGGCAGCGGCGGCGGCGGAGGCTCGGGCCCGCCGCGCTCGCAGCTGAGAATCAACAAAGGGAGGCGGCAGGCGAGCGGGGGAGGGGCGCAGCCGAGCGTTCGCTGGCTGCTGTGGAATAATAAAAAATAATTAATAATGATAATAAGAGAAAAATCCCCGGGCTTTCATGGCTCTGGGTTTCCGTGTGGCTGCAGCGGGAAGTGCGCTGTCCTTGAGGCGGACTCTCTCGCGTGGTCT
>NW_024342091.1:0-10033 GCF_902729225.1 Pteropus medius | reverse complement strand
TCATGCCAGCGGCCCCGGGGCTCCTTCCTAAGGCCTCTGCTCCTTCCTGCTTTCCGCATCGGAAATCAGACTTCAGGACGGAAGCAGACACCTCCCTCTCCCTCACCTTTCTGCCTGGGATGGTCGTAATGGTCCCCGTGGACACATTCAAAATGAAGAAATGAAAGTCTCAAAGAGCTGATCGCAAAGCTCCTAAGGCACGGAGGCCGAATTCAGACCCACAGCTGTCTGCAGGGTCTCCCAACTGAACTCTTTCCAGCGGGTGTCGGCCGCCATGGATGCAGGGGCCAAAGCATCCTTGGGTACGCTGTCTGTGGGTGGCCCTGAACCCTGCAAAGGCATACAGAGACGAATGAGACGTACTTTGTACCTCTAGGAGCTCAATGTGTCAGTGAGTGCTCCTCCAACTTTGGTACCCCAGTACCCGCAGATGACCGAGCATCGCCCACAGAGCCCCAAGGCCCCGGGAGGGCTGTGCATTTGCCGCAAGTGAGCCTTTTCTCGGAAGTCTGCGATTCTGGCTCGAAATGGACGTCACCAGAGAGATTTTTGCCAAAGCTACCATATACATATATATGCATATATATATTCATCTATATGCATATATATGTATATGGTGGATTTTCGAAGGAAACCTGCCTGGACCCCTGCTCTACCACAGAAGACAGGTCGCTCCTCGCCCCTCCACCTCCCCGCAGTGTGGACACCGGGCGTTCCAGAGCCACAATTCAGCATGATCTCTCTTCATCCCAGAGGCCCCGGGGCTCCTTCCTAAGGCCTCGGCTCCTTCCCGCTTTCCGCAGTGGAAATCAGACTTCAGGACGGAAGCACACACCTCCCTCGCCCTCACCTTTCTGCTCGATACCGTAATGGTCCCGTGACGCATTCAAAATGAAGAAATGAAAGGCTCAGCAGCCGATCGCAAGCTTCCTAAGGCACGTGGAGGCCCACTCCAGACCCACAGCTGTCTGCAGTGTCTCCCAACTGAACTCTTTCCAGCGGGTGACGGCCGCCATGGACGGAGGGGCCAAAGCATCCCTGGGTACGCTGTCTGTGGGTGGCCCGAACCCTGCAAGAGGATACAGAGACGAATGAGACGTAGTTTGTACCTCTAGGAGCTCAAAGTGTCAGTGAGTGCTCCTCCAACTTCGGTACCCCAGTCCCCGCAGATGACCGAGCATCGCCCACAGAGCCCCAAGGCCCCGGGAGGGCTGTGCATTTGCCGCAAGTGAGCCTTCTCTCGGAAGTCTCCGATTCTGGCTCAAAATGGACGTCACCAGAGAGCTTTTTGCCAAAGCTACCATATACATATATATGCATATACATGTTCATCTATATGCATATATATGTATATGGTGGATTTTCGAAGGAAACCTGCCTGGACCCCTGCTCTACCACAGAAGACAGGCCGCTCCTCGCACCTCCACCTCCCCGCAGTGTGGACACCGGGCGCTCCAGAGCCACAATTCAGCATGATCTCTTTTCATCCCAGAGGTCCCGGGGCTCCTTCCTAAGGCCTCGGCTCCTTCCCGCTTTCCGCAGTGGAAATCAGACTTCAGGACGGAAGCAGACACCTCCCTCTCCCTCACCTTTCTGCCTCGGATGGTCGTAATGGTCCCCGTGGACGCATTCAAAATGAATAAATGAAAGGCTCAAAGAGCTGATCGCAAGCTCCTAAGGCACGGAGGCCGAATTCAGACCCACAGCTGTCTGCAGTTTCTCCCAACTGAACTCTTTCCAGCGGGTGACGGCCGCCATGGACGCAGGGGCCAAAGCATCCCTGGGTACGCTGTCTGTGGGTGGCCCTGAACCCTGCAAGAGCATACAGAGACGAATGAGATGTAGTTTGTACCTCTAGGAGCTCAAAGTGTCAGTGAGTGCTCCTCCAACTTCGGTACCCCAGTACCCGCAGATGACCGAGCATCGCCACAGAGCCCCAAGGCCCCGGGAGGGCTGTGCATTTGCCGCAAGTGAGCCTTTTCTCGGAAGTCTGCGATTCTGGCTCAAAAATGGACGTCACCAGAGAGCTTTTTGCCAAAGCTACCATATACATATATATGCATATATATGTTCATCTATATGCATATATATGTATATGGTGGATTTTCGAAGGAAACCTGCGTGGACCCCTGGTCTCCCACAGAAGACAGGCCGTTCCTAGCACCTCCACCTCCTCGCAGTGTGGACACCAGGCGTTCCAGAGCCAAAATTCAGCATGATCTCTTTTCATCCCAGAGGCCCCGGGGCTCCTTCCTAAGGCCTCGGCTCCTTCCCGCTTTCCGCAGTGGAAATCAGACTTCAGGACGGAAGCAGACACCTCCCTCTCCCTCACCTTTCGCCTGGGATGGTCGAAATGGTCCTCGTGGACGCATTCAAAATGAAGAAATGAAAGGCTCAAAGAGCTGATCGCAAAGCTCCTAAGGCACGGAGGCCGAATTCAGACCCACAGCTGTCTGCAGTGTCTCCCAAATGAACTCTTTCCAGCTGGTGACGGCCGCCATGGACGGAGGGGCCAAAGCATCCCCGGGTACGCTGTCTGTGGGCGGCCCTGACCCCTGCAAGAGGATGCAGAGACGAATGACACGTAGTTTGTACCTCTAGGAGCTCAAAGTGTCAGTGAGTGCTCCTCCAACTTCGCTACCCCAGTACCCGCAGATGACCGAGCATCGCCCACAGAGCCCCAAGGCCCTGGGAAGGCTGTGCATTTGCCGCAAGTGAGCCTTTTCTCGGAAGTCTGCGATTCTGGCTCGAAATGGACGTCACCAGAGAGCTTTTTGCCAAAGCTACCATATACATATATATGCATATATATATATTCATCTATATGCATATATATGTATATGGTGGATTTTCGAAGGAAACTTGCGTGGACCCCTGGTCTAGCACAGAAGACAGGCCGCTGCTAGCACCTCCACCTCCCCGCAGTGTGGACACCGGGCATTCCAGAGCCACAATTCAGCATGATCTCTTTTCATCCCAGAGGCCCCGGGGCGCCTTCCTAAGGCCTCGGCTCCTTCCCGCTTTCCGCAGTGGAAATCAGACTTCAGGACGGAAGCAGACACCTCCCTCTCCTCACCTTTCAGCCTGGGATGGTCGTAATGGTCCCCGGGGACGCATTCAAAATGAAGAAATGAAAGGCTCAAAGAGCTGATCGCAAAGCTCCTAAGGCACGGAGGCCGAATTCAGACCCAAAGCTGTCTGCAGTGTCTCCCCTAACTGAACTCTTTCCAGCGGGTGACGGCCGCCATGGACGGAGGGGCCAAAGCATCCCTGGGTACGCTGTCTGTGGGTGGCCCTGAACCCTGCAAGAGGATACAGAGACGAATGAGACGTAGTTTGTACTTCTAGGAGCTCAAAGTGTCAGTGAGTGCTCCTCCAACTTCGCCACCCCAGTACCCGCAGATTACCGGGCATGGCCCACAGAGCCCCAAGGCCCCGGGAGGGCTGTGCATTTGCCGCAAGTGAGCCTTTTCTCGGAAGTCTGCGATTCTGGCTCAAAATGGACGTCACCAGAGAGCTTTTCGCCAAAGCTACCATATACATATATATGCATATATATATTCATCTATATGCATATATATGTATATGGTGGAATTTCGAAGGAAACCTGCGTGGACCCCTGGTCTAGCACAGAAGACAGGCCGCTGCTAGCACCTCCACCTCCCAGCAGTGTGGACACCGGGCGTTCCAGAGCCACAATTCAGCATGATCTCTTTTTATCCCTGAGGCCCCGGGGCTCCTTCCTCAGGCCTCGGCTCCTTCCCGCTTTCCGCAGTGGAAATCAGACTTCAGGACGGAAGTAGACACCTCCCTCTCCCTCACCTTTCAGCCTGGGATGGTCGTAATGGTCCCAGGGGACGCATTCAAAATGAAGAAATGAAAGGCTCAAAGAGCTGATCGCAAAGCTCCTAAGGCACGGAGGCCGAATTCAGACCCACAGCTGTCTGCAGTGTCTCCCAACTGAACTCTTTCCAGCGGGTGACGGCCGCCATGGACGGAGGGGCCAAAGCATCCCCGGGTACGCTGTCTGTAGGCGGCCCTGAACCCTGCAAGAGGATGCAGAGACGAATGACACGCAGTTTGTACCTCTAGGAGCTCAAAGTGTCAGTGAGTGCTCCTCCAACTTCGCCACCCCAGTATCCGCAGATGACCGGGCATGGCCCACAGAGCCCCAAGGCCCCGGGAGGGCTGTGCATTTGCCGCTAGTGAGCCTTTTCTCGGAAGTCTGCGATTCTGGCTCAAAATGGACGTCACCAGAGAGTTTTTCGCCAAAGCTACCATATACATATATATGCATATATATATTCATCTATATGCATATATATGTATATGGTGGATTTTCGAAGGAAACCTGCGTGGACCCCTGGTCTACTACAGAAGACAGGCCGCTGCTAGCACCTCCACCTCCCCGCAGTGTGGACACCGGGCGTTCCAGAGCCACAATTCAGCATGATCTCTTTTCATCCCGGAGGCCCCGGGGCTCCTTCCTCAGGCCTCGGCTCCTTCCCGCTTTTCGCAGTGGAAATCAGACTTCAGACGGAAGCAGACACCTTCCTCTCCCTCACCTTTCAGCCTGGGATGGACGTAATGGTCCCCGTGGACCATTCAAAATGAAGAAATGAAAGGCTCAAAGAGCTGATCGCAAAGCTCCTAAGGCACGGAGGCCGAATTCAGACCCACAGCTGTCTGCAGTGTCTCCCAACTGAACTCTTTCCAGCGGGTGACGGCCGCCATGGACGGAGGGGCCAAAGTATCCCCGGGTACGCTGTCTGTGGGCGGCCCTGAACCCTGCCAGAGGATGCAGAGACGAATGACACGTAGTTTGTACCTCTAGGAGCTCAAAGTGTCAGTGAGTGCTCCTCCAACTTCGCCACCCCAGTACCCGCAGATGACCGGTCATGGCCCACAGAGCCCCAAGGCCCCGGGAGGGCTTTGCATTTGCCGCAAGTGAGCCTTTTCTCGGAAGTCTGCGATTCTGGCTCAAAATGGACGTCACCAGAGAGCTTTTCGCCAAAGCTACCATATACATATATATGCATATATATATTCATCTATATGCATATATATGTATATGGTGGATTTTCGAAGGAAACCTGCGTGGACACCTGGTATACCACAGAAGACAGGCCGCTCCTAGCACCTCCACCTCCCCGCAGTGTGGACACCGGGCGTTCCAGAGCCACAATTCAGCATTATCTCTTTTCATCCCGGAGGCCCCGGGGCTCCTTCCTCAGGCCTCGGCTCCTTCCGCTTTCCGCAGTGGAAATCAGACTTCAGGACGGAAGCAGACACCTCCTCTCCCTCACCTTTCTGCCCGGGATGGTCGTAATGGTCCCCGTGGACGCATTCAAAATGAAGAAATGAAAGGCTCAAAGAGCTGATCGCAAAGCTCCTAAGGCACGGAGGCCGAATTCAGACCCACAGTTGTCTGCAGTGTCTCCCAACTGAACTCTTTCCAGCGGGTGACGGCCGCCATGGACGGAGGGGCCAAAGCATCCCTGGGTACGCTGTCTGTGGGTGGCCCTGGACACTGCAAGAGCATACAGAGACGAATGAGACGCAGTTTGTACCTCCAGGAGCTCAAAGAGTCAGTGAGTGCTCCTCCAACTTCGGTACCCCAGTACCCGCAGATGACCGAGCATCGCCCACAGAGCCCCAAGGCCCCGGGAGGGCTGTGCATTTGCCGCAAGAGAGCCTTTTCTCGGAAGTCTGCGATTCTGGCTCAAAATGGACGTCACCAGAGAGCTTTTTGCCAAAGCTACCATATACATATATATGCATAGATATGTTCATCTATATGCATATATATGTATATGGTGGATTTTCGAAGAAAACCTGCGATGACCCCTGGTCTACCACAGAAGACAGGCCGCTCCTAGCACCTCCACCTCCCGCAGTGTGGACACCGGGCGTTCCAGAGCCACAATTCAGCATGATCTCTTTTCATCCCAGAGGCCCCGGGGCTCCTTCCTAAGGCCTCGGCTCCTTCCCGCTTTCCGCAGTGGAAATCAGACCGCAGGACGGAAGCAGACACCTCCCTCTCCCTCACCTTCTGCCTGGGATGGTCGTAATGGTCCCCGTGGACGCATTCAAAATGAAGAAATGAAAGGCTCAAAGAGTTGATCGCAAAGCTCCTAAGGCACGGAGGCCGAATTCAGACCCACAGCTGTCTGCAGTGTCTCCCAATTGAACTCTTTCCAGCGGGTGACGGCCGCCATGGACGCAGGGGCCAAAGCATCCCTGGGTACGCTGTCTGTGGTGGCCCTGAACCCTGCAAGAGCATACAGAGACGAATGAGACGTAGTTTGTACCTCTAGGAGCTCAAAGTGTCAGTGAGTGCTCCTCCAACTTCGGTACCCCAGTCTCCGCAGAAGACCTAGCATCGCCCACAGAGCCCCAAGGCCCCGGGAGGGCTGCGCATTTGCCGCAAGTGAGCCTTTTCTCGGAAGTCTGCGATTCTGGCTCAAAATGGACGTCACCAGAGAGCTATTTGCCAAAGCTACCATATACATATATATGCATATATATGTTCATCTATATGCATATATATGTATATGGTGGATTTTCGAAGGAAACCTGCCTGGACCCCTGTTCTACCACAGAAGACAGGCCGCTCCTCGCACCTCCACCTCCCCGCAGTGTGGACACCGGGCGTTCCAGAGCCACAATTCAGCATGATCTCTTTTCATCCCAGAGGCCCCGGGGCTCCTTCCTAAGGCCTCGGCTCATTCCCGCTTTCGGCAGTAGAAATCAGACTTCAGGACGGAAGCAGACACCTCCCTCTCCCTCACCTTTCTGCCTGAGATGGTCGTAATGGTCCCCGTGGACGCATTCAAAATGAAGAAATGAAAGGCTCAAAGAGCTGATCGCAAAGCTCCCAAGGCACGGAGGCCGAATTCAGACCCACAGCTGTCTGCAGTGTCTCCCAATTGAACTCTTTCCAGCGGGTGACGGCCGCCATGGACGCAGGGGCCAAAGCATCCCTGGGTACGCTGTCTGTGGGTGGCCCTGAACCCTGCAAGAACATACAGAGACGAATGAGACGTAGTTTGTACCTCTAGGAGCTCAAAGTGTCAGTGAGTGCTCCTCCAACTTCGGTACCCCAGTCCCCGCAGATGACCGAGCATCGCCCACAGAGCCCCAAGGCCCCGGGAGGGTTGTGCATTTGCCGCAAGTGAGCCTTTTCTCGGAAGTCTGCGATTCTGGCTCGAAATGGATGTCACCAGAGAGCTTTTTGCCAAAGCTACCATATACATATATATGCATATATATGTTCATCTATATGCATATATATGTATATGGTGGATTTTCGAAGGAAACCTGCGTGGACCCCTGCTCTACCACAGAAGACAGGCCGCTCCTCGCACCTCCACCTCCCCGCAGTGTGGACACCGGGCGTTCCAGAGCCACAATTCAGCATGATCTCTTTTCATCCCAGAGGCCCCGGGGCTCCTTCCTAAGGCCTCGGCTCCTTCCCGCTTTCCGCAGTGGAAATCAGACTTCAGGACGGAAGCAGACACCTCCCTCGCCCTCACCTTTCTGCCTGGGATGGTCGTGATGGTCCCCGTGGACGCATTCAAAATGAAGAAATGAAAGGCTCAGAGAGCTGATCGCAAAGCTCCTAAGGCACGGAGGCCGAATTCAGACCCACAGCTGTCTGCAGTGTCTCCCAGCTGACCTCTTTCCAGCGGGTGACGGCCCCCATGGACGGAGGGGCCAAAGCATCCCTGGCTACGCTGTCTGTGGGTGGCCGTGAACCCTGCAAGAGGATACAGAGACGAATGAGACGTAGTTTGTACCCTAGGAGCTCAAAGTGTCAGTGAGTGCTCCTCCAACTTCTGCCCCCAGTACCCGCAGATGACCGAGCATCGCCCACAGAGCCCCAAGGCCCCGGGAGGGCTGTGCATTTGCCTCTAGTGAGCCTTTTCTCGGAAGTCTGCGATTCTGGCTCGAAATGGACGTCACCAGAGAGCTTTTTGCCAAAGCTACCATATACATATATATGCATATATATGTTCCTCTATATGCATATATATGTATATGGTGGATTTTCGAAGGAAACCTGCGCGGACCCCTGCTCTACCACAGAAGACAGGCCGCTCCTCGCACCTCCACCTCCCCGCAGTGTGGACACCGGGCGTTCCAGAGCCACAATTCAGCATGATCTCTTTTCATCCCAGAGGCCCCGGGGCTCCTTCCTAAGGCCTCGGCTCCTTCCCGCTTTCCGCAGTGGAAATCAGATTTCAGGACGGAAGCAGACACCTCCCTCGCCCTCACCTTTCTGCCTGGGATGGTCGTGATGGTCCCCGTGGACGCATTCAAAATGAAGAAATGAAAGGCTCAGAGAGCTGATCGCAAAGCTCCTAAGGCACGGAGGCCGAATTCAGACCCACAGCTGTCTTCAGTGTCTCCCAGCTGACCTCTTTCCAGCGGGTGACGGCCCCCATGGACGGAGGGGCCAAGCATCCCTGGCTACGCTGTCTGTGGGTGGCCGTGAACCCTGCAAGAGGATACAGAGACGAATGAGACGTAGTTTGTACCTCTAGGAGCTCAAAGTGTCAGTGAGTGCTCCTCCAACTTCGGTACCCCAGTCCCCGCAGATGACCGAGCATCGCCCACAGAGCCCCAAGGCCCTGGGAGGGCTGTGCATTTGCCGCAAGTGAGCCTTTTCTCGGAAGTCTGCGATTCTGGCTCAAAATGGGCGTCACCAGAGAGCTTTTTGCCAAAGCTACCATATACATATATATGCATATATATGTTCATCTATATACATATATATGTATATGGTGGATTTTCGAAGGAAACCTGCCTGGACCCCTGCTCTACCACAGAAGACAGGCCGCTCCTCGCACCTCCACCTCCCCGCAGTGTGGACACCGGGCGTTCCAGAGCCACAATTCAGCATGATCTCTTTTCATCCCAGAGGCCCCGGGGCTCCTTCCTAAGGCCTCGGCTCTTTCCCGCTTTCCGCAGTGGAAATCAGACTTCAGGACGGAAGCAGACACCTCCCTCGCCCTCACCTTTCTGCCTGGGATGGTCGGGATGGTCCCCGTGGACGCATTCAAAATGAAGAATGAAAGGCTCAGAGAGCTGATCGCAAAGCTCCTAAGGCACGGAGGCCGAATTCAGACCCACAGCTGTCTGCAGTGTCTCCCAGCTGACCTCTTTCCAGTGGGTGACGGCCCCCATGGACGGAGGGGCCAAAGCATCCCTGGCTACGCTGTCTGTGGGTGGCCGTGAACCCCGCAAGAGGATACAGAGACGAATGAGACGTAGTTTGGACCTCTAGGAGCTCAAAGTGTCAGTGAGTGCTCCTCCAACTGCCACCCCAGCAAATTCTAGATGACTGAAAAGCAGACGCTTCCCCATACAGAGCCCCAAGGTCCCGGGAGGGCTGTGCATTTGCCGCAAGTGAGCCTTTTTTCGGAAGTCTGCCATTCTCGCTCAAAATGGACGTCACCAGAGAGCTTTTTGCCAAAGCTACTATATACATATATATGCATATATATGTTCATCTATATGCATATATATGTATATGGTGGATTTTCGAAGGAAACCTGCCTGGACCCCTGCTCTACCACAGAAGACAGGCCGCTCCTCGCACCTCCACCTCCCCGCAGTGTGGACACCGGGCGTTCCAGAGCCACACCAGCATGATCTCTTTTCATCCCAGAGGCCCCGGGGCTCCTTCCTAAGGCCTCGGCTCCTTCCCGCTTTCCGCAGTGGAAATCAGACTTCAGGACGGAAGCAGACACCCCCCTCTCCCTCACCTTTCTGCCTGGGATGGTCGTAATGGTCCCCGTGGACGCATTCAAAATGAAGAAATGAAAGGCTCAAAGAGTTGATCGCAAAGCTCCTAAGGCACGGAGGCCGAATTCAGACCCACAGCTGTCTGCAGTGTCTCCCAACTGAACTCTTTCCAGCGGGTGACGGCCTCCATGGACGCAGGGGCCAAAGCATCCCTGGCTACATGCTGTCTGTGGTGGTCAGTGAACCCCTGCAAGAGGATACAGAGACGAATGAGACGTACTTT
>NW_024342090.1:0-652 GCF_902729225.1 Pteropus medius | reverse complement strand
GTGAGAGGAGGTGAGCATTTACCTATTGCGCCATCTTGACCGAAACTTCCAGGACTACTTTTAATTAAATAAGTTTTCCCTGTCCTGAACACGTATAGCTGATTTTGGAAATCAAATGGTGAAATTTACAAGAAACTAGCACCTTGTCTAGCCAGATGTAAGCACTAAATAAATGACAGCATTTTATTAGTAATATTAGTATTATCCTTGCTAGGTTTAATTTTCCTGATTTTAGCAATCTAGCTTATTGAGGTTAAGTACTAATTCTGTCACATCTTTATCTATATATCTCTGTATCTCTGTATCTATGTATGTATCTATGTATTTATGTTTGCATGTATGTATGTATGTATGTATGTATGTATGTATCTATCTATCTATTAATCATATATGCCACCTAGCTTCAAACGAGGCACCTGTTTGACCAGGTGCTTTCTGAGTCTTCCCAGAAATTATCATAACAATAGAATCTGTTAGAGCCTGGTAGGAAGTGTGAACCTTTTGGAGGGAATTCTGTTGTTCCACTTTCCTCTTCCCATCCAGGAATATATTGCTTTCCAACATCCATAATTTTACAAGGAGATTTTTTTTTTTTTACTGGTGTTAGCATTGTCCTCACTGTTATTCAAATTTAAACGGCAAATATCTGTGA
>NW_024342089.1:0-455 GCF_902729225.1 Pteropus medius | reverse complement strand
TTTGAGTAGAGAGTGTGTGTATATGGCCCCCAAATTAAACAGTACAAAAAATATACGCGAAAAGGAAGTCTCCTTTTCATCCTAAACACCCGAAGGTATCAAATGTTGCTGGTTTCCCTTCACACCTTCCAGAGGATACTGTCTTTGTACAGAATATATTGCATAAATAGCCTCCTCCGAGTTTTAAAAGATATAAATGACAGCACACCATACACATTGTTCTGCAGTTTGATTTTTTTACTTAATAATATAGCTTCGTTGCACATCTGTACATATAGAGATGCATCATTCTTTTTAATGGCTGTGTAGTACTCCACTGTATGGATATACATATAAAAGATTGGTTAACCGGTTCCCTCGTGGAGCGCATTCAGGATGTCTGCTGTCATTTTCTACTGTAATCTATGCTTGTATTTACATCTCGGTCCTTGAATGTGTTCATCTGTAGGATAAAT
>NW_024342088.1:0-318 GCF_902729225.1 Pteropus medius | reverse complement strand
CGAGAGAGAGAGAGAGGGAGAAAGAGAGAGAGAGAGATGCTACACAGGATAAGAAAAGGTTTCCATCCAAGAAGACAACAGCCAATCAAGCTGTTGTTTACCTTTTAAGGCAATACAAAGGCTTTCTCAGATACATAAAAATTCCAAAAATTTATACCTGACAACCAAAAAATGAGTCAAATTGCTCACAAGAGAAGACCATGGCACTGGCGGTGACCACAGAGACTACCTAAACATACAGGTCTAAAAATATTATTGTCCACAAAATTACAAATCAATGCAAATATCATGATACTTGAAAGCAAAAAAAAAAAAAAA
>NW_024342087.1:0-872 GCF_902729225.1 Pteropus medius | reverse complement strand
GGGCTCCATTTCCCTATTGGTAAATCGGGGTAGCGCCTGGGGTGCTTTCGCTAAGGAACGTGGCCACGTGTGACGGCCTCGATCTGCAGAACAGCTCGGGGGGGCCGGGTCCCTTTCCCGGGGCTGTGTCTCAGGCCCGGTACCTGCAGAGTTTGTGTGACTTCGTTAAAGATGACAACACGCCTAAGGGTCTCTGCCAGATGAATGTCACCAGGACCAGGTGAGACCTGCCCCGGGGGACCCTTCATAGACTTTGTGAGAGAGGGGACAGGCCTGTGGGCCATCTTGACGGGGGAACCCCTGTCCAGACAATCCTAGTTGTGGGGGGCATGCCCGCCTCGTGCCTAGCACCAGGGTGGGGACCGTGAGCGAGTCTCGGAGCTGTCGAGAACAGGGCCTCTGCCTGAAGCTTTATCACGTGGCTGAGGACCTGACACAGACGCTCGGCGGATCGTAAACGCCGAGCTCCAGACGCAGACACGCCGCTCCAGACGTGGTCCACGCGGCACGGCACACGGTGGGCAGCAGCCTCCGAGCGTCAGAGCGCTGGCCTTGGTCAGGGCAGCGAGCAGCGCCTCAGGCTGAATTAGACGGATGGGGAAACCGACGAGGGCTGATCAAAGCCCTTTTTTTCAGCGTTCCTTTAGGTGGGCGCTGAACCAGCCAGCCCGGCTGAGGACCGTTGGCCACCGTTGACAGGCGAAGATGTCACACAGGCAGGGGCGGGATTCAAGCGGGGCTTCTGCCGTAAGAGCCAGTGCTCCTGTGGCTGTGTGGCCGTGCCGCTCACAGACTGTCCCGGGTGTGGGCATCTTCCCCGACGACCCATCCTCGAAGCATCTCAGGCACCAGGAAGGCTTGTGCAGAGCCTG
>NW_024342086.1:0-1292 GCF_902729225.1 Pteropus medius | reverse complement strand
ACGGCTCGTTTCCTTTAGTGCCGAGCAATAACACGCCGCTGTCCGGATGGACCCCTTTACGTCCGCGTCGCTTACTGCAGGGCGTCTCGCTCGCTTGGCCGTAATGAACGCAGCTGCTGTAAACGTCGCGGGCAGGTGTCTGTGTCGACACACGGCTACGCAGGAGTGTGATTGGGGGATTGCGTCACACCTACTTAGAAACACACACACACGTCAGGTAAGGGAAGCACCACGGTGACACCGAGGTTCCTTCAGGGCGTACTGTGAACCAGGCGTGCGACGTCGTCACATGGAGCCCCACGTGGGAGGCGCGTCCCAGAGAGAAGCGACCACAGTGGGAAGTCCCCCCAGGAATTTAGGAAGCCCGGTCCTTAACGCGAAGACACGTAAAGGCTCCTACAGGGAGGGACGTGGGGGCCCCCAGTGCTTCAGGGTTTCCGGGGTTCTGTGCTACTGCCGAGCACACAGTGTGCCAGCTGAGGTCATCGAGCGTCTCACATGAACGGATACACACAACAGTGTGCCACGCGGTGGAATATTACTTGCCCATGAAAAGGAGTGGGACACAGACACTCGGTACAGTGCGGACCCGACCGGACGCCAGAGGAACAGAAGGCCAGAGGCGGACGCGGCGCTCACGTCAGGGGCTGCAGCAGGCGAGTCCAGAGGCAGAACAGAGACCAGAGGGTGCGGGGCCCGCGGGGGCCGGCGGGGGCCTGGGGTCAGTGCTGCCTGGGCCAGACGGAAGCTTTAGCAATAGACGAGGGGGCGGTTGATCTGCGATTCAATACTAAGCCATGGGATTCGCCCATGGAAATAAAGTGACAGCGGAAATGTTTACATCTACCCGCATATGTGAGACGCGCAGATCCGCATCACGCCCGCACGTCTCACAGAAACTTACAAGTATTTAAAACTTGACAGCGGCAAAGCGGGTGACCCCGGTTCCCGCCCGCCCGCCTACCCCGTGCGGTGCTCCCGGCCTGACACCGTGCACAGAGCTGGTGGCAGGGTTGTCAGGAGCGGGAGGCGGCTGTGAGCGAGTCCCAGGGAGGACGGGGCAGGCTGACGACTCCGTCCCGGGGGGCCGCGTCCTGCCGAATCGCTGCACCAGCCTCAGCGTCCACGTGGCCGCGCCCTGTCCCGGGGAGGGGGTGCCTGGCGGGTGTCGGGGAGCCTCAGGACAGGACGGGAGCCAGTGGCCTCGGCCGGGTGGAGTAGAGCCCCCCCCACGCCTGCACCCCACTGCGTTCACTCTCCGTGTCTGCAGACATCTTTTTAATTGCTTATCA
>NW_024342085.1:0-317 GCF_902729225.1 Pteropus medius | reverse complement strand
ACCTTTCTGCCTGGGATGGTCGTAATGGTCCCCGTGGACGCATTCAAAAGGAAGAAATGAAAGGCTCAAAGAGCTGATCGCAAAGCTCCTAAGGCATGGAGGACGAATTCAGACCCAAAGCTGTCTGCAGTGTCTCCGAACTGAACTCTTTCCAGCGGGTGACGGCCGCCATGGACGCAGGGGCCAAAGCATCCCTGGGTACGCTGTCTGTGGGGGGCCCTGAACCCTGCAAGAGCATACAGAGACGAATGAGACGTAGGTTGGACCTCTAGGAGCTCAAAGTGTCAGTGAGTGCTCCTCCAACTTCGGTACCCCAG
>NW_024342084.1:0-374 GCF_902729225.1 Pteropus medius | reverse complement strand
GATAGATAGATAGATAGATAGATAGATAGATAGATAGATAGATAATAGATAGATAGATAGATGATAGATAGATAGATAGATAGATAGATAAATTGGCACAGGACATGGCTATGTCAATATAGTGCTTGCTCTTGAAGATTTTTTTAAATTAAATTTATTGAGGTAACATTGGTTAATACAATTATATAATTTTCAGGTGTACATTATAACTTGACATCTGAATATTCTATTGTGTGTTTACGACCCAAAGTCCAGTTTCCTTCAGCTACCATATATTTGATCCTCTTTACCCACTTCACCTTCCTCCTAAACCCTATATTTGACCCCCTTTAACTCTCCCTACCCTTTCTTCCCCCAACCCCTGCCCTCTGGTA
>NW_024342083.1:0-26640 GCF_902729225.1 Pteropus medius | reverse complement strand
CTGCTCAGGACGGCTGAGGTTTCCTCCACGAAGACTGAGGCTGCTCCCCGGCTCCCGTCTTCCTCTCTGAGCTCCCCCCAGATCCTCCTCTAAAGACCCGTCCACAGCATGGAGGCTTCGTCTAACACTGATCTCAACACCCTTCCAGCATCTTTGCCCTGCCCGGTTCCAATGCAGCGTCCAGTTTTACGTATCTGTTACGGCCGCACCCCCATCTCTCTGTACTGATTTCGTAGTCCATGTGAGCTCCTAAAAAAAGCAACAGAGATGATGCAGCTGAGAGAGACATCTGGAATTTACTTCACACATCTTGGGGGAGACGAATCCATGATAAAGACAACCACAGACTCGGCATCTTGAGGTCTCACTTCCTGGTTCACACACGGCCTTCTGTGCCCTCAATGGGGGATGGTCTCCCTAAATTTGAAGACACTGGCTTTTCAAAAGATTAATTGTTTTTAGTTAAATTTTTGTTCTTTCTAGAGCTATGCCCTCCGTAGACCTATCACATGGGTAGGCTGAGTTTGGTCTCTTATTTTTCTGTAGGAACCTCAGTTCCCAGACCTCGGGGTGCAATTTCTGTGAATTTTCCCATATCCGAATGTTCAAGGGAATTGATTGATTTGCACTTAGCGCAGCTTGCTCGTCACTGTGGCTGTGTGTCATAAGAATAAGAACATTTTCTCAGGTCTCTACATCTACAAGCTGAGAATTCGCTTTCCTTGTAGAGCGCAGGAACTGGCGACACTCCAACACCCATCAGCAGGTGCACGGATTCACATGGAGGTGGACGCATGCATTGGATGCAGACTCAGCACTGACTGGTGCGAGCCCGGGTCACACCATACGCTGCATTTCCAATTATGATGCTGAGGATGTAACATGGACATCATGTGTGTGTGTGCAATTCCAAGTGTACTCGTCATCCTGGCGTGGCTGTGCCTGACAGTTCTACCACAGCAAGACGAGTACCGACAAGTGCAGTTATCAGTGGACAAAGAAAGTTAGAGGCACCGAGAGTGACACTCACATGGGACAGTCACCTCCTGGTTCTCGTACGTGCTCTCCAGAAGGCAGCAAATCCCACACGCGCTCATGCAGGATGGAGACCTGCACCTCACTGGGCAGGTCCCCACTGTCCTGGAGGTGGCCCAGGGGAGCAGTGGGGTGCAGTGTGGATTGTGCAGGGCCAGACACATGAGTTCACTCTTACACATGTGAGCTGTCGACACCAGCAGGCTCTCTGTGGTCCTGTTTGGCCTTGTTCACCTGTATTGCGGGTAAATGATATCACATCCCGTGACTTACATGCATGAGTAAAATGAAATAAGATGATGGTGCTAAGTGTTTAAGTAACACATGTCACAGTAACAGTCATATTTCACCAAATAATCTCATTGCCACCACGTGCCTGAACACACAAACGCCTGCTCTGGGTCTCTGCCCTCTCTGTGGGTCCCCAACCCCAGAGCTCCTTATACAGTCAGAGCACATGCAAATAGGGCCCCTCTGCTGATAAAAGCCAATGCAGCCCCGAGCCTGCAGCTCTGGGACAGGAGCCCAGCCCCGCGATTCCCAGGTGTCCCCATTCCGGGATCAGGTCTGAACACGCACGACGCACCATGGCGTTTGGGCTCAGCTGGGTTTTCCTCGTCGCTGTTTTACGAGGTGACTGATGGGGAACAAGGGACACTGAGTACGTGAGTGGCTGTGAGTGAGGAAAAGGGATGTGTGACATTTTCCTGACCCTGACGTGTCTGTGTTCACAGGTGTCCAGTGTGAGGTGCAGCTGGTGGAGTCTGGGGGAGATGTGGTGCAGCCCGGGGGGTCTCTGCGACTCACCTGTGTGGCCTCCGGATTCACCTTCAGAGACTACAGCATGAACTGGGTCCGCCAGGCTCCGGGGAAGGGGCTGGAGTGGGTCTCATACATTAGTAGTAGTGGCAGCAGCACAAACTACGCTGACTCCGTGAAGGGCCGATTCACCATCTCCAGAGACAACGCCAAGAACACGTTGTATCTGCAAATGAGCAGCCTGAAGCCTGAGGACACGGCCATGTATTACTGTACGACAGACACAGTGAGGGGACTTCAGTGTGAGCCCAGTCACAAACCTCCCTCAGGGAGACAGGAGGGGAGCTCAGGACACCAGGGGGCGCTCAGGGTACACACAGCACAGCACACACAGACCAGACCAGCAGCAGGTGCACAGGGAGCTGGGGAAGGGGCTTCCTGTTGGGAGCAGCGATTTCCTCTCAAATCTCTCAGCTGCCTCCCAGGAGAATTACTGCTTCTTTGTGGCTCTAATTTTCCACATTCTCACACAGATGAGAAATGATGAAGTAACCTGTCTGTAGACGGCGTATCAGCAGTGCCTGGGGACCTTTCCTGCAGCAGCTTTCAATGTGTCCTTTCTGATTTCTTGACAGAGAGACCACCTAAGGGCTTTATGTCCCTGAGGCTGGGAACTGTTTCCACACAGAATGAGACACAGCACAGTGCAATGACCTGTGTGCTGAGCTCAGGCTCTGCCCCCCACAGACTCACGCTGTCCCCACATGAGTCTCCCTTCAGACAGGACACGTGGCCACAGGGGTAGAATCAGCCCCCCAGGACTCTATCCAATGCCATTTCTGTCTTGCGTACAATGCAATACCCTCCAGTTCTTCACTTACTCATGTGGATTTTGAAAACCTCCCAACATGACCAGGTTCATCTACTGTCCTAATTTCCCTAAGTCTGAGCTCCATGAAGCTGGATCCTAGCTCAATCTCACAGACTCCACCCAGACCTGTCACAGAAGAGGGATTATGTGTATATATGGCCTTCACCTGTCCCTAGTTCATCTGCTATCGTTAGTCTAACAGTTCTGTCCATTTGTTGACCCCCAGGCAGCTTATACTCAGGGAGTCTAAAGGTGACTTGCTTACCCTACGTGTCATGCACACTTATGATTCAAGGTCACACAGGCACTATTAAAGGATAGGTCTGTGTCCGGTGGGGGTACAGCTGGCTGCTGACCATTGGACACCACTAAGAACTCAGAAACCTTATGAGCGAGGACATCGTGATGGACGGACCTGTACAGAGCACTGCGTTGGACACCTCATCGGTGTCTGTGGTGAGACAGGGTCAGGGAACTTGTTGGATGTGCTGGTCAGTTCTCATGTTTCTTCTTTTCCCAACTCTCCTGTCCTAGGGGGGTGGGACCACCACACCATGCCCTCACTTAGCCGTTCCTGCCTCCTGAAAGCCCAATTTTAAATACTATCATTAAGAATTCAATCTCCAACATGCGAAGTTTGAGGGGCACAATTCCGTCCATAAAATTACACCTGTGGACTGCAAAATCCACGACTCTCCCTCATGTAAAATGAACTCTAATCCAACATCCCCAAATGTCTTACTCGTTACAGCATCAACTTAGAGTCTAATGTGCAAATTCTCATCTAAACATCATCTCATCAGATCCTGGTGGATCTTGAAGTATGATTCATCCTGAAGCAAATGTCCTCTCAAAGTATGGCCTTCAAAATGTGACGATGGGGCAGCCAGAGGGTAGACATTCCCATCCCAAAAGGGATAAAGAGGAAAGAGAGATTAGGGGGCGAACGCTGGTCCACACCCCAGCAAGGCAATCCCGCCAGGCCTTAAGGTTGGAGATGGTCCGCTCTGGCTGGATGCCCCCACTCTGTACCCTCCGGATGGTGGTCCCACCTTGCAGACCCACTGAGGTGCTGACTCACGCTCTGTGCCCCAAAGAGAAGTCTCGCTGCAGCTCTGCTGGGCGGTGGTCACACCTGCATGCTCCGCTAGGTGGCAGTAACACCTGAGCTTGGCTTGGAGGTCATGTCACCTGTTAAATCTAAGGCGGTGGCTGAAGACTCTGAAAGCAAGGAGTCCTCCCTGATGGTCTCGAGTCTCCTCCAAGGCCGTTCTTCCCTTTTCTTAAGCAGACTGTGTCCTCACAGCCAAAGTGGCTTATGATCCTTCTCTGTAGAATCCAAGAGGCCTGACCACCTTCCTTCATTCTGCCACACGAGTGCATCCCATTTACTTCAGAATGACAGTGTTTGTGCTGGAATAACCACAGTTCTAATCCTGGCTGGAGCAGAGATGGCTGATGAAACCTGCTGGTCATGCCCATGAATTTTTCTATCAAATTGTTTTTCAACATCTTTCCTTCCTGCTTCATAAGAAACGTCACACTTCCGGCTGCATGGATGGGCTGGCACCTTTCAAGTCCCCGAGTTCTGATTAGCACTAGATGTCCACTGCCATGTCCGATCCATCAGCCTTCACACATATTTTACTAGATGCAACAGGAAGAACCAATCACTCTGCCCTTTGCTTAGAAATCCCCGTAGCTAAATACACACTTTCACTGCTCACAGCTCTACCTTCCCCCAAACCCACCAGCCAAGCTCTTTGACACTTCGTGACAAGGTCACGTGTCCTGCAAAACCCGGGCCATGTTTCTCATTTCCATGGACACCTCAGCAGAACGGCTCCCAATGTCAACACCCCAACGACCGCTGTCCTTGTGACTGTGTTCGCTTCTCCCAGTGTGCGAGAGCTTCCTCCACGGCTCTCCCGTCCTCTCTCTGAGCTCTCTGCACAACCACCCGTAACACCCCTCACAGCAAGCTTGGAATTTTCTAGCAGGCACTTTAAAGTCTCCCGCCTCCTACCCATCACCTGCTTCCACATTCTTTGGTGATTATTCCAACATCACACCACTTCTCAGTACCACATTCTGTCTCATGTGCTCAAGCTGCCATCACAAACACCAATGACCGGGCAGCTTAAATGACAGAAATTCATGGTCTCACGAGATTGGGTCAGGAAGTCCAGTTACGGGGTCAAGATACATCGATACCTGGTGAGAATCCTTTACCACATGCAGATAGCTGACTTCTAAGTACAATCTCACGTGCTGGAGAAAGTGAGAGATCTGTCTCTTTAGCCCTCTCTTCTCAGAAGGCCACCAGTTCCAGTGGATGAGGACTCACCCTACAGTCTCATTTA
Organism: Pteropus medius; assembly: GCF_902729225.1. Taxonomy (NCBI): domain Eukaryota; kingdom Metazoa; phylum Chordata; class Mammalia; order Chiroptera; family Pteropodidae; genus Pteropus; species Pteropus medius. Next base: position 21,612 of record NW_024342083.1, on the reverse strand, counting down.
TCCCTAACACTTCCTAAGAACCCTTCTCCCATATAGTCCATGGTGTGTTAGGGTTCACCACATGAATGGAGGGCGTACAGTTCACACATAGCGAGATCCCAGTGTTAACTGTGAGCAGGTTCGCTGACCAGAAGGATGTTCATCACCTTTCTGGTTATGTCGGCACAGGCACAGGTTCCTGACAGCAGCGCTTACGAGACATCCTCACGCAGAGACCAGTGCCTCTCAGACGGGATCGTGGACCTCGTGTCCATGTGCATCCTGGAAGCCAGGACTCCTGCGTCTCCTCCCGCCTGCTCTCGGCTCCACCTGGGACAGAGCGCTCTCATGAGTTGGCTCGTGTTTCAGGAGTGACAGCACCTGGTCCTGGTGAGGTGCCACATGCACCATTTGAGTCCAGCCAGAGGGACCGATGCCCTTTCAAAATGTAACCTCACCTGACGTCTAACACGTCGTCATCTGTTGTACTCTCCAGATTCCAGCTTCCTGAGTGACACTCGAATATATTATGACATTCAGTGATTTCGTGTCAATTATATATATCCAGGTGTCTCTTACACGTAGTGAGATTAGATCCCTACATCTAGTAACAGGTCAAAGGTGACATCTGCGGGAACATCTGCTCTGTGCATCTAATTCATGGACTAGTAGAAGTAGATTGTCCATGGAACAGCATGGTCTGTATCTGCAGGGATTTTCCGATGTCACCTTGAACCAGAAGGAACTAAAGGACAAAGGAGTCCCCAACCGTCGAGAGCTTCCAAACTCAGGGGAGTGCTGCCTGCGTCAGTGCGTCCGTCTGCCCCAGGGAAGGGGCTCCTGGTGGATTCACAATGCCTTTGCTTGGGGCCTCCCTTCAGCGTAGTGTGGGGTGACTGAGGCCTATTCGCTCTTTCCAGAGGTGATGCATATGGTGTTCCTGAGGGAACATCCCGAAGTCAAGGCACAGACATTTAATCCTGGACTGCAGGCACTGCAAGGTCAATGCCCCTGAGCCCACACGGGGCCCTCTCCTGCAGGGTGATGACTCAGTGCAGGGGGCGCTCAGGCCCCACTAAGCAGCGGCTGCAGCTCCAGTAGCAGGTGCAGGGGGAGTGGGTAGGGCCTTACTCTGAGGGTCTGGGGCTTCCTCCTTTCATAAAATTATATTAACAGTCAGACAGGGATGCTGAAGAAACAACAATGTCCTACTCTGTCAGGACCCTTTGCCAAACTCGAGAAGGCAATAGGAATCACACACGAGGAACAGATCTAGGCCACCTAGTCCTCTGAGTAGTGAGGAGCTGGTGGCAAGGACAGTTGACTAAATCACCAGGTGTAGCATTTGGGAGACAACCTGACCCTGGAATGAGAAATTCTCACTGAGAGCCCAGAACAAATTCTGGTATCTTCGTGTCACACGAAGGAGGTGGACAGTGCGAAGACGTCCTGTGAGACTGATCCTCAGTGGCCAGAACTGTGCACAGAGATGAGTGACCTGGCAGATGATACCTGTCCCCAAACAAGAATTGGGACCGAACATTCAAATGCCCATTGTGCATAATCCCTGTGTCATTGACCCTCTCTCAGGTAGGGCCAAGAAAACAGCTATGAATACTCTGCCTCATGAATATGCAAATGAGCCGAGGAGCACTAGGTTAAGTAGGGACATGTCTGTGTCCTCACAGCACCCACCATCACACCTTCCGCCACAGAGGCCCTGACAGCACCACCCTCAGCATGGACTGGAGCTGGAGCGTCCTCCTCCTGGTGGCAGTGGCCACAGGTAAGGGGATCCCCAGCCCTGGGCGGACGAGGGCACCAGGACCAGTCAGGGCTCTGCACCCACTGCTGTCTCCTCTCCACAGGTGTCCACGCCCAGGTCCAGCTGGTGCAGTCTGGGGCCGAGGTGAGGAAGCCTGGGGCCTCCGTGAAGGTCTCCTGCAAGGCTTCCGGATACACCTTCACCAGCTATGCTATGGACTGGGTGCGACAGGCACCAGGTCAAGGGCTTGAGTGGATGGGACGGGTTTACCCTAACAGTGGTAGTACAAGCTACGCACAGAAATTCAAGGGCCGAGTCACCATCACCGCAGACAAGTCCAGCAGTACAGCCTACATGGAGCTGAGCAGTCTGAGGCCTGAGGACACGGCCACATATTACTGTGCGAGAGACACACAGTGTGACGACCCACATCCTGAGAGGGACAGAAACCCTGAGGGAGAGGGCAGCTGTGTGGGGCTGAGGAAGGAAGGGAACAACTATTCCCCTGAAGTTCTCACACAGAGTCAGGTACCAGAGATGGAGAAGAAGATCTCAAATGCTCATCTCTCATTCAGGGAAAGGTGTCAGGAGTCCAGGTGTCCTGCAGGAAGATGCAGGGTCACCATTTCCTGACAGGTCCTTATCATTTGTCATTGCTTCTGCAGAGGGCACAGTTGCACCTCCCTGGTCTCTGGATGAGGGGAGTTAGTTCAGGCATCATCTGGGATTACGTGTTGGTGTCAGATTCAGGGTTTGGACTGCAGATCCCCCGGCCATTCCTCCCACGATCCCCTCTTTCTGAAAAGGGAATGATGCTTCAATATAGGTAAGTATAAAGACTGAAGGGTGAACTCCTACTGCCCAGTCTGAGGTCCAGCACCAGGCCCATAACCTTCTGGGAGAACTATCCCGACTCCTGGTAGCAAATTCACGGTGACGGGTAAGCCAGGTTCTAGCACAGTCCACCTCAGTTCTCTCCTGCAGGGCTGAGCTCCTGAAGAGGCTCCTCCTCCGACCACAGCCCCCAGTGTCCCTGTCCCTGAGGCAGGACTGCTGTCCTCACACACAGGGAGCAGTGTGGGGAGACCCTTGATGACGTGGGACCCACATCCAGCCTGTGTGACTTTCCTGTCCCTGCTCAATCACAGTACCACACACTCGGGGTACACTCTACACACATTGAGTCCTCACAGTCTGGAGGTCAGAGCAGGAAGTCAGTCTCCCTGGACAGACATCAAGGTGTGGGCAGGACCACACATGTCTTGGTGCTTGTGGGGGGGGGTCTGTAGTCTGAACACGTCTGCTCCCCATATTTACATATTAAATTTACATATTGAATTATGAACAGCACAGAGGGCAGTGTTAGGAGGTGGGGTCTCTGGAGGTGCTGAATGATGAGTGCAGAGTTCTTGTGAAGGGGATCAGGTCCTTTCTAAATGAAGCCCCAGAGAGCGTGTGTGACCCTTCCCCCCTGTGAGGACAGAGTGAGAATTGCCAGGTACAAACTCTTATGAGGGCTCTCATTAGTGGTGACCATGCTGACACCTTGACCTTAAATTGCCACCTCTAGAACCGTGGTAAATACAGCGATGTTGCTGATATAATTCCCAGGATTCATATTTCTCCATAGCAGCCTGAGCAAACTCAGACAGCGGTCTGCTTCTGTGTCCTTCCTGGTCCAGGAGCCGCTTTCCTTACATCCCGAATCATGCCCCGTTCTCCATGCCCACAGCCTGGAGGAAGTCACCTCACATCACTGGTCACATTGCATCTTTCCTCTCCTGGAGTCTAATCTCCTCTGCCTCGCTCTGGCGTGAACACTTGTGGCTGTATTAGGATGCTCTCAGCTAAAACAGGAAGCCATTTACCTCAAGACGTCTAATGGTCCTGGAATGGCAACGTGCCAATTCCCCCTGGAACAGTCACAGCTTCCAAACACAGAGTGACTGAAACAGCCCTCCGAATACTCACATCCATCCCACAGGCCAGTTCCACTAAGCACATCCCAACATCCCCCAAAGCTGACTCATTAAAGCATGACCTGAAGCCCCAAATACCGAAGAGCATCATGTCAAAGTCCTAAGTGTAATCTCTAACTCAGCTGTCAGTGAGGATTTGGGTGGATGCATCCTGAGCAGAATCTCCTCCACTTGCAGAGCTGTGGTCCTAGAAGACCAGTTACCTCATTCTAAAATGCACTGCAGGGCAGGCACATGGTCACAGTCCAGACCCCTCCCTTCCTAAGAGAGGAAATGGAAGTTAGAGAGAAATCACCAGCTGAAGATGATTCTAAGTGCATCTGAGAGAACTCCATTGGGTCTTAGGACCTGGGGATGAGCTGCTGTGGCTCAGACCCAACCTCTGGCCTTTCCCTCTGCCCTCGGATCCACCTTCCTGGGTACTGAGGAGTCACCTGATGGAAGAGCATCCTGCTCATCACCTGTGTCCTGCCAGGAGATGATTGAGACTTGACGTTTCTTTCACTTTATTCTCTCTCTGTGACTTGAAAAATATCCTCCAACAATTATCACATTGGAAGGAAGGTTTTAGTTAAGACAGTTGCAATTGCAGTATCGCCACAGGAGAGAGGCAGGGGCACCGCTGGGAGCAGCAGTGGCAGCTGGGGACTTGTGGCCTTGGGGTAGATGGTGGGGTCAGTTGACAGAAGTAACTGAGAGGGGACATGGTTTGCACAAGTGGGTCCATAAGTCTGTACCGGGAGGGACGCAGCACTGAATGCTGGGTAAGGGGAGGGTTCAGGTGAGTCTCTGTTTCTCTGTGGGGCTTTGAAGGAAAAGTGTACTCAGGACACCAGGGAGTCATGGGTTACGGGTTCCGGTCCTGCAGGTGGTCACGGCCTGAATGGGGTCAGGGTCTGCAGAGGGTCAGGGACTGCAGGGGGTCAGGGTCTTCAGGGGGCACAAAAACTCCATGGACTTGTGTCTCACACCAACATCTCTTACAGATCGAGACTCAGGGCTGGTTTCCTGTGTGATCTGTGGCTTCCTGTCCATGTGGCAGTTTCCAAGGGAACCTGTGTACATTTATCCTTCTCTGCTCACCCCTGACGTTTCTGAATGCACACGTGGTGTTTTGGGTTTTTTTCTTTGTAATGAGGGACACATTTCTCACCTGCACAAAATAGTCACGTACAGAGTCCGAAATGACTCTGGCAGTTTTCACCAGGCTCAGAGCCCTGAGAACGGTCCGGGGACACCCCTGAATCCTTTCCAATCAGACTCAAACAGGAGACCCTGGTGGTGTCCCAGACACATAATACTATTGGGTCTTCTCAGGCCATGGTAGAGACCAGGCCGTTTTCAGGATTTAAAACCCATTGGATTCCACCTCTAACTCTCGTGATGTCAAACGTGTACCAACATGTCTCAGCACGGGTCCTGCCTTCTTTTACTTAATCCACTCTCTTTCCCTTTAGAATTTTTTTCCTTGCATTTCCCTTAGTTTGGTCCCTAAAAATAGCGAGTGTGCTGTCTGGGCTCTAACTCTCACGACTCAGCAGCTCTACCTGGAGCTCAGGTTGGCAGCTTCAGGCACATTAGGAGAGGCAGATGGGACTTTCCCCCTCCTCACTGCACTGCACAGCCCTGTCGTCCTCCGTGTGGACACATTGGGAAGACAAACGACTATCCATAGTCAAGTGGACAAGTTGTCTGGTAAACGTTAGATGCTATGGAGGACGCACCTGGTGTAGCTCCAGCTATCCCGAGGTCACCACCTGCACGTGTGCTTTGGGGAGGACCTGCAGATGGGACCCTCAGATGTGCTGTGTGATCTGGGTGCCATCAATGGAGGGGACGCACTGGGCAGGACACAGGATTTTGGGGAAGCCACAAGGACGGCCAGTCTAAAGTCTCTGGAATCCCTGAAGCTGCTGTCCATCACGAGAATCCATGCCATTCGGGTGTGTTTGGTTCAGCCCACATCAGGTTATTTAGGATAAATTCCTGAGTTAGAGAACATGGCTGACACAGTATAACAAACCCTGGACAATGCCTTGACAGCAACACCTGGATTAGTGGTGACTGAAGAAATGGAGAGTGGAGCCCGGCCGTGTTTCCACAAGAAACTGACCGTTGTCTGCAGCACTCTGTGTTTTTCAGTAGAGCAGGTTCATGTCACCAAAGACATTTACAGAAGGGGTTGTGGTCAAGGCCTTACGAAAAGCAGTTTTATGGATGGATTACATTTAAAAAATGGTTTTTAATTATTTTCAAGTATACGGCCCATTTGTTAGACATTTATGCCATTTATAAAACGATCTTCCTAAGTGCCATTTCTCTCCTCTGGCTCGCCACCGAGCTGCTACATCAAGGCTAACTGCATTCCCTATGCTGTGCTCCCCACCCCCACGTCCATCTACCGACTACTCATTTGTACTTCTTTAACCCTTTACCCCATGATCACGTTGGACTTATTCCTGGGATGCAAGGTTGGTACACAATCTGCCAATGAATTAATGTGACACTTCGCATTAGCAAATCAAAAGATAAAAAGCATATGATCATATCAATAGATGCAGAAAAAGCATTTGTCAAAATCCAGCCTCCATTTACGATAAAACCTCTCAGCATAGTGGGAATAGACGAAACATACCTCAACATACTAAGACCATACGTGACAACTCAACAGCTAACATCACACTCAATGGAGAAAGGCCAAAAGCCTTTTCTTTAAGATCAGGAACAAGACAAGGATGTCCACTTTCACCACTGCTCATCACTATTGTATTGGAAGTCTCAGCCACAGCAACATGACAGGAAAGGGAAATAAAATGTATTTGAATTGGAAAGAAAGAAAGAAAACTCATGATTTGCCAATGACATGATACTAGATACAGAGAACTCTAAGATTCCAGCAAAAAAAAACTTTTGCGGGGGATTAATTTTGCTTAAAAATCCCACAGCATGTCTTTAGGAAAACACCTACACTTGTGGGGTTACAGAAGCTGTCCGACCCTGAGAGCAGGCAGAGGGAGAGCTGGCGGGTGACGTCCCCATGTCCTGCAGTGGGAGGAGGGTCCAGCACGTCGTCCCTCCAAATTATCACTTCGAGGACGTCTAAGTCCCTCAGCTATGGCCCTCCCCAGTGTCCCCTCTGTTCCCAGTCCCAGCTGGAGAGGCTCACAGGTGTGTGCTGCCAGCACTAGCCAGGTGATGGGATTAGAGGAGCAGCAGCTGGACCTGTCCTATGGGGTCCCCCTCTCCGTGGAGGTGACGGCTTCCTTACGACCAATGCACTGTGCTTGGAGTTTGTGTCAGGAAACATGGTTGTGCTTGTTATCGTGCAGGATGTAAAGGATCAAATGTACGGCTTTCGGACAGTTTAGAGTCATCTCTGTTGTCCTTCACCACGAGCAGTCAGGGGGCGGAGCCTGACCTGCCTCCCTTGTCATAGAAAGAGCTTCAGCCGAGCGTCTGATTCCCTTCTCCTCATTGTACCTTCCACAGAACAGCAGGAGAAACACGTCACACAAGTTCCCCACCGTCCATAACAAGAACCGCCTCCCTCCAGGTGCCACTAAGAAGGTTCCGGCACCATCTGAGCACCCGTCACGATGGTCGTCGTCACCCAAATTTCTGCATCTGCTCAGGACGGCTGAGGTTTCCCCCACGAAGACTGAGGCTGTTCCCCGGCTCCCGTCTTCCTCTCTGAGCTCCCCCCAGATCCTCCTCTAAAGGCCCGTCCACAGCATGGAGGCTTCTTCTAACACGCATCTCAGCACCGTTCCAGCATCTTTTCTCAGCCCGGTTCCAATGAAGCGTCCACTTTGATGTATATGTTACGGGAGCATCCCCATTGCTCTATACCTATTGCATAGTCCATGTGAGCTGCTATAAAAAGTAACAGAGATGAAGAGGCTTAATGAGACAGCTGGAATTAACTTCACACAGTCCTGGGGGAGAGAATCCATGGTAAAGACAACCACAGACTCAGCATCTTGAGGTCTCACTTCCTGGTTCACACATGGCCTTCTGTGCCCTCAATGAGAGAAGTGCTCCCAGACATTTAAGACACTGGCTTTTTGAATAATTAACAGTTGCTCGTTGAGCTTTTCTTCTTTCTAGGGCTGTGCCCTCTGGACACCTATCACAAGGGCAGACCAATTATGATCTCATATTTTTCTCAGGCACCTGAGTATCCAGCCCTCGGGGTACAGGATCTATGATGTCACATAGCTGATATTTTGAAGGGAATTTACTGCTTAGCACTTAGTGCAGCTTGCTTGTCACTGTGGCTGCGTGTCATAAGAAGAATAACATTTTCTCAGGTCTCTCCTTCTACAGGCCGAGCATTGGCTTTCCTTGTAGAGCCCAGACACGAGGGACACACCAACACCCCTCAGCAGGTGCGCAGACTCACACGGCACAGACGCACTCATTGGAAGGAGACTCAGCACTGCCCCGTGCGAGCCCGCGTCACACCACACGCTGCATTTCCAATTATGACGCTGAGGCTGTAACATGGACATCATGTCTGTGTGTGCGATTCCAACTGTACACGTCATCCTGGCGTGGCTGTGGCTGACAGAGCTCTACCACAGCAAGACGACTACCGTCCAAGTGCAGTTATCAGTGGACAGAGAAAGTTAGAGGCACAATGAGTGACTCTCAGATGGACCAGACGCCTGCAACGCACCTGTGACCATGGTTCTCACATTATTCTCCGTTAGCACAAAAAGACAGCAAATCCCACACGCGCTCATGCAGGACGGAGACCTGCACCTCACTGGACACGTCACCTCTGTCCTGCAGGTGGCTCAGGAGAACAGTGAGGTGCAGTGCAGAACATGCATGGCCACACACATGAGTTCACTTTTACACACCTGTGCTCTCGACACCAGCAAGCTCTCTGTGGTCCTGTTTGGCCTTGTTCACCTGTGATGCAGGTAAATGATATCACATCACATGACTTACGTGCATGAGTAAAATGAAATAAGGTGATTGTGCTAAGTGTTTAAGTAACACATGTCACAGTAACAGTCATATTTCACCAAACAATCTAATTGTCACTATGTGCTCAGGTACATCCAGGCCTGCTCTGGGTCTCTGCCCTCTCTGTGGGTCCCCAACCCCAGAGCTCCTTATACAGTCAGAGCACATGCAAATAGGGCCCCTCTGCTGATAAAAGCCAGCCCAGCCCTGAGCCTGCAGCTCTGGGACAGGAGCCCAGCCCCAGGATTCCCAGGAGTCCCCATTCCGGGATCAGGTCTGAACACGCACGCCGCACCATGGCGTTTGGGCTCAGCTGGGTTTTCCTCGTCGCTGTTTTACGAGGTGACTGATGGGGAACAAGGGACACTGAGTACATGACTAGATATGAGTTTGGAACAGGGATGTGTGACCGTTTCTTGACCCTGACGTGTCTGTGTTCGCAGGTGTCCAGTGTGAGCTGCAGCTGGTGGAGTCTGGGGGAGACGTGGTGCGGCCCGGGGGGTCTCTGCGACTCTCCTGTGCGGCCTCCGGATTCACCTTCAGTAACTACGGCATGAGCTGGGTCCGCCAGGCTCCGGGGAAGGGGCTGGAGTGGGTCTCATCCATTAGTAGTGGCAGCAGTTACATATACTACGCTGCCTCCGTGAAGGGCCGATTCACCATCTCCAGAGACAACGCCAAGAACACGCTGTATCTGCAAATGAGCAGCCTGAAGCCTGAGGACACGGCCGTGTATTACTGTGCGAGAGACACAGTGACGGGACTTCAGTGTGAGCCCAGTCACAAACCTCCCTGAGGGAGACAGGAGGGGACCTCAGGACACCAGGGGGCGCTCAGGGCACACAGCACAACACACACAGACCAGCCCAGCAGCAGGTGCAGAGGGAGCTGGGGAAGGGGCTTCCTGTTGGGAGCGGCGATTTCCTCTCAAATCTCTCAGCTGCCTCCCAGGAGAATTACTGCTTCTTTGTGGCTCTAATTTTCCACATTCTCCCACACACAAGAAATGAAGAAATAACCTGTCTCTTGACGGCGTATCAGCAGGGCCTGGGGACCTTTCCTGCAGCAGCTTTCAATGTGTCCTTTCTGATTTCATGACAGAGAGACCACCTGTGGGCTTTGTGTCCTGAGACTGGGAACTGTTTCCACACAGAGACACAGCACAGTGCAGGAACCTGTGTGCTGAGCTCAGGCTCTGCCCCCCACAGACACACGCTGTCCCCACATGGGCCTCCCTTCAGACAGGACACATGGCCCACATGGGAGGCCGTGTCCCTCAGGACTCTGTCTCACCGGTTCCCTGTCCTGTCTACAGCACGTTAACCTCTTTTCCTCATTTACTCAGGTGGATGTTGAAACACCCCAACATCACCCGCTATCATCTACTGTCCTAGTTACACGACATCTGTTTAGTCATGTGTCTCCTGTGCTTCCGTGCCCCTCACTCTCAAGCCCTCCCCACGTACCAGTCACAGCAAAGAGGGTTAATAATTTTTGACATGGGTCTCTTCCAATGATTCTGCACTATGTCCTGGCATCACAGTCGCTCACCTGTTGTGCCTTCAGACGCCATCACAGTCATTGCTGTAAATTCCCCCCACATCCGAGAAAGCTCCTAGTAAGAGGGTAGCTGCAGGTGGTGAGGGTTCAGGTGAGGGACCCCGTGTGTTTGGACTTCTCTTTGGTTCCTGGTCGGATAGAGGATGGAGCACTATGAGCTCCCCACACACGTGGCCTCCTCTTTACCCTAAAGAGCATTTCTCTTCCCAGGCCTCATGGGGTGGCTCAGCACCCCTAATACAAGCTGAACAAGGATGGATCACTTTATCCTATAGGCCATCTTAGCTGTTTAGATCTACTTAGGGAAACAAGCCTCTCTACTGCACCCACATTGTGTCCCAGGTAACTATGGGTTTCTCGCCTTTATCAATAGAAATGAATCATGTAAATGGAAGAGGAATTCACACCCCGGACCCACTCGTCTATAGAAGCCCCATCCATCACTCAGTGATACAGCCCCCCACACGCACACCCAATATGAAAGCTTCAGCCTGAGCTGAAACACCGTGGGAGATGAACCCACAGTTAGGGAGGAAGCGTGTGCTCGCTCATGATGTGCTCAGGGTCGAATGAGGAGCTCCTGAGGGTACGGCTGTGTGTCCCAGGCCTGTCCCCAATGTTCACAGTGGAGGATGAAGGATGCAGTGATTTTTTCCGCATGAAATGGGGGCAGAATAGGGCAAGGTGCTGCAGTTGGTGTGAATGCAAAGGCTCCCTGCATTGAGTGTGTTTAGGTATTTTATCGCCTTCTCTACATTATGATATTTAACAACTTGACAAATATTTCTGGATGGGAGACACTTCCCCTCATGACCTCACCAGTTCTTAGATACAGCACAGGTCCTAGCCTGGCAGACGCCTTTCACATGGAAACTAAGACCCCAGGGCACCCGACTATCTCTGCCCGCACATCCCGGGACACGATCCTCCTCTGCCTTCGTCATCCCAGGCCCAGCTGCCAGGCAAATGGAGAACCACGTCCAGCTCTGAGCCCACAGAAATGATTCACGTGAGTCAAGCCCACGCTCTTCACCATTCCTGCTCATCCTTTACCCGGGAAACCCCAGGAAAACTTGGTTCTAAGGTCCCCTCTCCCTGCTGTACATGGCTCCTGACACCCTGGTGTCTTCCATGTGGCCCCTGGTGGCATCCAGGTCTCCAGTCTCCAGGATTCTGAGTGTGATAAACTCGTTTTGCCCTGATTCCCTCCTGCAATAATAAAGGTTGCATGGCACTGGTGGAGGGAATGACACAGATCGATAGACCAGAATGTGTGTGACTTTGGATCAGCCAAGGGTTTCTCAGATGTGACACACAGAGGTTGGACCTTAAGGAAAATGTAGGCGAATATAAATACGTGATATTTGAAATATTATTTCAAAAATTAGTTAAATCTCCACATAAACTAGTAAATTGAAATATATGTCATAAAAAAGATTATATAGAATATGGAAAGACTTTATTATTTAAAAATAAATAAGAAAAAGCACAATATGAAGTGTCCAGCATCAGGGGTCTTCCAGCCTGATTATGGAGAGAGGCAGCTACTTAGACAAAGACAACTCACATGTGCTTCAATGAAGGAGAGAATTGGAAAAGACTGTCTATTATTTGGGATGTAATTTATAACAAAGTTGAAAAAGTATGATTTACTTGAATTATGTTTATAAATAGCTGGGGACCATGAATATATTCAATGGGTTTGAAGTAAAAATGTGTCTGACCATCATGCTAATCACTTTCATAATTATGAGAAACACTTATAAGTTTAAAAATGGTGACCTACTCAATAGTCCAGCGTTTATTCGCATACTATGAAAAGCAGGGTTTCCTTAGACTTGTTTCAATGTACCTTAGAGATCGGTTGCTCTGCCATCCCACACTCAGACACCGTATGTATTAAAGGGAAGAGAACCAGCTGGACCCCAGAGACACCAGGGAGCCTGACCCGGTCCCTCCCCACTTATGAGGAGCAGGCTGCCCACATGCAAATTCCTCCTCCAGCCCCAGGGTAAAACCTGTCTGGGCTGTGGACGCTCACAGCTCTCTCCTCACACAGGACTCAGGTCTCTGGGGAAGCAGCGCTGTGTTTGAGAAGAAGATGAGACTGTGGGGTCTTCTCCTGTGCTTGGTGACAGCCCCCCAAGGTGAGTGTCTCAGAGGTCAGACAGATGTCTCTGTGATGGCTGTGACAGCATGTGACCACAAGCTCTATTCTCCTTGTCCGCAGGTGCCTTGTCCCAGCTGCAGCTGCAGGAGTCGGGCCCAGGTCTGGTGAAGCCCTCGCAGACCCTCTCGCTCACCTGTGCTGTCTCTGGCGGTTCTGTCACTAGCAGTTACTACTGGAACTGGATCCGCCAGCGCCCTGGGAAAGGGTTGGAGTGGATGGGGTACTGGACAGGAAGCACAAGATACAATCCAGCATTCCAGGGTCGCATCTCCATCACGGCTGACACGTCCAGAAACCAGTTCTCCCTGCAGCTGAACTCTGTGACCAGCGAGGACACGGCCGTGTATTACTGTGCGAGAGACACAGTGAGGAGACCTCAGTGTGAGCCCAGACACAAACCTCCCAGTGAGACTGGAGGGGGAGCTTCAGGGGCCAATCTGTTCACCAGAGGGCGCTGAGGTCACACAAAGTATAGCATACAGACCAGACCAGTAGCAGGTGCAGAGGGAGGTGGGAAGGGGCATCCTGTTGGGAGCGGCGATTTCCTCTCAAAGTTCTCAGCTGCTCACAGGGACAACCCTTTTTCAACATGGGTCTAACTTCTATTCTTACTGCAGACTGAAATGAAAACGCACCTTTTCTGTCTGTAGACGACGTATCACTGGTGGCTGGGGACCTTCCTTCACCAGTTTTCTATGTGTCTGTTTTCATGTCTCAGCAGAGGGACCATCCTGAGGGCTGTCTTCTTCCCTGTGGCTGGAAAATACCTGCACAGAGAGAGACCTAGCACAGTACAGACTCCTGTGTGCTGAGCTCAGGCTCTCTGTCCCTCAGGCACACGCTGTCCCCACATGAGCCCTCCCTTCAGACAGGACACATGGCCACAGGGGTAGGATCAGCCCCCAGGACTCTACCCAATGCCGTTTCTGTCCTGCCTACAACACATGACCCTCTAGGTCTTCACTTCCTCGGGTGGATTTTGAAATTCACCCCACATGATCAGGTGTCAGCTAATGTCCTAATTTCACTAAGTCTGTCCTACACTGTAAGCTCCATGGGGCTGGAGCCCAGCTCAATCTCCCAGCCTCCACTCAGACCAGTCCCAGAAGAGAGATTATGTGCATATATGGCATTCACCTGTTCCTAGTTCATCTACTATCGTTAATCAAACATGTCTTTCCATTTGTGGACACCCCAGGCATGTTTACTCAGGGAGTCTAAAGCTGACCTCCTTACCCTACGTGTCATGCACACTTATGATTCAAAGTCACACGAGAACCATTGAAGGACATATCTGTGTCAGGTGGGGACACAGCTGTCTGCTGACCCTTGGGCACCACTAAGAACTCAGAAACCTGATGAAAAAAAATACCCTGATGGACCAACGTATACAGAGCACCAAGCTAAACACTTCATTGTGGCCATGGTGAGCCAGGGGCCGGGAACACGTTGGATGTGCTGGTCACTTGTCATGTCTCCTTCTTTACACAAAGCTCAAGTCCTAGTGGGGTTGGACCACCACACTATGACCTCACTTAGTCTTTCAAGTTTCCTCAATGCCCCATTTAAACACCATCACTGAGAATTCAGACTCCAAGGCATGAAATTTGAATAACTGAACTCAGTTCATAATATTCCACCAGTGAATCCTCAAATTCATGTCTTTCTCTCATGCAAAATACATTAACTGTAGCCCAACTTTCCCAAATGTAGCACTAGTTACAGCTCCAACTCTAAATCTTAGGTCCAAAGTGTCATCAAAGTATCATCTCATTAGTTATTTGTGGGTCTTGACATATGATTCAGACTGAGTCTAAAGTTCTCTCCAACTGTGAATCTATAAAACCTGATGAATTATGTGCTTCCAAAATATGATGGAGGGGCTGGCATAGGGTGGAAACCCCCACTCTACGATGATTAAAGAGGAGAGAGGGAAGGAGGGAAGGGTGCCAAGCTGGCCCAAACGCTGGCGAGGCAAGTCCCATGGGACGGTAGGTTGGAAACCATCCTCTTTGGCTGGATGCCTGCACTCTGCGGGTCACATCTGACAGACACACTGAGGTGTTGTCTCACCATCTGGACTCTCTACGACAGTCTCTCTGTGACTCTGCTGGGGGGCAGTAACACCCCTGTCACTGCCAGGTGGTGGACGATCCAAAGGCTTTGATTGGAGGCGTGTCACCTGTTACACTGAGGTGATGGCCCAGATCTGGAAATCAAGGAGTCATCCCTAATCCTCTCTGAGCCTCCTCCAAGGCCATTTGTCCCCCTTCTTAAAAATACTGCATCTTCACCGCCAGTGTGGGTTATGATCCTGTTTTGTGAAATCCGTGAATTCTGACATCTCCCTTCATCCCACCTTCTTCTCCCCTTCATTTCAAAGAGGCATCGCTTCTGCTGGACTCATCGCACCTCCCTTCCTGCATGACGCTGAGATGGCAGATGAGACCCGCTGGTCAGGACCCAGATTGATTGATTGGTTGATTGATATTATTTTATTTTTTTACATATTATTTTTTTATTTCCCCTTCCCTCTTCCCTCTGGTAACCACTAGTCCATTGTCCTTGTCCATGACTCTCTGTTTGTTTGTCCTATTCATTTGTTGCTTTTAGATTTACATCGTACATATAAGTGATATCATGGGATTTTATTTTATAAAATCATTTTTAGCAACGCCTTTTCTGCCCTCTTCAGAAGATACTCTACAATTTAGGCTTATGGATAGACTGGCCATTTGTCACAACTCCAAATTCTGATTTGCATTTGATTCATACAGCGGTCTTTGCTCAATCATTGTCCTATCACATTTTATTAGAAGTAGCAGCATAAACCAAACACTCCTTCCCTTAGCTTAGTAATCCCTGCAGTTAAAAACACACTTTCACTGTTCACAGCTCTACCTTCAGCTTCACCCTAAAACCTGGCCCCCTACTCGCTTTGACACTTTGTGACAAGGTCACATGTCCTCCAGAACCTGTGACCTGTTCTCATTTCCATGGACACCTTGTCAGAACGGCTCCCAACGTCCACACTCCAACCACCGTTGTCCCCATGACTGTGTGCGTGTTCTCCCAGAGTGTGGGAGCTTCCTCCACGGCTCTCCCGTCCTCTCTCTGAGCTCTCCACACAATCACCTCTAACACCCCTCTCAGCAAGCTTGGAATTTTCTGCAAGGCACTTAAAAGTCTCCCACCTCCTATTCATCATCTGCTTCCATGTCCATGTGCACCTCCTTCAGTGCTTGTTCCTGCATCACCCACGTCTCAGAAACATAGTCTGTCTCATGTGCTCAAGGTGCTATCACAACAACCAACGACTGGGCGGCTGAAATGACAGAAATTTATTGTCTCGCATTGTGCAGACAGGAAGTCGAGGTCACTGTGCAGAGACATCGATTCCTGGAGAGAAAGCTTTCCTGTGGGGAGACAGCCGACTTCTCACTGCAATCTCATGTGCTGGAGAAAATGAGCAATATCGCTCTTTCTTCATTTTCTTATGCAGACAAAAATTTAAATTTAACCTCATTTAACTCTAAAACTTCCTAAGAATTCTTCTCCCATACAGTACATCGTGTGTTAGGGCTTCAAGAAATGAATGGTGAGACATAGATTTCACACATAGCAAGCTCCCAGGTTTAACTACCTGTGAGCAGGTTCGCTGACCAGAAGGATGTTCATCACGTTCCTGGTTATGTCGGCACAGGCACAGGTTCCTGAGAGCAGAGTGTATGAGACGTCCTCACGCAGAGACCAGTACCTCACAGACGTGATCATGGACCTCGTGTCCCAGCGCATCCTGGAAGCCAGAAATTCTGCGTCTCCTCCTGCCTGCTCTGCAGCTCCCCCTGGGACAGAGCACTCTCAGGGGTTGGCTTCTGTTTCAGGAGTGACAGTTCCTGGAACTGGTGTGAGGTGGCACGTGCTCCTTTTGAGTCCAGCCAAGGAGACCCATGCCCTTTCAAAATGGGACCTCACCTGAGGTCCAACAGGTCCCTTGCCTGTTGTGCTCTCCATATTGCAGCTTCCTGGGAGAGACTTGACTTTCTTCAGTGATTTCCTGTCTAGTGATGTCTGTCCAGGTGCTAGTTACACATCGTGAGATTAGATCCCTACATCTAATAACAGGTCAAAGGTCGCCTCTGAGCACACATCTGGTGTGTGCATCTAATTCACTGAATAGTGGAAGTAGCGTGAGCATTGAGCCACATGGTGTGTATCTACAGGGTTTGTCAGAAGTGTCCTTCATTGGAAAACCCTAAAGAACATAGCTGGTCCAGCAAGTCCCCAAGAGATTGTGGACTCAGGGGAGTGTGTCCCTGTGTCATACATCTGTCAACTCCAGGTAAAGGGATCCCTGGGGGTCACATAAAGTCCTTGCAGAGTAATTGGGGATGAGCGAGGCCAATTCACTATATCAAGAGGTGATGCCAAAAGCATATGGTGTCCCTGAGGGACCATCCTGAAGTCAGGGCACAGACATTTAACACTGTCCTAGAAACACTGTGAGGTCATACCCTCTGAGCCCAGACAGGACCCTCCTTTGCAGCATGGGGGGCTGGGCTGCAGGGGGCACTCGGGACTCCCCCTGCAGGTGTTGTGCACCCAGAGTAGGTGCAGAGGGAGTGGGGGAGGGGATTTCTCTGCGGACCTGGGGCTTCCTCTTTCCACAGATCATCTAAATTTCCAATTAGACAGAGACTGCAGAAGCGAAGATAGATGTTCTATTCTGTCCAGACCATTTCCCAATCTCAAGAAGGCAATGAGAACCACACAATTACAGGCAGGTCTGAAGCTTCTATACATCTGAATTTGTGGAGCTGGAGGCAGGGTGTGTTTTACCAGGTGTGGCATTTCAGAGACATCCTGACGCAGGAATACGAGGTGTGACATCAGGGCCCAGCTGCATCCACTGTCCCCATGTCATTCAAGGAGGAAGCGCAGTGAGGAGACGTCCTGTCGGACTTGTTTCTCCGAGAAAAAAAGTTCTGTCTGCACAGAGATCAGGCACCTGACAGGGACACATATGCACAACAAGCATTTGTACCTGGGACTTCAAGTGCACATTGCCCACGGTTTCCGTGTCATCAAATTCTCTCAGGTGGAGACAAGATTTCAGCTATGAATACTCTGCCGCAAGAATATGCAAATGGGCTGAGGTGCGCTAGGTTAAATAGGGACCTGTCTGTGTCCTCACAGCACCCACCAGCACACCTTCCTCCACAGAGGCCCTGACAGCACCACCCTCAGCATGGACTGGAGCTGGAGCGTCCTCCTCCTGGTGGCAGTGGCGACAAGTAAGGGAATCCCCAGCCCTGGGCTGACGAGGGCACCAGGGCCAGTCGGGGCTCTGCACCCACTGCTGTCTCCTCTCCACAGGTGTCCACGCCCAGGTCCAGCTGATGCAGTCTGGAGCCAAGGTGAGGAAGCCTGGGGCCTCCGTGAAGGTCTCCTGCAAGGCTTCCGGATTCACCTTCACCGACTACTATATGAACTGGGTGCGACACGCTCCAGGTCAAGGGCTTGAGTGGATGGGAGACATTAACCCTAACAGTGGTAGCACAGGCTACACACAGAAGTTCAAGGGCAGAGTCACCATCACCGCAGACAAGTCCTCCAGCACAGCCTACATGGAGCTGAGCAGTCTGAGACCTAAAGACATGGCCACATATTACTGTGCGAAAGACGCAGAGTGACGACCCACATCCTGCGAGTGACAGAAACCCTGAGGGAGAGGGCAGCTGTGTGGGGCTCAGGAGGGAGGGGACAGTGTCCGCTGACTTCCTCACACAGAGACAGACACCTGACACTATAAGTGACACTCTAGCAAGCACACCCGGCATTCAGGGAAAGGTGTCACTAGTCCAGGTGTCCTGCAGGAAGATGCAGGGTCAGCGTTTCCTGACAGGTCCCTGCCATTTGTCTTTGCTTCTGTAGAGGGCACATATGCACCTCCCTGGTCTCTGGATGAGGGGAGTTCGTTCAGGCATCGTCTGGGATTACGTGTTGGTGTCAGATTCAGGGTTTGGACTGCAGATCCCCCAGCCTTTCCTCCCACTTTCCCCTGTGTCTGAACAGGGAATTATGTTTCAATATAGATAAGTATAAAGACTGAAGGGTGAACTCCTACTGCCCAGTCTGAGGTCCAGCACCAGGCACATGACCTTCTGGGAGGACGATCCTGACTCCTGGTAGCAAAGTCATGGTGACGGGTGAGTCAGGTTCTCGCACAGTCCCCCTCAGTTTTCTCCTGTTGAACTGAGCTCCTGAAGAGGGTCCTCCCCTCCTACCACAGCCCTGCATTGTCCCTGTCCCTGGGGCAGGACTGGTGTCCTCACACATGGGGAGCAGTGTGGGGAGACACTTGATGAAGTGAGACCCACATCCAGAATGTATGACTTCCCTGTCCCTGCTGAATCACAGTACCACACACTCGGTGTACAGTCTACACACATTGACTCCTCACAGTCTGGAGTTGAGAGCAGGAAGTCAGTCTCCCTGGACAGACTCAAGGTGTTGGCAGGACCACATGTGCCCAGAGTGTTGAGGGACAGGTGTAGTCTGAACATGAGTGCTCCCCAACATTACATATTGATATCCTAACCCCACAGAGAACCATGTTGGGGGTGGGGTCTCTGGGTGGTGCTGGAAGACAAGGCCAGTGTTCTCATGAAGTGGATTAGCACCTAACTAAATGAGGCCCCAATGACCATGCGTGTCTCTTCCTCCACCTGAGGACACAGCCAGAACAACCAGATATGACCCAGGATGAGGGTTCTCCCCAATGGTGAACATGCTAGCACTTGGATCCAGGAGTCCCACCTACTGAAACATGGGAAGTGAATGATGGGTGACACTAAATTACTCAGAAGGTTTTATTCTCTTACTGCAGCCTGAGCAAACTCAGACAGCGGTCTGCTTCTGTGTCTTTCCTGGTTCAAGAGCCGCTTTCCGTGCATCCTGACTCATGCCCTGTTATCCATCCCCACAGACTGGAGGAAGTCACCTCACATCACTGGTCACATTGTTTTCTTCCTCTCCTGGAGTCTAATCTCCTCTGCCTCGCTCTGGCGTGAACACTTGTGACTGCGTTAGGAATCTCTCAGATGAAACAGGAAACCATTTACCTCAAGCTGTCTAGTGGTCCTGGAACGTGCCTTTTCCCATGTAACATCAGACTCCAAGCATGATGTGACGTTAAACGCCCTGCAGATATTCACATCCATCCCACAGATCGGTTCCATTTAGCACATCCCAACATCCCCCAATGCTAACTTCTTCAAAGATTAACACGAGCCTAATATCAAATAGGATCACCTCAAAACCTCCCAATATAACCTCTAAATCAGGTATCAGTGAGAATTCGATGTATGCATTCCAGCTGCAGACCTGTGGTCCTAGAAGACAAATCACCTCATTCTAAAATACACTGCAAGGCAGGCACATGGTCACAGTCCAGACACCTTCCTCCCTAAGAGAGAAAATGGAAGTTAGAAATCACCAGTCGGAGATGATTCTATGCCCATCTGAGAGTACTCCATTGGGTCTCAAGACCTGGGGATGAGCTGCTGTGGCTCAGACCCAACCTCTGACCTGTCACTCTGTCCTCGGATCTACCTTCCTGGTTCTTGTGGAGCCAACTGACGGAAGAGGTATATGTTCGTCACCTGTGTCTTGCCAGGAGATGATTGAGACTCCAAAGCCTCCAATCACTTTATTCTGTCTCTATGACTGATACAACGTTCTTCCAACAACTGCTAAATTTGAAAGGAAGGTCTTATTTATGACACTGGCAAAATGGGTCCTGCCATAGGAGAGAGACAGAAGGGTACCTCTGAGAGCAGCAGAGGTAGCTCGGAATTTGTAGTCAAGGGGTAGAGGGCGGGCTCAGTTGACAGAAGTAACTAAGAGGGGACGTGCTTTGCACAGGAGGCTCCATATGCCTATACCTTGAGGGACGCACCACTGAATGCTGGGTAAAGGAAGGGACCAGGCAAATCTCTGTTTCTCAGTGGGAGATTTAAAGACAAAGTCTGCTGAGGACACCAGGGTGCTCAGGGCTTCCGGTGCACAAGGCCTCCACGGGTCGGGGCCTCCAGGGGCTCTACACCTGCAGAGGTTTAGGGTCTCCGAGTGGTCAGGGATTCCAGGGGTTCAGAGCCTCCAGGGAGGTCAGGGCCTGCAGGGGGCACACAAACCCCATGGACTCGTGTCTCAGCCCCAGCAGCGCATGCAGATGGAGGCTCAGGACTGGTTTCCTATTGTGCTCTGCGGCTTCTTCTTCTTGCAACAGTGTCACAGGAACCTTTGCACATTTATCATTCTCAGCTCACCCCTCATGTTTCTGATACAAAAGGTGGTCTTTTTTCATGACAATGAGGATCACATTTATCTCCTTCACCAAACGTAGGGTCATTTTCAGAGGCAGAAATGACTCTGCTAGTTTTCTCCAAATCAGAGTCCTGAGACAACTCAAAACTCACAGCGAGTGTTGATAGCCTCTGAGTTGGAGGCAACAACTTTGTTCCATGCACACCTCAGCCAAGATGCATTTGTCAAGAGAGAGCTGCTGCTGTTAACAGAGTAAGAGTCTTCAGCTGAAAAGATAAGCACTAAACACGATCCTAATAGAAGAGCTGGGTAGAAGAACACTAAAGAAACATGGTGGAGTGAGCCGTCCCCAAATCTCTCCCCTTGAAACAACAAGCTGAACATCTAAAACTGAACAACAGCAATAAAGAAACACCCAAAGTGCACAGCAGCACATCTGAGTGTGGGATCTTTGCATAAGAGCTACCACAGGACAGAACCCTGAGTGTCGGGCAGTGGTCTGGGAGATACAAAGAAGCTGCCTCTTGTACTAGAGCTCCCTGCAGGAGGAGAGGGCGGGGAAAAGGTGCGGCGAGTTCTCTGAACAGCCCTGACTGGGAGAGCTGAGAGCTCTACGCAGCCAGCATCAGTGCCCAGACACCGGGGAAGAAAGCAGAGAAGTGGGGACAGCAGAGAAGGGGGGCAGCAGAGAAATAACCGTTGATTTTTACCAGCTGCGGCTGCAAAATGGAGGCTGAGCCGCAGCCTCCAACCCCCAACCCAGACAGCCCCTGCCCCATACCCTCCGAGACCAATCACCACAGAGCCCCAGGGGAGTCTGAGTAAATGCTCCTGAAACTGTTGCTAACACGGACAGG
>NW_024342082.1:0-356 GCF_902729225.1 Pteropus medius | reverse complement strand
CTCTGGCCTTCAGGCCCCAGCCCATGGCGCCCTTGACCCGGGCCCGCACCCCTCCCGCTGCCCCAGAAGCTCCCCATGCCGCCCGCTCACTCAGGCCCTCACAGCCCCTCCCTGCCCTTCCCCGCCTGGCTACCTCTATTTCTCCTGAGGCTCAGCTTCCTGCCCTCTCCTCCAGGAAGCCTTCCCTGCTGACCTCCTCATAGAATTTCTCATCCACGGTGGGCTAAGTCTCCCCATGTGGCTGCCACCCTCTCCCCGGTCTAAATGGGTTTAGTTCAGAGGAGCAGCAATGAAGGACCGATAAGTAAATGAATGAACGAACGAGTGAATGAATGAACGAACGAATGCGTGAACGA
>NW_024342081.1:0-3586 GCF_902729225.1 Pteropus medius | reverse complement strand
CAGTCCAAGCCCCCTCTGAAGGCAGGAGAAGACAGATGCCCTGGCTTGAAGATAATCAGACAGAGAGTGCCTTCTCCCTTCCTTGGCCTATTTCCTATTCAGACCTTCGGTGGCTTTGATGAAGCGCCCCCTCCCCTCCACACACAACAATACACACACATGACACACGGCTACACACACATGCTATCACACACACACTTACACGCACACACAGCGGGAGGCCATCTGTTTGCTCAGTCCACCCTTCAAACATTAGAATCTTATCCAAAACACAGACACACAATCTAGAGTAATGATGGATCAAACATCTGGGAACACCCCATGGCCCGGGTAAGATGGTTAGAAGTGAACTGGCATCGGAGGGGACGATAACTCCTGTCCTCCTTCCTTCGCTTTTCTGGAGCACATGGTCTGAGCACTAAGAATAAATAACATATACTCCACACGATCCTCTTACATACAGAGGGAAGCTTTCCTAGAGTTTTCCAGAGAAGAAATTCCAGAGGACCTTGATCGGGACACTGGCATACCATCCCCGGTAATTCAATAATCCACTAGGTCCAACCATCTTTCCTTCCTCTCCTTCCTTCCTTCCTTCCTCTTCCTTCCTTCCTTCCTTCCTTCCTTCCTTCCTTCCTTCCTTCTTCTCCTCCTCCCTTCTCCCTTCCCTCCTCCCCCCCCTCCTCCTCCTCCCTTCTCTTCTTTTCTTTTTTGAGAGCTTTTTGTTTGAGCTTTTTCCTTTTTCTTTTTTTTTATTTTTTGAGTTTCTTTTCTTTTCTCTCTTTCCTTTTCTCTCTCTGCCTATCATCTACCATTTATCTATTACATCAAGAACAAATTGCTTGAACTTTGGTAAGATGGAATGAGATCATTTCCCTTTGGGCTAAAACACATGAGCTTCTATTTACACTGCTAGTGCAAGATCTAGCTGCAGATTTCTGATTCTAATCTGCAGTGGCTGGAAGTGAATGTGTGTAGGGCTTTGCTCATGAGCTCTTCAGGGTTTGGGAGACCTTTTCTCCTTACCATTACGGGCAGGGTAGCATGCAGAGCCCCAGGCCTGGCCCTCCCATACCCTCTCCCTTATTGGGCTGACTGCCTCTGGTGGTGACTCTGGGGCAGAGGTTGCGAGGGGATCCTTTCGGCTCATGTTAAAATAAAACAAAAATAAAAATAAAAATCCGAGACAGATTCTGGGCATAGAACCTTTGCCATCGTCCCTCATTTTTCATTATCATGAAAGCAAAGGGTTGTCCCTTTTATTCTCATATGCCCACGGGCAGCCCTTCATGTTGATTTAAACCGACTTAATCAGGTAGACAAGAGATGTGGGTGGGGGCCCACCTAGACAGAGTCGTCTGCCGGGCAGTTCCTCAGAGCACTGGAAACTGACTGGTAAAGACCTCTAGCTACTCAGGTGGCTGACAGGTGATGGCCCCTCCCTTCCAAGGGACTACTTTTTTAAATGAGTTATTCAAGGGAACTTGCAGGAGGAGGAAGGAGGAGTCTGGAGGCACCGAGATGGGGATGGAGGGGAGATGGGAGACCAGTGGAAGCATGGAGGTGAAGGGTTAGCATTGCTACCATGTCTCCCCAACTTCCCACTAATGGACTGTTTGATGCCTCTTAGAGGGTGGGGCCAGGGCAAGAGGCCAAGGAGGTAAATCATGAAAGACCATGTGAGACTGTGGTACCTCCAGATGATGGTGCTGGGGAGGCGGCTAGTCTCTGTCCTTCTCCTAAAGTCCCAGTGTGGCTTCAGAGCCCTGGGAATTTCGGTTAAGCTCTGGATGGAGGAGGCAGGGCAGACGTGAAGGATGCCCGATGCAGAGACTCTGGGACATCTGAGTGAAATGATTCCTGATCAGAGGTGAGACACCCCTAGGGAGAGTCCCTGGGTGGGTTGGAGTGGGGACTGCCGACTTGAAGTCAGGAGGAGGGTTTGGTATGTGCATCTCAGACTGACGACCAAGGTCGGGGACATGCAGGTGCGAGATGGCTCCTCCTGTCTTGGGCTGGCTGACAGGACCTGTGAACCGCAGGACAGTGTGTGAAGGGGCAGGGGCTGGGTGCAAGAGTCAAGAGAGCCCAGAAAGCAAAATACAACCTAGGTTTAATTAGTACCATTTCCTTTGTTCATTCGGGCTGCTGTGACAGAATACCATCGACTGGGTGGCTTACACAGCAGAAATTGATTTCTTGCAGTTCTGCAGGCTGCAAAGGCCAAGATCAAGGTGCTAGTAGATTTGAGGTCTGGCGAGAACCTGCTTCCTGGTTTATAGATGGCTGACTTCTCACTGTGTCCTCACATGGCAGAAGGGGCGACAGAGTGCGCTCTCTCTCTCTCTCTCTCTCTCTCTCTCTTTTAATAAGGGTACTAATCTCATCACAAGGACTTGACCCTCATGACCTAACCCAAAGGCCTCATCTCCTAACAGCATCACACTGGGAGTTAGGGCCTAACAATGAATGGACATTCAGGCCATAACAATCATGTTGATGGTGTCATTCTGCTCTGATCCCTGAACATTTGTGCCCCTCTTAAATTTGGGGAGAGAGAACATACATAAAAGAGTGGCATGAATTTTATGCTGGAACTTGAGATGGGTTTGGGGCTGCGGGATACCATAAATTACTGCACCTTTGGAGAGAAAAGACAGTGTGGGGCAACAGCGATTTATAGTGAACTTTAGACTGTGAAGTCCTTTCACTTGTTTATTTGTTTATCAGGCATTAATTTGTTGAGCACTTATTATGTATTGGGTTTAGAGTATAGAGCCAACCTGTAATGTGCCTTCCTCCTTCTTTCTATACTTCTGCTTTTTTTTTTTTTTTTTAAGGGAAACCTGTGTGCCTTGTAGGATGGGGCACAGGTGGGGAATATAGTTATGGCACATGTGACTCAATTTTGCTGGTTCAGTAAGACTTGCAGTAGCAGAAGGACCTCAAAATGGCCAGAAGCAGGAAGAGGTAGAATTAATGAATGCAGAATGTATAGGTCAAGCTGAAATTTCACAGGTCTAAAGCTTACTGGACAAATGATTTTCATGGCTTCTCTGCGTATTTATCACTCCCATGCAGTGAGGCCAACGTCAAGAAATAGTCACATACCGTCTGTTCTTTGGTCAATGGTATCATATCCTATGGTTGATTCACTTTATGAAGAGCTGCAGGAGCTGGGTTCTCTTCTGAGAGGGTGTGCTCTACCACTTCAGAAGCTTAGGACCTAGGAAAATTAAAGTTGTGAATGGATCTACTTTGGATGTCTTGTTTAGTTTTTTTTTTTTTTTAACTTGTAGACTGTTGGCTTTTATTAACCCTCAGCAATTGTCTGTAAAATTTTGTAGGTAGGCAGGCATATACATTTTGAGGGAGGAAGGTCTATAAATTTTATCAGGGTCTCAGGTCTGTCCATCACCAAAGCTCATCACCAACTGTCAAAACAAAAACGAAGTTTGGAACCACCAGATAATTGAGCATCTTCCATCCCCTCCACCTTTTTTCCCCTGTAGAACAGAGATTTGTAGCACTTTTAAGCCCCCAAGAGGGTTACGGAAGAGCGTTACCTATAACTGAAATGATCATG
>NW_024342080.1:0-783 GCF_902729225.1 Pteropus medius | reverse complement strand
AGTGGGGGAAAGAGTGGAAGGAGATGTGGCTGACACTTAAGGGGTGTGGTGATATTTGATGAAGGTAGAAAATACATAAAT
The DNA here is from genome assembly GCF_902729225.1 of Pteropus medius. NCBI lineage: Eukaryota > Metazoa > Chordata > Mammalia > Chiroptera > Pteropodidae > Pteropus > Pteropus medius. The sequence goes on along the minus strand of NW_024342080.1, from coordinate 702 downwards.
GAATGAATATATCTACCAAATATTTACTGAGCAAATGTGATGTGCCAAGTGCTGGTCCAGGCACTGATGAGGGTCACTATGACATCTTAGAGTGGGATGACACAGGCTGTGAACCAAAGCCAGAGGGATACACACAAGATGATTTCAGATATGTAACATATGTGAGATTGCTGGATCATATTGTAGCTCTATTTCCATTTCCATTTCCACCAACGGTGTACAAGTGTTCCCTTTATTCCATGTCCTCACCAGCATTTGTCAGTTTGTCATTCTGATAATAGAATTCCTAACAAATAGAATTCCTCATGGGCTGGACCACACAAAATTAATATAGATAAGTATATTTCTATATGTATACATATATTATAAATATATGTGTATATTTATTTATACATCTCCACAAATATATCTATACAAACATAAAAAACTAAATGGCAAAGAGTCATTCGGTAAAAAATAAATAAATAAACTAACAAACTTCCAATTCATTTTTGAAAGAATGTGATCAGAGACATGTTGGAATGTAAACACTCCAACTCCACCATACAAAAGCAAAGGGCTCCAACAGACAATTTCTCATTAGGAAAGTAAATTGCTAACACATACATATATATATATAGCCTCACAGGTGATGAAATAGTTGCAAAGTAAAGTTGATCAGTGTTTCCCTTTTCACATATTAAATAAATTTTTACATAATTT
>NW_024342079.1:0-625 GCF_902729225.1 Pteropus medius | reverse complement strand
TGAGCCCGGCCGTCGGGGACAGGCCAGGGACACGACAAGGACGTCTGCTCTTAACCACGACCGTTCCCTGCTGTGCTGTGGGTCCGGTCGGCCCGAAGGCGAGAGAGCAAAGCACGGAGGTGGAGAAGGGGGGAGGGGAAGAGAGCGCAGGTGACCGCGGCTGTGCGCACAGCTCCAAGTCCACGGGCCCCCGAAACCGAGGCGCGACTTCCGTGAGGTCGTAGAGTGCAAGGTCAGTGTGTAACCAGACGTGACCGTGTCACCAGCAGCAGACAGCTGGAAAGTGAAAACACGTGGTCAACACGCCCCAGACACGGAACACGCAGGAGCAGCGCGGCAGGAATCGGGGTCGGGGGAGGAAACTGGCCGGAAAACGTGCCGGGAGCGGGCGGCGTGGCGGCGATGGCCCCGCCCACGTCCCAGCGGGACCTTTGTGGTGACCGACAGTCTGAATCCAAAACGTGTGTGAACCGCAGAGGACTTGGCACGGCCGAGGCACGGGCACGGTCGGTTGGGTACACCCTGGGGACATGGCCAGAGCGGTGGCGCCCCGATTCTCGGCCGTGCCGTAGCTCTGTGGCCACCGGGACAGCACGGGGCTGGTGCAGGGTCGGATGCGGTCCGT
>NW_024342078.1:0-1807 GCF_902729225.1 Pteropus medius | reverse complement strand
TCCTCAGCAAACGCTCGGCTCTGCGTGCGCCACGTCAGACCAAGGTGCCGGTCTGCATTAGAAAGTCCGCGCTTGTGGCAGCCTTTTCGGTGGTGACCGTTGTCTCTGGATGGTCTCATGACACGATGATAAGAATCGTCCAAGTTCACAGTGACATCGCGAATCATCCTTATACTCTGAGGAAACATGGTCGCCGTGTAATTCTGTGCAAACGATTTTTAGTTCTTTGCGCAAAAGATTTTTAGTTATTTGCGCAAACACTTGAGAAATACATAGTTTTTAACGGGAAAGAAAAATCCGCCAACAGGAAGGCGTAGGCGCCCCAACGAAGCTCTGTTTTGCAGGTGCGACTGTGTGGAAGCTTCATTACGTGACCCCCAAATTCTCCCCGGAGGGAGCCGGCGCCTGTTACGACAGCGGGCTGTGCTCCTGCAGTGGAGACGTCACCCACCACGACCCTCCGCTGCTGTTCGACGTCTCCAGGGACCCGTCCGAGTCTCGACCTCTCGACCCTGACCACGAAGCGCTGTTCCACCCAGTGGTCAAGAAGATCGAGGCGGCCCTAAGGGAGCACCGTGGGATGCTCGCGCCCGCCCCGCCACAGCTGTCCCTGTGGCACACGGTCTGGAAGCCGTGGCTGCAGCCGTGCTGTGGGACCTTCCCCTTCTGCGGGTGCGACAAGGAAGGTGACGTCCCACCCCGCGCGTGACGAGCGGGAAGGGCTCCCTCGCGATTCCGACGGGTCCTCGGAAGCGATTCTCCGCCGACCGTCCGCTGCGCTTGCGAACGGTCACCAACGGCCCCCTCCGCCCGATTTTTTCCACCCGAAGATGCTCCTCGTTCCTTGACGTCGTGACCGGGAGCTCGGGAGGCGGACAGCGGATCCGCGCCGTGATGAGACCACGTTTTTGCGACAGTGTGGACGGATCCTGAGGATGTCACGCTCAGGGAGACCCGTCAGACGGGCAAGGACAAAAGCCTCAGGATTTCAGTGCCGCGTAGGGTATAAAACAGAAAACAACCAACGAGCAAACATGACCAAGGAATAAAGAAACAGGAGGCCCCGACAACAGGACGGTGTGGGGGCGGCGGCAGGGGCTAAAGGGTCAAATACACAGTGATCGAAGGCAACGTGACTTTGGGTGGTGAGCGCACCATGCGGTACCTGCATGACGTATTCCAAAACTGTATACCTGAAATGTATATGATGCTATCCACCCATGTCACCCCGATAAATTTAATAAACATAGGTGTATTCTTGCTCCTAAGGATGTTTGTATACGTGGAACAAGAAATAGGCTCATTCGATGCCTAAGAGCAATACGCGAGCCAACTTTACGAAGTAAACGAAACCCTTCGTCCAAACCGATTCCGTCCGTCAGGACAGCCACCTGCTCGTAATGGCTCGTCTGCAAACGCAGGTGCTCATCCCTCCCCAGGCGAGGTTCACGATCGTGTGTTCATTTATGGCGCAAATTGCACACAACCGGTACGTGTGCCTGGGGTGACCACAGGAGTTTCACGTTCATGAAGTGTGGACAGGTTCTCCTCGGTCTCGGATAATCCTTTTTTATTTTAAGCATTCACTCTTTTATTCAACAAATATGAAGCACGTCTGTATATGCCGGACACGGTGCCACGTGGGAGGGACCAGATGAATCGCTTTTCATCCTGATTGCGTCTTAGAGGAGAAGGCATAGCGTGTGTTCGTTCTAAGTACCTCCATGTCCTCAGCCAGTGGGATGGCTGCTCCTTCCGGGACCTGCGCGGCTGTGAAATAGTCACATTCGTAGAGACATGGAGTGGA
>NW_024342077.1:0-561 GCF_902729225.1 Pteropus medius | reverse complement strand
TCTGCTGGCCAGAGTGGCCTGATGCAGATAGGCAGGCTCCCCAGAGATGGTAGACTTAATTAAGCTTGTTGCTGCCCCATGCCACACATCCCTAGGTACCTGTAGCTTTGTGGTCCTAACAGAAAAGCAGATCCAACCGTGGCAATGCCTCCAGGTCCTGCCTGCTACAGTCTGGATTTTTGAGAGGACGACCCCAGGGCTCCAGCTCTTGTGCAAACATAAACTTTCTACCCTTTAGGTAAAAGGTCAGCAATCCTGTCCTTTAGCCCCTGCATACTTATGAAGAATGAAGCCCCGCCTCTGTACTTCCCCTTACTACTCCATTTCAACACTCAGGGAGTCCTTGGTGGAGCTGTAGAGCTCAGGCCTTTGTGTAACCTCCGCAGCTCAGTCTTTTCCTTTGCTTCTGTGGCCTGGGCACCCCTCTTCCCCTGACACAGACCTAGCCTTCCCAACACCTCACCTAGGGTCTTCTTGGCTTAAAGATGTGACCACTCTTCCAGTCTAGTCTGACCCTCTGGGGGCCAGTGGAAGGAAATAGCCCCTGAAGTTTTCTACAGG
>NW_024342076.1:0-378 GCF_902729225.1 Pteropus medius | reverse complement strand
AGGTGGCCCCGTCGCCCCCCGCCCGTGTGGTAGTGCTTCCCCGCCACCCTTGCCCCGGTGTCCCTGACACTCCGTAGCTTGGCATGTGCCGGCTTCGCCGGTCATTAAACTGGTCGGACACGTCTCAAGGCGTCTGTCTTCTTTGCACGGCCTCGTGCGTTCAGCACAGCGCTGCCCCGTGCGTTCCGTCCCGTCCCCAGCACGGCGCTGGCCTGGGCAGCGCGTCAGCCTCAGCCTGCTGCCCGGTGCGTGGCGCTGCAGCGGGGCTGGCCAGCCAGGCTGCCTCGGAGGGTCCCAACTGCAGATCCGCGTGTCTGCACCTTGCCGTGTTTTTCAATTCCATTAAGTGTATATTGGTGGTTCCCAGCAGGACGGGGG
>NW_024342075.1:0-574 GCF_902729225.1 Pteropus medius | reverse complement strand
TTTAATAATTTAATTTAATAATTTAATTCAACCTAAAGTATTTAGGGATTAAATACACAAGCATTAAGGTATAACTTTCACCTGCAAACAGTGCTTCACATGCCCTACTTCTATTATGTAGGCTGGACTTGGTTTTGCAGTGATAAACCATAAAGGAGAATATCTTTGGAAAATTAAATGACTGCTCATTCAGTTCCCCAAATAGTAGACACACAGATGAAACTTCACAGACCAAAAGAAAATAAATAAATAAATAAATAAATAAATAAATAAATAAATAAATAAATAAATAAATGCTTTGTGCAATTGGCTTCTAATTTTAATCAGGAAGAAGATTCCTACGCCCCATCCTGAAATGGGCTAAATCATAACATCCAGAAGTGGAGACCAGGCATTGGCAGTTTCTCTAGCATTAGCTTTCCAGATAATACTGTTCTAGAAAAAGATGCTCTGAGTTACTTTGAATTTGAAAATCCCAGGAAGTGTGATAGTAAAAGATAGATGTTTTTTATGTAGCTTTCAAATTTAATCACTTCAAGCCTCAAGACACTGGAGATTTAAAAATTTCTCCTCC
>NW_024342074.1:0-5042 GCF_902729225.1 Pteropus medius | reverse complement strand
TGTTGGCATGATTTCAGTTCCTTGCGGTTGTAGGACTGAGGCCCACAGCCTCCTGGAGGCTGCCATCAAGCTCCCTGGGGAATTCATGTGATGGCAGCTTTTATTTTCAATGCTTGCAGGAGAGTCCCTCCCTCCAGCCTTACATGATAATGTCTCATAATTATGGGAGTGACAACTGCCCACCCTTGCCGTGGAATGTAGCCTTGCCAAGAAAACGGCATCCATCTCTGACATAGCGTAGGGCAGTGGTCCCCAACTTTTGTGGCACCGGGGACCGGTGCTCCTAGGTGATCTGAGGTGGGGCTGAGGTGGTGATGCTGGCGCTGGGGAGCGGCTGCAAATACAGATGAAGCTTTGTTCACCTGCCTGTTGCTCACCTCCTGCTGTGTGGCACCCCCACGCCCCCGATAGAAGCAAGTCACGGGTCCTGCCCTCATTCGAAGGGAGGGCATCATACCAGGGTGGGACTCAGCCGTCTTGGGGTGCGTCCCTTACAACGACCTTTCCGTTCAAATCCTCTCAACTCAAATATGTACTTTGTCCTTGTCTTTTTCTGGACAAACAAAAACTTAATTCTTATTCGATGATAAAAGTTTTGCCACAGATAAAGATGCCTGAACAGGTAGGACGTGGGCTCTGCAGAGAGGTCCCTAACAACCCGGGGTGTTTGGTGTTAGTGGCCCAGTGGAAAGCCGGGGTGGCCTTTTTTGGCAGTTGACGGCACAGTGAACTCCGATTTGTCCAGGACAAGGGCGTTTACTGCGTTGGCATCTTCTGGTCTCTTGGCGTTGGCTTCTTTCCAACGTACAACTAGGACCCTGGAAAGAAAATCACTGTTTTCTTGGCCACCTCAGACACACAGGTCCCACAATTCTCACCATCGTGTCCTGCACCCCAGGTTTTCAACTGTCTTCCAGCTACGGAAAGCCTCAGCCAGCCTGATGCAGCGAGTTCTGTGGCAAAATACAAAAAAAATTTAGACTCTCTGCTTCCTGAGATGTGGCCTCGTCATAGAATGATGTGGGTGGGGGTGACATGTGCCCTTACTTAGCTCCTCGCTGACATTTGCTCCCTTCTCCGTGCCGTGTAGCCCCGGTAGGTGGCGTGACCGTCGCGTTTGTCATTAAAAGTCTCACGAGTGAAAAGCGTCGTGTTGAGACGTGGGCTGGTCTGCTCAGTAATCCGCCCCCGTCCGGATACGCGCTTCCTGTGACAGCCCCGTGTCCGTCACGGGCTGCAGGGGTCCATCGTAATGCCCGTTTTCAAGGAATGGTGACCACAAACGCGCACGCGATTTTTATCGAATGAAAAGTCGGGTTTTGTTTTTATTTTCCGTGCGCTCCGAAATTTGCCTTTTTTTTTTTTCTCATGTGGTTTGTACCTGACACTATTACAGCCTTATAAAATACACCCACGTTTCTTATTTTGAGGGAAACGTTTCAGCAGGATGTGTGGTTTTTTTTTTTTTTTAATGGGAATAACGACGACAGGCTCTCGATCGGGTAGGGGGGTCACGTGTCGCGAGCACGGAGCTGGCTGCGCGGCGCATCTTCATGGGCCTCGCGCCGTGGGTGTGGTTCTTTCCAGCGTCTCGGAAAACACGCGGACAGAGCACGTCACGGGCAGCGTGTGAACACTCTCTCCGCTTTCTCCTGTCGCTTCCCGCAGGGGGTGGCTCCCGCGTTGTCAGGACCCCATCGCTGCGAGGCCAGGCTAAGATGAGCATAACCAGCGACGAGGTGAACTTCCTGGTGTATCGGTACCTCCAGGAGTCAGGTAAGGGGGCGGGGAACACCTGTCTCACGCTCCAGTGACAGCCACCGGCCGCCGGTGGACCAGCCAGGCTCTGAAGAATGGATGAGGGGGGCGGGCGGGCGGGGCTGTCCCCATCCCTGGTGGTGGCTGGGCGGAAGTGGGCATGTGTTCTTTGTCCCCTGCCCGGTTCTGTTCGGGTGGGATTGGATGGGCGTGAACACAGGCGGCCCGTCAGTGGGGCCGCGGGCGGCTACCACGTGGCACACTTGGCCTTGGCGAGAGCGAGGGCATTTGTGAGCTGGGGTGTAAGCGGGGACCTCTCAGATTTAGGGCCTCTGCTGTCTTGAACTTCCAACCTGCCATCCTGCACCCCCACCCCCCAAAAAAAATGGGCCCTGCCGCGTCTCCCTAAAACTTAAGGAGAGTTCTTGTTTCTCCCAACACCTTTGGTTATGACCGAGACTTTCCTTTGTGGTAAGTCGTGAACGGGCCCAGTCGTGACATAATGGTCCCATCCTCGGGGCAGCTGAGGGGGCTGAAGGGTGCCATGGAGCCCGGGGTGTGTGTGGCCTGGCTTCGTCACAGACAGGTGGGATCCCTAACACGAGTCCTTTGACGTCACTGAGCGTCGATGTCCCCATTATACACGAGGGCCAGCTCCCTCCGTGGCAGAGTCTGCACCCAGCCCACAGCGTTGCCTGTGCTGCTTTTTTAAAGTCTTTGCGTCTTCTTTCTGTTTCAATTGAGTTTATTAATTTTTAAGTTCATCTCGAAACTGCACCTTTTTAACTATGAACGCTTTATTTTATGAGAGGCGTACAAAGTGACATTAATGAAGAAACATCCTTGTCTTCTGCCGCCCGCCCACCTTAGGAAGTAAACCCTTGGCCCGTGCGTTTGCCCCTCTGGGGCCGACGTCCTTGGTCCCCTCAGCGGTAATGACCACCCTCCGGAACTGGGTGGGCTTGACCCCCGTGCGCGTCCCGCACAGGGGTGTCATCCTAAGCGGTGCTAGTTAACGGCGCGTTGGTTTACCTGGGCCGGTGGCCCACGGCAGCACAGACTGCAGTGGCGTAAGCAGACGGCTCCATCTCCCGTCCTGCAGGATAGAAGTCCAAATGCACGTGCGGGCAGCGCTGGTTCTTTCCGAGGCCGGGAGGGCTCTGTTCCTCGCCTCTCAGATTCTGGTGCTCTGCTGACATTCCTGGGCTTGTACATGCACCCCCCAACCCCGCCCCCCAAACCCCGATCTGCCTTCAGGATCACAGGCGTTGTTCCTGTGCACACTTGTGTCTGTCCAGAATTGTCGCATTTCCCTTTTTTGTGAAGACACAGTCCTGTCGGATCACAGCTCACCCTACTCCATTGTGACCTCATCTTAACGAATCGCATCCGCAGTGACTCGATTTCCAAATGCGCATTCTGGTCCTGGGGGGCAGGACTTCGACATAGTTGGCGGGGTGGGGACTCACCCCAGTACATAACAACTGCTTTGAGCATGTTCAAGCTTCATACACCTGGTAGCATAGGGTGTCTGTTCTGCAATTTGCTTTTTCAAGAAGGAAAGCAAGTTTCAGGTCCCAGCTCCCAGAGACACGTGTGCTAGGACCAAGGGGGACCTGCTCGCAAGCCCCTGGGCCCAGCCTATTTTCGAGTTCGCCTAGAAGGGTGAGGTGGGCAGGCAGGGCAGCCAGGCCAAAGGCCCGAGTTCTCGAACCGTGAACAAGTCATTTACTCCATTGGAGCCTCAACTCTGCAAAAAAATGGTTATTCTGGACAAAAAGGGGTGCAGCACATCGGGGATCCATACGGCCCGTCATAAACAGCGTCCGCATCACGTCTGGGCCTCTGTCACTCAGGACGTCCGTCATTCAAGGAAGGTGCACGTACGTCTACACGTAGACGAGATCCTTTGGATTCGCTTGTGCCGGAACATCGTGTAAGAAACTGCCACACGCAAGAAAACTCTACACCCGGGAGGTGACCGCCGCTGCTCTGCTGCCCAGACCTGCACTCCGAAGGGGGTCGGTCCCTCACCTGGAGCACAGGTGTGGTCCCGTCACAGAGCTGGTGCGATGCTGGCAGGTGAACGTGAGCCACTTTCCTTCTGGAAGCCCCTCCATGCAAAGATGAGATGGGACACTCACAGCGCGTGAACAAAGCACGAGGTGAACCCGTGGCCCCTGTGTTTGTGGACGTCGAGGTAAATGAAAGCTTTGCGGGTGCCGCCGCTGGCTGGTCCCACGGGCCCGGGGTGGCAGCGTTGGAAGCATCTTCGAATAGACATGGAGATCTCCCTCCCTCCCGCAGAAAGGCCAGACTTCCTTATTTAGTGCTTCTTAACATTTGTCTCCTGTTTGTTGATAGTTTCTGTTACCAGGCAACCGTGGAAGGGGGCGGAGAGGCAGCAGCCTATAGAATGTCATCGGCGTGGATCTTGGGGACCGTCACGGAACTGCGGTCCCAGTGTGTCAGGCCCCTGAGGGCGAGAACCCACAGTGTCGGGCCGGCTCCCCCCTTCACGACTGTGCGTGCCCTGGAACTGATGGCAGCACCCCACGAGGACACTGCGCCAGAGGGGGGCAGAGAAGAGGTGCCTGCCCTGTTCATCGAGTGTGCGTTTTGGGGCGATTTGACACATGTCTCTCAAATCCTGAAGTGTGGGTGACGCGGATGTCGAGCTCCCACCGAGGGCGAGGAGCACCTCCTTCCTCCCAGGGGACTCGCTCTGTTTTCCAGGCTGAGGGATGGAAAAAGGCGGCCTCGATCGTGGCTCCCCTTCAGGCCCCCGTGCCCTCCCTTCGTCCTTCGCCGGCAAGCTCGTGAGGCACGAGGCCCACGTGCTGACAGGTGCTGCGTTCCCGACTCCTCCCCATCTGGTTTCTCCGCCAGAAGGTGCCGGAACATGCCGGAAGGTGCCAGGAGGTTCTCCGGTGCCAAGCGATGCTCTTCAGTGATACTTTTTAGTCGTCAGGCTGGGCGTAGAAGGGCGTGCAGCGGGTGGTGGCCTTGCCAGAAGGGAGACGGCTGGGTCTCCCGTAGGTCTGTGCTTTGTTGCCCACCAGGGGTGCACCCGGAATGGTCCACCGCACCTTCCTGGTGCAGGGAGGGACAAGTTCTCCGGAACCATGGCCGTTCCCGGGCCCGGCCACCAGACGAGGTGGAGAGAGGCCGGCCCCTCGGTGCGGACGCCGTCCAGCAGACGCGTCCCTGCCCGTCTGCCAGCGTCTCCCTCTGTGACGCCGCACGTGCGTGCGTGTCGGCCGGGACGCCTTGGGCCCAGGGGA
>NW_024342073.1:0-338 GCF_902729225.1 Pteropus medius | reverse complement strand
GAGGATGCAGAGACGAATGACACGTAGTTTGTACCTCTAGGAACTCAAAGTGTCAGTGAGTGCTCCTCCAACTTCGCCACCCCAGTACCCGCAGATGACCGGGCAAGGCCCACAGAGCCCCAAGGCCCCGGGAGGGCTGTGCATTTGCGACAAGTGAGCCTTTTCTCGGAAGTCTGTGATTCTGGCTCGAAATGGACGTCACCAGAGAGCTTTTCGCCAAAGCTACCATATACATATATATGCATATATATATTCATCTATATGCATATATATGTATATGGTGGTTTTTCGAAGGAAACCTGCGTGGACCCCTGGTCTACCACAGAAGACAGGCCGCT
>NW_024342072.1:0-1240 GCF_902729225.1 Pteropus medius | reverse complement strand
CGCGGCTTTCTAGAAACCACCTGCCTCTGGGCCGAGCTGCATCTTCACGGTTAGGGAGTAGGGTGCTCGGGCTTAAAAGTGCCAGGTGCGTCAATTAAAACGTTAGCTTTGTTCATGTCACTCAAGCTGGAAAGGACTCTGGGAAGAAAGGGGGAGGGTGACAAGACACTCAAGTAGTAAGAGCCTGGACCCTGTGTCCCGTCCTGCAGGCTTTCCCAGGCCACGTCGCCGGGACCAATGTGAAAACAACAGTCCCACACACAGGACTGCAGGTAACCCGGGGCCAGGCTGCAGCGGGGTTTCCCCCGGGTCGGAGGCAGGCTCGGCGGGCAGACCCGGACCCCCTGTGTCTAGGAGGTTCCTGGGGATGTGTGGAGGTGCCTGGTGCAGACGGCGGGCTCCGCCAGACAGCGGGCCTTCCTCACCACGGCTCCCTGAGTACGGCGACTCGCCGGGCTCAATGAACTTGACCTTCCGAGAGCCTGAGCCATCTGCCGGACGTTCCGGGACGCACTTTATCTGCGTTACAACCCTCGAGGGGGAACCCTTGTACCCTGTACAAAATGGGGAGACCGAGGCCGGGCCTGACAGAGGCCACGGTGGTAAAAAGGGGTGGACGGGGTCGAAGCAGGTGTGCCCGCCTGCAAAGCCGACGGCGCCGTCCCGCCTCCCAGTGCCGGGGGCAGCGGGCATCACGCGGAGTTTGTAGATAGAAAACCAAACCGGAAGGAGCTCGTGGGCGCATCGTTCGGGGAAAGTTAACTGAGCTGCCGCCCTGTGCCAGGTCCCGGCCGGAAGCAGGAGACGCCGCGTCGCTGCACGACCCTGGCCCATCTCTGGGTTTGCGTCGCAGGGAGGGCAGCGGGACGGAGGAGTGGACGGCCGAGCCAGTGACCCATCTGCCAGGCTACGGGACACAGGGGGGACGCAGTGCCAGACGCCTCCCCCGGGAGCGTCCGGAGAGGCCGGCCCTGGGGTGAGGGGCGGGCAGGGGCCTGCCACGCCGCACCCGGCCCTCGATGTCCGAGTTCACAGTCCCCTCTGCTCTTCCGCGGCCGCTGCTCATCAACTCCTATTCGGGATGTTTTTGGCGATGTTTCTCGTGACTGGCATATTTCCGGACTACTCATGTGTCACTTGGGGCCACTCGGTGTCCCCCTCTTTTTTTCCGCCTGGAATCTTTTTGACCGGCTGTGCTGCCCCGTTTGGGGAAGCTGCGAGGAGGCGGTGCTCCAGGCCA
>NW_024342071.1:0-484 GCF_902729225.1 Pteropus medius | reverse complement strand
GGGGCCGGGGGCGCGGGGGGGGCCGAGGCCCCACGGCGAGGCGGGGGCTTGGCACGCCGAGGCGTGTCCCCGGGAGCCAGGCGGCCCTGCGAGTGTCCTCAGCCCTGGGCCGCGGCTCCCAGCGGCTCCCGGGGGCTGCGGACCCCGCCGCCGGGAAAGCCACGCGGTTCGCGGTTGTCCTTGGGGCCGGGGCCCTGGCCACGCGCTTCCAGGACCGGGAGCGGGAGGCGACGCGCCTGCGTCCACGCGGGCGGGGACCGAAGCGCCACGGGGCCACCGCCGCCGGAGCCGCAGGGCCAGGGCGCCCGGGGGACGCGCAGGTGCCGGGAGGGTCCTCGCTTCGGGCGGCGCTGGCGACTCGGGGCGCGGGGGGACCCCACGACCGGGGATCGGCGGAAACCGGACGGCGGGAATCCTTGGCGGATGTTTAAAGGTTCTGAAATGGATGCGGGACAGCCTGGGAAACCGATTCCGTGCGTTGCTC
>NW_024342070.1:0-418 GCF_902729225.1 Pteropus medius | reverse complement strand
TTTTTTTTTTTTTTTTTTTTTTTTTTTTTTTTTTTTTTTTTTTTTTTTTTTTTTTTTTTTTTTTTTTTTTTTTTTTTTTTTTTTTTACCCTTTTTGCCCAGCCTCTGATGAGGGAGGTTTGATTTTTATCCCTGTTTCTATTTCTAAAGGCCTGGTGCTCAGGCTGGTACAGTGTGAGGCCCCAGAGTCTGTTCCTGTTAATGGCTTCTCTGAGAAGAAACTCTGGGTGAATAAACACAACTGAAAGGGAAATACATTATACAAAATCATTGCCTAAATGTGGTCAGCTAAAGGGCAAAGCAGTGTACTAGCCAGAAGGAAATCCGCACCTCTATGGAATCTTTTTGAGGAACAATATCTTATCCTTTGGCTGTCCTGATCTTCTCCTAGTCCTTAACGGCCCCTGGCATTACCTTCT
>NW_024342069.1:0-549 GCF_902729225.1 Pteropus medius | reverse complement strand
GAGAGGCCGAGGGACATCTGGGAATCTGCCTTTCCTGCCAGAGCACGGGGCTGCCACTTTTTCTATGTCCGTGCTCCACCCTGCACCTTTTCCATCTCTCATTTCCATGTAACTGCCAGAACCTTATCTTGTCACTGCAAAGCTCTTTTACATACATTACATTCATTTAATCGTTAATTTACTCCTTCCATCAGTCATTCGTGTTATTCGGCTCATGGCAATTGGTTCTCACTGTGGGCTGTGACACACGTGGGGCTCTCGAGATCAGATGATACAAGACAGAACATTCATTTTTAGAAGTCTAGGGTCTGTTATGGGAGACAGAGGTGTAGACTAATAGCCATGACCCTGTGTGTTGAGGGTTATGAGAGATATGGCCTGGGCTCATAATAGGTGCTTTCATCAGTTAGGATGTGTTAAATATCAAATAACAGAAAATCTGATAACAAAGGCTCAAGCAATTGTTACGTGTAATGATTGTGCACAGAAAGATGTCTGGAGGAAGGTAGTTCGGGGGTGGTCAGATACTCAGTGATGCCAAAAAAAAAA
>NW_024342068.1:0-1241 GCF_902729225.1 Pteropus medius | reverse complement strand
ATTAGGGTTAGGATTAGTTTAGGGTTTGGGTAAGGTTATGTTTAGGTTACGGTTAAGGTTAGGGTTAGGGTTTTGGTTAGAGGTTAGAGTTTGCATTAGTGTTAGGGTTAGGGTTAGGATGACGGTTAGGATTAATTTAGGTTTAGGATTAGGGTTAAGTTTGGTTTAGGGTTAACGTTATGGTTACTTTTAGATTTCAGATTAGCATTACTTTTAGGGTTAGGATTAGGGTATGGAGTTAGGATTAGTTTTATTTTTAGTGTAAAAATAAGTGTTAGATTTAGAATTAGGTTTAGAATTAGCTTTAGATTTACAGTTAAGATGTGGGTTAGGGTTAGTGTTACGGTTACGTTTATGGTTAGGGTTCGATGTACAGTTAGGATTAGGGTTAGATTAATTTTAGAACTAAATTAGGGTTAGGGCTAGGTTTTAGGTCAGGGGTTAACATTAGAGTTATTCTTAGTGTAAACTTTAGGGTTACAATTAGGGTTAGGGTTAGAGTTAAGTTTGCTTTAGGGTAAAGATTGGTGTTAGGTTTATGGTTAGGATTAGAGTTAGGGTTAGGTTAGGGCTAGGGTTTAGGTTAGAGTTAGCATTATGCCTAGGGTTAGTGTTAGTGTTAGAGTTATAGTTACTGTTAAGGTTAAGGTTAACATTAGTTTCAGGGTTCAGGTTAGGTTGTGGGGTTAGAGTTGGTATTATTCTTAGTTAATATTTCGGCTTAGGCTTGGATTTAAGGTTAGGATTAGCTTTAGATATAGGGTTAGGATCTCTGTTAGTGTTAGTGATAGGGTTACATTTAAGTTTAGGGTAGATTAAGGGTTAGGGATGGGTTAGAGTTAGTTTTAGAGTTAAATTAGGGTTAGGGATAGGATTAGTGTCAGTGGTTAAGTTTAGAGTTACTGTTAGTGTAAAATTTAGGGTTAAATTTAGAAATAGGTTTAGGGTTAGGGTTAGCGTTAAGTTTTGGGTTAGGGTTAACTTTAGGGTTATGGTTAGGTTTAGCATTATGGTTTAAAAATGCAGTTATGGTTTAGAGTTACAGTTATGTTTAGTGTTAGTGTTAAGATAAGAGGTTAGAGTTAGGATTTGTGTTAGGGCAAGGATTAAGGTTAGGATTAATTTAGGGTTTGGGTTAGGGTTAGCTTTAGGTGAGAGTTAGGGTTAGGGTTAAGGTGAGGATTATGGTTAGGGTTAGAGTTAGGTTTAGTATTAGGGTATGATTGAGGTTAAGGTTATAG
>NW_024342067.1:0-377 GCF_902729225.1 Pteropus medius | reverse complement strand
CCTGAGGAAGGAGCCCCGGGGCCTCCGGGATGAAAAGAGATCATGCTGAATTGTGGCTCTGGAACGCCCGGTGTCCACACTGCGGTGAGGTGGAGGTGCTAGCAGCGGCCTGTCTTCTGTGGTATACCAGGGGTCCACGCAGGTTTCCTTCGAAAATCCACCATATACGTATAGATGCATATAGATGAATATATATATGCATCTATACGTATATGGTAGCTTTGGCGAAAAGCTCTCTGGTGACGTCCTTTTTGAGCCAGAATCGCAGACTTCCGAGAAAAGGCTCACTAGCGGCAAATGCATAGCCCTCCCGGGGCCTTGGGGCTCTGTGGGCCATGCCCGGTCATCTGCGGGTACTGGGGTGGCGAAGTTGGAGG
>NW_024342066.1:0-13409 GCF_902729225.1 Pteropus medius | reverse complement strand
GCCGGTACACATTTTTCTGCCTTCTTGTTTACTGCTATGAGTTACCTTTAGCCCCAAAATGCCTTCTGGCTTGCTTAATTGTAGACGGGCAGGGGCAGACTCTCTTACAATAGGACGAGCTCGGTGTCTATGCAGGCAGACCCGAAAGACCCGATCTAACTTTCCTGCTTAATTCTTTTCTTAGAGTCATGAACCTGCTTCTTCTTAGTAGCGATGTTGAGGGACGGGAGATCTCTTCTTCTGTATCTGTTTCCTGCTGAGAAGGCTCATCTTCCCTGTCTACTGGGGTTTCACGGAGCTCTATCCCTTTCTGCATCTGTCAGGCCGGGATCTTGCATTTCTGCAGCAGGGCCACCTCAGTCCATAGACAAGGGAAAGATGATACGAAGCTGTTATCTAAATCATCAATGTATTACTTTCTATTATTGTTCTACCAAAGAAGTGAGTAAAGGAGAACAGGCTGGGTTACTATATTTCTGATATAATAATAAACCTTTGACCTAAAGTCCCCTCCCTTCTCAGACCCTAAGGACCCTGCTTTGACTAGGAACTTTCCCTCATTATGGTCCGATGATCCTTATCAAATGGCTGAGTCGGTGACTTACCAGTTTCAGGGTCATTATCTTGATTTGGAGGAGAGGGCCTTAGTCCCAGAGAAAGGAGGAACGAAAACTTAATTAAGATTACTAAACAAAAAGAAACCAAAAAAATAAAAACTAAGAAATGTGCAAGAGATGTCCCATATCATTTCCCGCTAAAAGATGCAGAGTTTTACATGTGATGTCCCGTATCAATATGAGGACAATTGGGGGATTTTTGGAATGACAGATCTGTAAGTGTAAAAATGTATGCCTGTGTAAGAAAACATGAAAGAGAGACAGAGAGAGAGAGAGAGAAACAGAGACAGAGACAGAGATAGAGACAGAGAAAGAGACAGAGAATTTGTTTGTGTGACAGGATCATAAATAGGAAATTTGAAACAATTGCTCAGTGTAGGCAAACTGTATATAGGGGTTCTTTGTAGTATTACCTCAACTCTTCCATAGGATGAAAAGTTGTAAAACCTAAATGCCGAAGGTTAAATCAGGGGACGCAGGAAACAGAGCAGATAACAGAGAGGAGAGCTCACCCTGCAATGCACATTGTTATTCTGGGTAAAATTGGGGCTGCATCACGGGCTGTTATGTCTGGAGGATCACTCTGCCTTTTTCAAAATTGTGTCTCTGCATCCTGGCACAGTCTCCAGAGTATGTGTCAGGTCCATATGGTATGTGGAATAGAACCTTGTATCCAGCGACAAGGATAGATTCAGGTCTGGGGAACAACAATCCAAATGGTGTTCCCAAGCATTTTCTCAAGGCATTGGGATTTCTGGAAGTAACAAATGACACAGCCTGATTCAACATAGATGTCACCGGGGCGCTAGGGTGTGCTTAGCTGACGATCGTCACCCAGCAATGCCCTCTGAGCCTCTCCCACCTGTTTACGCAGGAAAGAGCAGAACTTGCAGGGCTTCAAGCCTGCCACGATTTTTCCTGTCATTACTCCTAGAAGGCCCATGAAATCCCAAGTGTCTACACTAAACGGGCCGATGCTCTTCCTGGCCCTTTCAAGGGTGGGATCGTGTTTTCTATTTCCACCCTTTATCCTCCATGTGACGGGTTACCTTAATCAATCTTCAAAGGTTGAACCAGCCTTGCATACCTGATTCATGTTTTTGGCCTCTAGGACGCCAAAAATTTCCAGAGAACGTTACCTTGTTGAAAGCAACTTTTGATTAGGACTTTTTAAAGCTGCCATTGGTTGTATCAGATGGCCAGATCTTTGGTAATAGCCAAAGGGTCTGCCACAATTTTCAGATTCAAGCACGTGTTGGCAAGGGAATCCAGGGCTGAGGCAATTGCATGAAATTCAATCAGTTGTGCAGATCCTTGAGTTTCATGCTTTTTAGAAACTTTTGCTCAAGATCAATCATGCACGATGGTGCCAATGGCATGTACAAATTCCCTTTACTTTTAAATCGGATGAACCCAAAGTTCTTCCCATTAAGTAGAGGATTGCAGGAGAGGTATGACCAACTTCAGCACTTGTGTCATCTGTCAAACAATGGAACGGCAGAGAAATCCACCTTCTCCTGCAGGGGACATATGCCAGAGGAGATCCATTGGGCTGTATCATGCAGTATGGAGATAACGGTGTCTGTGCCAAAATTGTGGAGTGCTGTTTCCATGACCCAAGGGAGAATTGATAGCTCTGTGCCGACGATGGAAAGTAAAGGGCTTAGGGCCTATTTCCAGGAGAGTCCAGTATGAGGACAACGATTGCCACTCTTCTGGCATCGGCACTAGGCCGGGCACACTAAAGAAGTCTCAGCAGTGGCCTGACCATCGTGATGGGTCCAGATTCCTACACAAACAACGTCCAAGAAAGCCTGAAGAAATTTATTGGTAGGCATCATAAAAAGTGCGGCAAAAATAGCATTGCAAAGTGGACAAATTTTAGGGCCATGTGTCAGAGGGGCCCCATTCAAGGAGGGTACATCCGAAAGGATCAACATAAATGGTTTAATTAATAGTTTAAAATGAGCCACGTGCTTTCTGTAGAACTCACACCTGATGAAATGATGTGTTAAAAATAAGTGTTCTTTTTTTAATGTTCTGGTTACTGAACTTTTAGTTCAATAGCTGTGTCAGAGTCAGGGGAGCAGACATGACTCCAGAAGTAGATGTTGCAGTGATGGGAACTACAAGCCAGTGAACGTGGGCAGCCTATGGAACTGGCAAAGGGAGAGAATGGATTCTCACAGTGCCAAAAGGAACACACGGGTGTCACCCCATTTTAGAATGCTGACTTTCAAAACTATAATACGTTTGTGTTCTTTTAAGCTACTAAGTTTGTGGCGGTTTGTTATAGCTGTAATAGAAAACAGGTACAAGGGAATTAATGAGTGTCCCTTGACATCAAAGTCGAGGAAGTCCACCATGGGGGAACATTCCTTGGTTTTCCAAGATTCAGACCAGACTCTTAGACCGTTAGACTTGCCAAATTCTTCTGTTCAATGGAGACAAAGTGGCTATAATAAACATTTATCAATAGATCATGCATACTGGGTTTCAAATCTCAAAGGCCTTCCTTTAATTTTGATTGGGGTTCGCCCACCATTTTGGGGTTGGAAGAAGGGAGTTCCATGCGGTCCTGTTTCCTCAAGCCCGTCTTAGGTGACAAAGACTTCATTTTCATTTTTAACTCAGTGTGTCGGAGTGTCCATGCCCACATGGGATATTTCAGGGCATTGGGCTATGGCTGTGGAATATTGAAGCAAAGACAAAGTTCCAATGTTTAGGCTGAGTGACACTCATGTACTCTCTATTTTATGTTTGGTAACTGCCCTCAGAGAATAGGGGAGTTTCTTTATATTTGGCAGGATCCCCAAAGTACAGGCATAACGGGACTTTGACCCCAGTACCTATTAGGTGATGAGGGTTTACCAGGTGTTGCAATTTAGCGGATGCTAAATTTATTCCAAACTCAGAGGCATCATTGCCAACAGACATCTTTTTATCATTTTGTTGT
The DNA here is from genome assembly GCF_902729225.1 of Pteropus medius. Taxonomy (NCBI): domain Eukaryota; kingdom Metazoa; phylum Chordata; class Mammalia; order Chiroptera; family Pteropodidae; genus Pteropus; species Pteropus medius. Next base: position 9,836 of record NW_024342066.1, on the reverse strand, counting down.
AAAGAAGGGTCCCCAAAATAAAATGGTTCGACTTTTTGACCTTGCGATGGTGCAAAAATGATGCACATTCCATGGAAACTGTACCTCAAATTTTGAATTTTCCTCTTTTCCTGGCTAGTGATATCAGGTATGATATTCTGTCGTGGTGCTGGCCAGCGATAGTGAGCCTCAGCTTCCCTAGAGATGCACTAACACGAGGATCAACAGCCGAAACGTAGGGTCCTTTGTGTTGCAGCACTTTTTGGACATCGCTTTTCGGGTTTTCACATCCCATCTTGTCTACAAAACACTCGACTGCGTCTCCTGATTCCAATGAGAAGAAGAAGTAGGTAATTACTGCCGATACTGCCCAAATGGAAGCGCTGCGGGGCTATTTAAGGTAGGCTAGGCTAAGCAATGTTCTTTGGTAGTTTAGGCGTAGTAAATGCATTTTGACTTGCCATATTTTCAACTAAGGATTGGTATGTCAGGACAAAACTTACCCTATCGTATCTGTTATTCTAGGAAAAGGATTTCCCACTGGGTGAGATGTGAACCTGTCTTTCAGTTTATTTATATATACATTTATTTATTCATTCATTCATTCATTCATTCATTTATTTATTTATTTGTTTATTTATTTATTTATTCATTCATTTATTTATTTAATTTCTTCCCCCTTTATCCAGATTAGTTTTCTGTTTGTTTTCAGTAGATACTAGATATACTTTGGGGGTCCCCTCTACCCTGATCATATTTATAAAATTCTTCTTCCACAGAATCGCAAATCATTATGATCAGAGTCAGGGGACTCATCGACGGCAATGACTGCAACACTAGGTTTAAGGATTCTGTGCTTAAGTCATGTTGGAATGCCTTGAATGTGCCACGGGGTACAATGAGTGATTTTCCCTAATGGCCCTGAGGATCAAGAACTCTTTTGCAACAGAGGCATAGGAAGTAGCCATCACAAAGGCACTGTAGACAGCGGCCGAAGTTTGATACGTACGTAGGCTATGGAATCTCATCACCTTGTACCTGAGTTGGGGTAACTTCTCCCTGAATACCAAAAGTACCACCAGTAGCAATGCTTCCTGCCTAGAGGCCCAGATTTACAGCCATTTGTGTCCAGGCAAACTTCAGCATCTCCGTCTCTAGTGAGAACTGGAACTGAGCTAATGCATAGCTGCAAGGGTGGTTGGTCCAGCTCTCTGGGAACATGGCGCATGCTGAGTCATTCTAGCTGAGGTTCTCAACAGCAGATGTTGGCAAATCTTTCAGGAATATTATCGGATATTCTTGTTTGATTGAACACAAGTAGTTGCATAGCCAACAACCTCACAAATAGCTAAGGGAGGAAGTGCAGCTGTCATCCCCACTTTACGAAGGGGGAAAGTTTTAATTCAAGAGGTCAAAACACTTGCCCAAGGTCACACAGAACTGGGATTCGAAAACAATCAGCCTGTCTCTCTAGCTTCTGCTCCTAACCACCTCTGTGTACAGCAGCATGTTACTTATTTGGACAAATGCTGTGCTCCTCATAACTATTTCCCATCTGGTGGGGGTTTTTCTAGTCGATTCACATGGTAAATACCATGTAACTGTATATTTGAGTGTTACTCAGACCGTGGAGTCATTCTGAGCCGCTGCATTTCCTCCAGGAATCACAGTTGGTCCCGATTAGAGAGCAAAGGAAGAGCAAAATAACTCCCTTTCTCCTTATTCCACGGCCTTTCTCTAAGCCACAGGGCCTGATAGCCTGAGCACCAAGAGGAATCGGGCAACACACAAGGGCTCTCAGAACTTTGTGACCGCACTCAAAGGCAAGATCTGAACACTGATCGCCAGCATATGGGTTATTTCTTGTTCGTGGCTGAATATGGTGAGTGACCACGAGTTGAGACAAGTATCACATATGTGAATTGCTTATTTCCGAAAGTTTTCATTTAATATTTTTGGAACGCAGTTGACCAAAGGTAACATAACGCTGGGAGCCAAACCGCACATGAGGGGGGACAAGTGTCTCGTCTCATCTGATCTCAGAAACTCCTAAGAGTGGAGTGGTTGTTGTGATCCCTACTTTGCAACGAGGATCAGAGTTGATGGCATTTGCCCGAGATCGCACACAACTGGAAATGGAAATCGGATCACATATCTCCTGAGCCCGTGTCCCTAACGTCGTGTGTATGGATTATATTTTTACTAATTTGGACAAATGACAGTCCTAAACCTTACATGACACATCAGGGTTGGAGTTCCTCAGCTCAATCGGTTTGTTGAAGGCAGACGAAAATGCCACATGTCTTGGTGTATCTGCATGTTTTCTCTCCCAGACCACTGAGAAGCCTCGCTTCTTCCAGGAGCGGAAATTTATCTAGAAGTGAAGGCAAGGCGGGTGAGGACCAGTTCCCTCTCTCCCCCTCCCACTATTTTCCTGAGTCCCACAGCCTGATTATTCAGGCACCAAGACATGTCATCACGCCTCACAATGGCCTTCAATGCCGAGTCATCACACCTGTTGATATGAGCCAAGTCTTGGCAACAACCACTTGGTTTACTTCGTGATCAGCCCTTAGAATATTAAGCGAGGTGCTGCTGGAGGGAAAGCAGATATTACCGATGACTGGGTATCGTCTGATCGTTTGCTTCTCTGTTCCCTGGACACTCAGCTATCTTGGCATCTGCACTCCTCACAGGCTTGAGCAAACTGTCCCCACTGAAATCTTCTCCCGTGGGAGTAGTTACCAAAATGTCCTAATGCTGTTCTTGTGTTTCAAAGGTCAACTGGGCAGTGGTCAGCGATTCTAGCTTCAACATCTAATCACTCAGAGAGAGTCGGAAGGGAACTCGGTCTCAGTTAGGATTTTATTACTCTTTCTCCATCTCCAGATTCAACCTTTGCCATGGCACTTAAACCGCTGCGTCTGGAAACTGCCAATTCCCTGATATGGGGTATTTACATGTAGATAAGGGGGCTGTGAGTAGTCACAATTCTCAAGCGACATTACCTTGGAAATCTCTGGTACAGAACAACTATATAGTTAACATTCAAATGTGACAACTGTGGGTATTTCCCAGAGATATGGCACAGTATTTTACAGGATGGGAGGGACTAATGCCGAGCTCATGGCCTGTTGTCTTTTAGAGTGCTCCTGTCCAATTTCATTTCCTATTCTTGATACACAGTAAATTAGCTACATATGACAATCGGGCAGTTGCCGTAAGTGTACGTCTCTATACAATAAGCAAGTCAATCATGAGAAAATTTGCGAAAAGAATAGATACAACTTAAATACGCGAAAAAAGATGTGATATACTCCTCTAAGAATGAATTATGAAATAACAAATAAATCTGTGCAATCAGTGTAATCATAGTCATCAACACCAACAGAAGTTTTCCAGGAATGAGCCGATTATTCAGTACACGGAAGAGAACCCATTTGGGTATAGCCATGGTAGTGGTCTTTCCCTACGATATATTTACATCTCGGCTATCGACTTAACAATTAAAACATGGATTGACACTATGTCAATGGAAAAGAATAGATCAGGACACAGACACATGTTCATGACAAAAGGAAAAAAAAATAATGAAAATCTTGGCATTTCCAGTCAGATGATGCCCCCAGAGCAATCTCTTATGATTACTACTGGAAACAAGTGTGTGTGCTGGGGAGGATCAAGGAGAAAGAGGCCCCTGGGTACAGTATTAACTGGGTCACATCATCTTTCTCAGGTTTTCTCTCTTGAGTTCTCTTCCGGGGACATCTGTAGTCTCGAGCAATCATGCATAAAGGACATTCTGATGTCATTACCTACAAGCCCTCACCTATTCCCAAGAGTGCCGATAAACACATAAAACCTAAAGAAGCCTCTAGAAATGTGCCGAGCTATTTACTCAGTAGGCAACTGGGCATGTAGCTAAATAATGTGCATCTGTCAAAGTGACTGTGGATGCTGACATAAGGTACAGCACCGTTCAGCTGGCCTTTGCAAAGAGCCACGTGAACTACCTGCTTCTGCCTCCCCGTCCTTTTGGAAGTTCCGAGAAAAAAATAATGCATAATGAATCCACCTTTCTTTTAGCCTTTAAAATAAAAGCTACGTTTTACTCATTTGGGTTTGATGTGTTTTTATGCTGATACATCTCTCTTGGCTTACACTGGAGTGGAACCCAATATTCGACCCTCATACTTCCTCTTTACGGTCACATCTACCCCTAGAACAAGGGATAAAGTGATGATTCAGCCCACTGAAAGATCAGGAACCAGAACATAAATCCTCCTGCTCCGCATTCTCTGCTGTTCTTGGCCCTCTTAGTAAGGCTAGCTCCTTCTCTCTACGCAGCCTGAACTGGCTTCATCCCTAACCTCTTTTCTGAACTCATGGTAAGTCAACAAGTCCTCTCAGCTCAAGTGTAGTCAGGACCCTTGGCTTTGTAATTACCCAACTTGAGAAAAGATTGGTCTGAGTGAATGACCTTTTGCACGAAGGAGGAACACGGATGCGGCAAGACCCAGAGCTAGTGGGACAGGGCGAGATCAAGGACCCATGAGCAGAAGAAGAAGCAAGCAGGTATTCCATTTGGGACCGGGAGCTTTTGTGAAAAGCAGTGCCAAACAGAGCTGCCCCTCCCTGTGAGAACAGTTCCTTCCCCTTCCTGCTGTGTACTCCCTTCCTTCTTTCCGGATTCTGCATAAGACAGCTGAGCTCGGAATTGTTCCTGTGTCATTGGGTGCAGTCAGATGGTGCTTCTCAGTACAAAAGATTCCCAAACATCTTGCAATTACAAACCCATATTTTTTAACTTAACTCAACTTTTCTTGTTTTTCAGTTTTCTTTCGGCATGCAGAGCTGTGATACATGTCATAGCCTTCAATTATTTCATGAAGTTCAGCTGTAGAATAAGAGGAACTTCCCATTGGACATACAAGCGTTTGACACCGCTTACAAGTTTGCACACGGTGTAATTTTCTAGCAGATTTCTACTTCCAAGCATTAACTCACTTGCTCAAAATTTAACCTTACCTATCTATAACATATGTCGACCTACTCATGAAACTTTATTTCAGCTTAGGGAAGAAATGATTGATCCTTGCCCATTGAGGAGACTCAATCTGTTCTAGTTTAAAACTTAATCATTTGTGTAAATAATCACTTATTTTTTGGCATTGAAATGGTGTAAATCCAAATTCCAAATCCTCATGAGGACTGCTCTCTCCTCCAATACGTCTTCCCCTGTACCCCCTTCTTGCCTTCCCTCTTTTCCTCCTTTCTCCTCCTCCCCATCCCCTTTTCCTCACCCCTCCACCTCTTCTTCCTCCTCTACTTCTCCCCTTGCTTTTCTTTTCCTCTCCCTGCGCTCTTCAACCTGCACTACTCTTAATTCCTCCTCTTCCTTCTCCTCCTCAGCTTCTCCCTCCTCTTCCCCATTTTTCTCTTATTCAAGAAATGGTCTAGCTACAGATGATTGTATCCAAGATGTTTGATCGGTCCTCTTTGCCGCCTTCTCCTCCTCAGTCTTTGGGTGCCCACCATTTCTTCCCTCCATCTTCGGTGAATGGCTATACCAGATCCTTCTTGGCCTTCGGCACATACTGGCATCTGCAGTTGGTGCTGATAGCTGTACCCATGGCCCTCAATCAGGATAGTTGCACGTTCTCGCCATCGTTTCCCGATCTCGGGCCTTGTCTTGTTATCAGTCCTCTCAGCATTTCTATGTAGTCTCTTCCGAGTGCCTGAGGCTGAAATTCACTCCTGCTATAAAGAAACCTTGGTGAACTCGAGGGCACTCCCTCGTGGTCTATCTTCTCTAAATGCCAGGATGTCATTCCTCACCTCCCCTGAATTCCTCCTGTTGTGGTGGGGCATTGAGTGGATATCTCCTTTACAAAGGTCCAAGTAGAATAGCAGGCCAGTTGCCATTCTGCTCCGGGATACACGACGTTTCACATTTCCTCTTTCGATCCTCTCTCCTGCCTATCCAAGCCTCTTTCCACGGTCACTTTCATAGATTTACACAAGCGATGCACTGTGCAATTCAAGGGAACCCATTCACATGGAATGCAACGGCGAGTTTGTAGTGCACAGCCGGCTCGCCAGCACATGCTGACACTATGCCTAGGTCGTGCCCGGCTCATGAGGGGCCAACTCCCATCTTGGGGATGAGAAACCAGCATTAGCCTCTCCTGGGTCCTGCTTATGTATGGCTACAAATGCATATGTCGAAGCTCTAATCTTTGCTTTTCTAGGGCTCTGTATAATACATATTTCTTTCAACAAAGCCTGGCTCTTGCAAATGAAGACATCAGCTTTCAAAGCTGAGGTCTAAGCAATGGGCTTTCAGAAGGCATTTCAGAAATCCAAAGCTGCACTTCGAATGCTTGTCTCTGCCATCCCCACACTCAGGTAACGATTCTGCCCTCTATACATCAAGATGTTCTGTGTACTACGTCCCAGGCCTTTAATGACTAGACTCAATTATGTATCCTCAGGAAAATGGAGAAATTATGATTTACTAACTAGAAGCCTGTTGGTAGAAGTGTGCATTATGATGTCCCCCAGAAAAAGATGGCAAGTCTCGGCTCAAAACCTTTGGAAATCTAGATGGTCCCATGTTAATTCTGTGTCCTTGTGTACAGAACTCGACTTCTGTTCAAAAGTACTTAAAGGCTCAAAATCTAAACAAACCCACAAACAATCCCCCACCCCATAGTTTATCTAAACTGAAGGATTCATGGCAAGTGCAGAAAATGTACACCCTTTTGAGGAAAAGAATGTGAACTATCTGATGGAGAAGAAAATTCCCGTTAAAAGTATTCATATTTTTAGCCCTGTTGATATTAATTTATTGAGGAAAAAGGTATCTTTGGATGCAAAATCATTGGGTAAAAGATCGTAGAAAATCATGGTATTTACACACGCTCCGATTACTTAGTGATTATAAAGAGGAAATCGTCCGTTGATAACCATGGAGAAATTGTGAGACTTTCATCTTTAACTCCAATGTAATAATCAAGAAGATTCTGACAAATTTAAATTTGAATGAACTTTTCAAAAATATCACTATTGTGTAAGGAGAAAAAGCAGCCAAGTTTGGATGCGTTCTAGATGATATTAGATTATGAAGACGATGACATTAAGTGTATTGCATAATCTTTGATTAGGAACGAGGTACAAAGGAAGACACTGTTAGCAGAGGGCGGGGATTCTCTCCCGGCACCTTGTCCCATTCTTGATGTCTGGAACAATGAATTGAGCGTGACAACGAATTACTGTAGAGAAGACAAGCTTCATTAGAAGGGAAAGTACACTTGCAGACGTGGAAGCGGGCCTGAGCAAGAGAGGCGTGGCTCAAAAGGCCTGGCGACGAAACCTTCAGGGTTTTGTTCGCTATATGCTCTAGGTGGGCACTTTTTGAGAGCACTGAGCATTCTTGATTGACAATTAAGACTGGCAGGACTCCGGGATTCATCATTTGCTTTCTGCGCGTGTTCGTTCCCAGAATTCAGCCTGTTATAATGGACTTAATGAACTTCTGGGCATACGCGTTTCGTCTTATGATCATGTTATAATGGAGTTCAGCTAAATTGAAGGTCGTTGAGGTCTTCATTGCACGGTGCGATTTACTGGCTAAGAGCAGTACCCAATTTTCTGCCTTCTTGTTTACTGCTATGAGTTACCTTTAGCCCCAAAATGCCTTCTGGCTTCTTTAATCGTGCGCGGGAAGGGGCAGACCCTTCTTACAAAACAGGAGATGACTGGTGTTCACAGGCGGGCATCCTTAAAGCCCCTCGATCATTTGCCTTCTCTTCCCTGCCCAAATCTTTTCAGGAAGACCATGAATATACCTTCTAGAAGGACATGTTAGAGGGAAGAGATCACCTCTTCCATTCCTGTATCTTACTTCCTGCCGAGAAGAAGGTCATTTTCTTCACTATTGTGGGAAGGTTTCATGAAGCTCTGTCCCTTTCTGCCTCAGTCAGGCCGGGATCTTGGGTTTCTGATGAAGTGCCGCCCCAGTCGCTTGACAAGGAAAAGTAGATACAAAGTTGTTATCTAAATCATATATGTATTACTTTCTACTATTGTTTTACCAAAGAAGTGAGTAAAGGAGTATAGGCTGGGTTAATATATTTCTGAAAGAATAAAAAAAACCTTTGGCCTAAAATCCCCTCCGTAAGGACCCTGATTTGATAAGGGTCATTAACCCACGGTGGTCCGATGATCCTTATCAAAAGCCAGAGGAGGTGAGTTAACAGTTTCAGGGTCATTATCTAGATTTGGGAGAGAAGGAATTTGTCCCACAGAATAGAGCGAAGAGAATTGAATTAGATTTACTACAAAAAATGAAAGCAAAAAACGAGGAACTCTGTAAAATTTATCTAGTATGATTTCCCGCTAAAAGATGCAGAATTTTACAGATGATGTCCCGAATCAGTATTAGCAAAATTGGGAAATATTTTGGACTGACAGCAGTGTAATTTTAAAAGAGTATGACTGTGTCAGATAAAACGAAGTAGAGAGAGAAAGAGAGGGAGAGGGGGAGAGAGAAAGAGAGAGAGAGAGAGAGAGACAGAGACAGAGAGAGAAAGAAAGAGAGAGTATTAGTTTGTGTGATGGTATCAAAAATAGGAAAGTTGAAACAATTGCTCAGTGTAGGCAAAGTGTATATAGGTGTTCTTTGTAGTACTACCTCAAGTCTTCCATAGGATTGAGAGTTGTAAACCTAAATGCTGGAGAATAAATCAGGGTGTGCAGGAAACACATGCAGGTAACTGAGAGGAGAGCCCACTCTGCATACCACATTCTGTTAATCTGGGTCTCCTTGGGGCGGCATGGTGGGCTGTTATTTCTGGAGGATGACTCTTCCCCTTTCAAAATTGTGTCTTTGCGTCCTGGCACAGTTTCCAAGTATGTGTCATGTCCACGTGTTGTGTGGAACAGAGCCCTGTTTCCAGCGGCAATGAAAGTGTTGGCTCTGTGGACTAACAGTCCAAATGGTGTTCCCAAGCATTGTCTCAAGGCATTCGGTTTTCTGGAAGAAACAAATGACACAGACAGCATCAACATAGATGTCATCGCGGCGCTTGGGTGTGCTTAGCTGACGATTGTCCCCCGGCAATGCCTACTGAGCCTCTCCCACCTGTGTCAGTAGGAAAGAGCAGAACTTGCAGGGCACAGTGGTGGCCCCTTTTTCTCCTGTCATTTCTCCTACAAATCCGATGAAATCCCAAGTGTCTCCACTAACTGAGCCCATGCTCTTCCTGAGCCTCTCCAGTCTGGGATCGGGTTTTCTATTTCCACCCGTTATTCTTGATGTGACTGATCGCATTAATCAATCTTCAAATGTTGAACCAGCCCTGCATACCTGATTTATGATTATGGCGTCTAGGAGGCCAAAAATTTCCAGAGAACATTACCTTGTTGAAAGCAACTTTAGAAGTGGACTTTCTTAAGCTGCCATTGGTTGTATCAGATGGCCAGTTCTTTGGCAATGGTCAAAGGATCTCTCACAATTTTCAGATTCGAGGACTTGTTGGCAAGGTAATGCAGGGCTGAGACAACTGCCTGGAATTCAATCAGTTGGGCCGATCGTTGAGTTTCATACTGTTTAGAAAGATTTGTGCAAGCTCCATCAACCACGATGGTGCCGATAACCTATAAAATTTCCCTTTAATTTTCAGTCGGTTGATAACAAAGTTCTTCTCATTAAGTCAAGAATCACCGGAGAGGGATGAACAACGTCAGGACTTGTGACTAATTATACTCATGTACTCTCTATTTTATGTTTGGTAACTGCCCCCAGATCATAAGGAGTAGTTTGTTTATAGTTAGCAGGATCCCCAAAGTACAGG
>NW_024342065.1:0-458 GCF_902729225.1 Pteropus medius | reverse complement strand
TACCTCTAGGAGCTCAAAGTGTCAGTGAGTGCTCCTCCAACTTCGCCACCCCAGTACCCGCAGATGACCGAGCATCGCCCACAGAGCCCAAGGCCCCGGGAGGGCTGTGCATTGGCCGCAAGTGAGCCTTTTCTCGGAAGTCTGCGATTCTGGCTCAAAATGCACGTCTGTAGAGTGCTTTTTGCCAGAGCTCCCCTACTTATATCTATATCTATATCTTTATGTGTATCTATAGATATCTCTATATCTATCTATCTATCCATCTATCTATCTAACTATCTATCTATCTATCTATCTATCTATCTATATATCTATCTATCTATCTATCTATGTATCTATGGATTTCTCTCTCTCTTTTTATATATATATTTATATATATATGGTGATTTTTATAACAAAAGGCTGTGTTTTCCTTAGACATTTGAGATCAGACAGGCCGCTCCTAGCACCTCCACCTC
>NW_024342064.1:0-390 GCF_902729225.1 Pteropus medius | reverse complement strand
CTTTGAGCTCCTAGAGGTACAAACTACGTGTCATTCGTCTCTGCATCCTCTTGCAGGGGTCAGGGCCGCCCACAGACAGCGTACCCGGGGATGCTTTGGCCCGTCCGTCCATGGCGGCCGTCACCCGCTGGAAAGAGTTCATTTGGGAGACACTGCAGACAGCTGTGGGTCTGAATTCGGCCTCCGTGCCTTAGGAGCTTTGCGATCAGCTCTTGGAGTCTCTCATTTCTTCATTTTGAATGCGTCCACGGGGACCCTTACGTCCATCCCAGGCTGAAAGGTGAGGGAGAGGGAGGTGTCTGCTTCCGTCCTGAAGTCTGATTTCCACTGCGGAAAGCGGGAAGGAGCCGAGGCCTTAGGAAGGAGCCCCGGGGCCTCCGGGATGAAAAG
>NW_024342063.1:0-660 GCF_902729225.1 Pteropus medius | reverse complement strand
ATTTTTGAATCCCAAACATATAACCCAGTGTTTAACAAATACTCTACTAGTTGAGGTTTAAAAAGAGCAACAGAATAAGAAGGATAGATATAGATAGATAGATAGATAGATAGATAGATAGATAGATAGATAGATAGATGATAGATAAATAGATGATAGAGAAACTGACTAATTATTGCAGGTTATCAGCATGGCTAATGTTATAGCTCAGGCAGTTGAGAATAGATTACGGGAAAGAGAGAATGTGACAAGAATAAGCTGGAGCCCAGAAGGATGGACTAAAACCTGTGTCTCCTCTTGTTGACCATGACCTTGGTGATGAGGATATCCTGAAGAAATCAAGGCTCTTAGTCATGGAGCTGAATATAAACATAGCTGGTTTAGGAGTTAGAGAAAAGTAAAGGAAGATATAAGAAGAATGCAGGGCAATTCTGTGCCAGTATCTATTGCTATGGAACAATACTGCCACAAATTAAGTGGCTTAAAATAACACATGCTTATTGTCTAACTGTTTCTGTGATTCAAGAGTCTTGACATGATTTACCTGATATCTTTGTTTCAGAATCTCACAGAGTTTCAACCAAGGTATTGGCTAGGTCTGTGTTCTTATCTGAGGCTTGACTGTGGAAGGATCTGCTTCCTCACTCACATGATTATTGG
>NW_024342062.1:0-415 GCF_902729225.1 Pteropus medius | reverse complement strand
TATATGTGTGTGTGCATAATTTTTTTCTAGCTCTTTTGAGGGTAAGTTATCCCTAAAGACTCCAGTGTGTATTTACAAAGAATAAGGAGATTCTTTTATATAACCATGGAATTATCAACCTCAGAAATTTACACTGACACTTTTATCTAATCTGATATCTGTATTTTAATTTATCAGCTGACCCAATATAGTCTTTATAGCTTTTTCTTGCCTTTCGGCATAGGATCTAGCCAAGGGTCAGGTATTGTATTTAGCCATCATATATGTTTAGCTTCCTATATTGTGAAGCATTTCCATAGCCTTTCTTTGACATTTTTGAAGACAACAGTCTCTTCTCTTTACCACCTTTTTTAAAAAAAAAAATTAATAAAACATTCTCCATTTATGTTTACTGGTATGCTTTTAAATTCCTCTT
>NW_024342061.1:0-415 GCF_902729225.1 Pteropus medius | reverse complement strand
CCTGACCCTGATCGGAAGTCTGCGCCTGGAGTGCCCACCTCCAGCATCCTCCTCCCACGTTCTCTCCAGCTTTTCTGAGAAGTTCAAATGCACAGACAAGCCCTGGGGCAGTACAAGAGGTCAGCAAGCCATCAGCCAGACCGTGTCCTCCAACAGCCTGTCTCTCCTGGTACGGCACTGGCGAGGGCACAGTGCTAATTATGGCGCTCCCAGCATCCTTCGGAAGCAGCAGTGACTCTGTTCTGAACACCAGCCAGGGCAGCGTGATCGGCTCCCCGGTTCCGATCACGCTGCCCTGGCTGGTGTTCAGAACAGAGTCACTGCTGAAGTTCTTTCTCAGCGGAAGTCGTCTTGGAGCGGATGCCTGTGCGTGGGGCGGGGGCAGGATCAGCCTGGAAGCATGTTGGCCTCTCTG
>NW_024342060.1:0-478 GCF_902729225.1 Pteropus medius | reverse complement strand
CACCCGTCCACACCAAGGAGACGTGCCGGGTCCACCTCCAGACACCCTGGCCCCTGCCCCCGGTCCCTTGCCCTCCTCCCTCTCTGTCTCGGCAGAGCAGCCAAGGGGTCCTCTGCAAAGAGAAGTCCCAGCCCCGCGGAGTCCCGTCCAGGTCCCCCACGTCAAGGTCTCGTCCCACCGGCCCCGCCCTGTGTCCCTCCAGGCCTCCTGCCATGCCCCACACGGATGGGCACGGAGTCCCTCGGCGCTCGGCCCCAAGCGCCCTGCTCCACTGTTCCCACCCGCCTGGCGAGACCCTTTCTAATTTACTTAGAATTCACTAACTTTTAAAAACCCTTTATTTCCCCCACTAGAGTGAGGACTGCGGGCGGGCGGGGGTTTCTCCCTGGCTTCCCCGACATGCCGTCCGTGCCTGGCGGAGAGTGGGCGCCCAGTAAACACTGGGCGGAGGACGGAGTCCAGCAGTGAAGGGGGCGGC
>NW_024342059.1:0-419 GCF_902729225.1 Pteropus medius | reverse complement strand
TGAAAAGAGATCATGCGGAATTGTGGCTCTGGAACGCCCGGTGTCCACACTGCGGGGAGGTGGAGGTGCTAGGAGCGGCCTGTCTTATCTCAAAAGTCTAAACAAAACACAGCATTTTGTTATTAAAATCACGATATATATATAAATATACATATAGAGAGAAATAGATACATAGATAGATAGATAGATGGATAGATGGATAGATAGATAGAGATAGATATAGAGATATCTATAGATACAGATAAAGATATAGATATAGATATACCTAGGGTAGATCTGGCAAAAAGCTCTCTGGTGACGTCCATTTTGAGCCAGAATCGCAGTCTTCCGAGAAAAGGCTCACTTGCGGCAAATGCACAGCCCTCCCGGGGCCTTGGGGCTCTGTGGGCGATGCTCGGCCATCTGCGGGTACTGGGGTA
>NW_024342058.1:0-504 GCF_902729225.1 Pteropus medius | reverse complement strand
CCTTCTGCATCAAAGGCGAGAAATGCACCTGTACCCAAGAGTTCCATCAATCTCACTTCAGACAAGAATTTTCTTGTCCTGATTTATGTCTTTAGTTTTTAACTTACATAGCACGTCGGCATTCTTCGGTAACGCATTCCTTGTTAACGCGAGTCAACGGGGAAGGTGGGTGACAACTATTGTGAGTGAGTGAGTGAGTGAGTGAAAAGCTGCAATGGAATAAAAAGGCATTTCTTAAGAGCAAGTTTCCTCACAAGCTTCTGTGACAACTTGTGAAATCTTTTAGGCCAAAGAACGTTAACATCAGGACATAGATTATCTTAGCTGCTCGGGGGCAGGCTTGTCAGACACCGAAAAGACAAAGGGAACTGGTCTGTGGATCCTTCCCACAGTTTCTGATGCCGTTCGCAGACTCTCCTGCTTGAATTTTCCAGATGGAAATGGCGGCATGAAAACCTTCGATAGCGTTGAAGCTGGAGCTAGCCTCGAACTGGTTGTTGAGGT
>NW_024342057.1:0-486 GCF_902729225.1 Pteropus medius | reverse complement strand
CAGCCGGCCATGGTATTTGATCTTTCTTTACAACTCATAACAATCAAAACTTACACAATACGTTCTTCGCCATACTTCAAATAAAACATTCTTCTATTTGTAAAAAGTATACGCATATAACTTCTAAAAGTCTTCATCTCCATATCCCTTACAACTTGGTGCTAAATCCATTATGTATATTCAGTAAGTGTTCTCACTGTCTTCAATTCAGTAACCAAGCGGACAAGGAGAATATGGTGGGGCGTCCCCCAAAGTCGTCCTACAAACAGTAAGCCCGATCTCGCCAAGATAACGACATGTACATCAACGAAAGCAAAGAACCGGTCAGAACCTTTTCTATGAAAGTCAGTGAAATGGACTTGAAAGTTCGCTTGTATTTTCTATTTCGCCCTGTGCAAAATTGCCTTTCTGTGCCAGTTTAATAAATGTAAATATACAAACACATGTTAAGTCCTAAAAATCTTAAGAACGATGATATAATCACCG
>NW_024342056.1:0-626 GCF_902729225.1 Pteropus medius | reverse complement strand
GAGAACTAAGTCTCAGAAAGTGTGTGGTGTCTGAGGCCATATGGCACACAACCAGTATTTGCTAGGAGGTCTGTTTCACACTATAGCCTATGTGCTTTCCACTACATTCATGCCAAGACCTTAGAGAATTAAGGAATGAAAAGAAAGCTATATGTAAATAGTTTGTTTATAAGATGTTTTCATAGCATCTAAAATTATTTAAATAATGGATAAAATATAATTAGTAATATAATAGTATTACCTTGTAACAAATAATATTGACTCATAGTTCCCTATCATGAAGACCTCAAAATTTTACTTATGTTCCCAGAGGAGCCTCTCCCTGGCGGATGCTGTGCTGGGTTCCTGGTGTGCCATGACACTGATCATGCAGTCAGGTCTTGTGGGGCATGACCCAGGCTGCTGGCTCTCTTCATCCCCACTTTCTTCTCCTCCCCAAGGTGGTTACTTCTGGACACACACTGCTTTCTCAGTTTATTGCAGTGTAGTATAATACTATCATTTCCTCTAAGTGCCATGACTTGGGAAAAGTTAGAACACACTGCCTTAAATATTAATACCATCAGACTTAACTTTCTCTAGTAAGATAAATAAGAAATTCAACAGACTTGTTGGCCTATCCCAAA
>NW_024342055.1:0-521 GCF_902729225.1 Pteropus medius | reverse complement strand
CAAGGGATACACAGAAACAAATCAAAATGATAGTACAACATATCAAAACTTTTGGAACATGGCAAAAGCGGTCATAAGAGGAAAGTTCATATCATTACAGGCTTATCTCCAAAAACATGAACGAGCCCAAATAAACAACCTAACGCTTCATCTTAAAAAACTAAAAAAGGAAAAACAAATGAAGCCTAAAGTCAGCAGAATAAATCATCAAAATTAGAGCAGAAATAAATGGAATTGAAAACAAAACAAAATAATAGAAAAAATAAATGCAACAAAGAGCTGTTTCTTTGAAAAGGTTAATAAAATCGACAAACTCTTTAAGGAGAGCTTAGCTGGCTAGGCTCACCAAAGAAAAAAGAGAAAATACAAATAAAATCAGGGATGAAAGAGGGGAAATTACAACTGCCATCGCAGAAATTCTAAGGATCATATAGGATACTATGAAAAAGTATATAACACCAAATTTAATAACCTAGAAGAAATGGACCAGTACTTAGAAAAATACAACCTTCCTAGACTGA
>NW_024342054.1:0-368 GCF_902729225.1 Pteropus medius | reverse complement strand
CGCAGGTTTCCTTCAAAAATCCACCATATACATATATATGCATATAGATGAATATATATATGCATATATATGTATATGGTAGCTTTGGCGAAAAGCTCTCTGGTGACGTCCATTTTGAGCCAGAATCGCAGACTTCCGTGAAAATTCTCACTTGCGGCAAATGCACAGCCTTCCCGGGGCCTTGGGTCTCTGTGGGCCATGCCCGGTCATCTGCGGGTACTGGGGTGGCGAAGTTGGACGAGCACTCACTGACACTTTGAGCTCCTAGAGGTACAAACTACGTGTCATTCGTCTCTGCATCCTCTTGCAGGGGTCAGGGCCACCCACAGACAGCGTACCCAGGGATGCTTTGGCCCTCCGTCATGGCG
>NW_024342053.1:0-844 GCF_902729225.1 Pteropus medius | reverse complement strand
ATATATATATATATATATATATATATATATATATATATATATATATATTTATATAAATATATATATTTATTTATTAAATTTATTGGGAGGTGACATTGGTTAATAAAATTACATAGGTTTCAAGTGTATAATTTAATAATATGTCATATGTGTATTGCATTGTGTGTGCACCATCCAAAGTTAAGTTTCCTTTTGTCACCTTATATTTGACTCCTTTTACCCTTATGTACATCCCTTCACTTCCCCTTTCCCTCTGGTAATCACTAAACTGTTGACTGTGTCCATGAGTTTCTATTTGTCTTGTTTGCTGCTTTCCATTTTATATCCCACATATGAGTACAGAAATTTCAGTGTTTAAAATTGATAAAGCCAAAATTATCTTTTTTTTTTTTTTTATGGTTATAGCTTTCAGTAGCCTCTTAAGGAAATCATTGCTTATTCCAGCGTTATGAAGATATTCTATATGGCTTCCCCCCCACCCTAAAGTTTATATCTTTAGCTTACATACTTAGGTCTGTGATCAATTTCAAATTAATTTTTGTGTATAATGTGAGGTAGCTTTTACAGTTTATCTTATTTTACATGTTTACTCAGTTGTTCCAGTCATTTGTTGTTTTCCCTTTTCTCCACTGAATTGTATTCCATCCCTGATGAAAACCAAGTTTCTGCAAGTTCTAGTTCTGAACTCTCTATTTGGGCCTATTGAATTATTTTTCTTTTCTTATACCAATACTTAATTGTGTGATTATAACACCTTTTTAGATATACTTGAAGTTAGTCAGAGAAAGTTTTCCAAAGATGTATATATCACACACACACATACACACACACACACACACACACA
>NW_024342052.1:0-4772 GCF_902729225.1 Pteropus medius | reverse complement strand
CACCCGCTGGAAAGAGTTCAGTTGGGAGACACTGCAGACAGCTGTGGGTCTGAATTCGGCCTCCGTGCCTTAGGAGCTTTGCCATCAGCTCTTTGAGCCTTTCATTTGTTCATTTTGAATGTGTCCACGGGGACCATTACGACCATCCCAGTCAGAAAGGTGAGGAGAGGGAGGTGTGTGCTTCCGTCCTGAAGTCTGATTTCCATTGCGGAAAGCGGGAAGGAGCCGAGGCCTTAGGAAGGAGCCCCGGGGCCTCTGGGATGAAAAGAGATCATGCTGAATTGTGGCTCTGGAACGCCCGGTGTCCACATTGCGGGGAGGTGGAAGTGCTAGGAGCGGCCTGTCTTCTGTGGTAGACCAGGGGTCCACGCAGGTTTCCTTCGAAAATCCACTATATACATATATATGCATATAGATGAACATGTATATGCATATATATGTAAATGGTAGCTTTGGCAAAAAGCTCTCTGGTGACGTCCATTTTGAGCCAGAATCGCAGACTTCCGAGAAAAGGCTCACTTGCGGCAAATGCACAGCCCTCCCGGGGCCTTGGGGCTCTGTGGGCGATGCTCGGTCATCTGCGGGTACTGGGGTAGCGAAGTTGGAGGAGCACTCAGTGACACTTTGAGCTCCCAGAGGTGGCAAACACATGTCTCATTCGGCATTGGGTATCCTCTTTCTTGCAGGGTTCAGGGCCACCCAGCACAGACAGCTGCATCTAGGAGGCTTTGCCCCTCCACATGCATGCCGCCCCCTGCCAGAGAGAGAGGTCGGGCTGGGAGACAGTGCAGACAGCGGTGGGTCTGATTTCGGCCTCCGTGCCTTATGAGCTTTGCGATCACCCCTTTGAGCTTTTCATTTCTTCATTTGGAATGCGTACACGGGGACCATTACGACCATCCCAGGCAGAAAGGCGAGGGAGAGGGAGGTGCCTGCTTCCGTCCTGAAGTCTGAATTCCCATGCGGAAAGCAGGAAGGAGCAGAGGCTTTAGGAAGGAGCCCCGGGTCCTCTGGGATGAAAAGAGATCATGCTGAATTGTGGCTCTGGAACGCCCGGTGTCCACCCTCCGGGGAGGTGGAGGTGCCGGGAGCGGCCTGTCTTCTCTGGTAGACCAGGGTCCACACAGGTTTCCTTCGAAAATCCACCATATACATATATATGCATATAGATGAACATATATATGCATATATATGTATATGGTAGCTTTGGCAAAAAGCTCTCTGGTGACGTCCATTTTGAGCCAGAATCGCAGACTTCCGAGAAAAGGTTCACTTGCGGCAAATGCACAGCCCTCCCGGGGCGTTGGGGCTCTGTGGGCGATGCTCGGTCTTCTGCGGAGACTGGGGTACCGAAGTTGGAGGAGCACTCACTGACACTTTGAGCTCCTAGAGGTACAAACTACGTCTCATTCGTCTCTGTATCCTCTTGCAGGGTTCAGGGTCACCCACAGACAGCGTACCCAGGGATGCTTTGGCCCCTCCGTCCATGGCGGCCGGCACCCGCTGGAAAGAGGTGAGTTGGGAGACACTGCAGACAGCTGTGGGTCTGAATTCGGCCTCCGTGCCTTAGGAGCTTTGCGATCAGCTCTCTGAGCCTTTCATTTCTTCATTTTGAATGCGTCCACGGGGACCATCACGACCATCCCAGGCAGAAAGGTGAGGGCGAGGGAGGTGTCTGCTTCCGGCCTGAAGTCTGATTTCCACTGCGGAAAGCGGGAAGGAGCCGAGGCCTTAGGAAGGAGCCCGGGGCCTCTGGGATGAAAAGAGATCATGCTGAATTGTGGCTCTGGAACGCCCGGTGTCCACACTGCGGGGAGGTGGAGGTGCGAGGAGCGGCCTGTCTTCTGTGGTAGAACAGGGGTCCAGGCAGGTTTCCTTCAAAATCCACCATATACATATATATGCATATAGATGAACATATATATGCATATATATGTATATGGTAGCTTTGGCAAAAAGCTCTCAGGTGACGTCCATTTCGAGCCAGAATCGCAGACTTCCGAGAAAAGGCTCACTTGCGGCAAATGCACAGCCCTCCCGGGGCCTTGGGGCTCTGTGGGAGATGCTCGGTCATCTGCGGGTACTGGGGTAGCGAAGTTGGAGGAGCACTCACTGACACTTTGAGCTCCAGAGGTACAAACTACGTCTCATTCGTCTCTGTATCCTCTTGCATGGTTCACGGCCACCCACAGACAGCGTAGCCAGGGATGCTTTGGCCCCTCCGTCCATGGGGGCCGTCACCCGCTGGAAAGAGGTCAGCTGGGAGACACTGCAGACAGCAGTGGGTCTGAATTCGGCCTCCGTGCCTTAGGAGCTTTGCGATCAGCTCTCTGAGCTTTTCATTTCTTCATTTTGAATGCGTCCACGGGGACCATCACGACCATCCCAGGCAGAAAGGTGAGGGCGAGGGAGGTGTCTGCTTCCGCCCTGAAGTCTGATTTCCACTGCGGAAAGCGGGAAGGAGCCGAGGCCTTAGGAAGGAGCCCCGGGGCCTCTGGGATGAAAAGAGATCATGCTGAATTGTGGCTCTGGAACGCCCGTGTCCACACTGCGGGGAGGTGGAGGTGCGAGGAGCGGCCTGTCTCCTGTGGTAGAGCAGGGGTCCACGCAGGTTTCCTTCGAAAATCCACCATATACATATATATGCATATAGATGAACATATCTATGCATATATATGTATATGGTAGCTTTGGCAAAAAGCTCTCTGGTGACGTCCATTTTGAGCCAGAATCGCAGACTTCTGAGAAAAGGCTCACTTGCGGCAAATGCACAGCCCTCCCGGGGCCTTGGGGCTCTGTGGGCCATGCCCCGTCATCTGCGGGTACTGGGGTGGCGAAGTTGGAGGAGCACTCACTGACACTTTGAGCTCCTAGAGGTACAAACTGTCCATTTCCAGCTTCTGTATCCTCTTGTGTTCAGGAAGCCACCCACAGACACACATGTACTAGGAGGTTTGGGCTCCCCTCCCAGTCCCAGGTGGCGGCTGTCAGGCCCCGCTTAGTAGGAAAGAGGTCAGCTGGGGAGACACTGCAGACAGCTGTGGGTCTGAATTCGGCCTCCGTGCCTCAGGAGCTTTGCGATCAGCTCTCTGAGCCTTTCATTTCTTCATTTTGAATGCGTCCACGGGGACCATTACGACCATCCCAGGCAGAAGGTGAGGGAGAGGGAGGTGTCTGCTTCCGTCCTGAAGTCTGATTTCCACTGCGGAAAGCGGGAAGGAGCCGAGGCCTTAGGAAGGAGCCCCGGGGCCTCTGGGATGGAAAGAGATCATGCTGAATTGTGGCTCTGGAACGCCCGGTGTCCACACTGCGGGGAGGTGGAGGTGCTAGGAGCGGCCTGTCTTCTGTGGTAGACCAGGGGTCCACGCAGGTTTCCTTCGAAAATCCACCATATACATATATATGCATATAGATGAACATATATATGCATATATATGTATATGGTAGTTTTGGCAAAAAGCTCTCTGGTGACGTCCATTTTGAGCCAGAATCGCAGACTTCCTAGAAAAGGCTGACTTGCGGCAAATGCACAGCCCTCCCGGGGCCTTGGGGCTCTGTGGGCGATGCTCGGTCTTCTGCGGAGACTGGGGTACCGAAGTTGGAGGAGCACTCACTGACACTTTGAGCTCCTAGAGGTCCAAACTACGTCTCATTCGTCTCTGTATGCTCTTGCAGGGTTCAGGGCCACCCACAGACAGCGTACCCAGGGACGCTTTGGCCCCTGCGTCCATGGCGGCCGTCACCCGCTGGAAAGAGTTCAGTTGGGAGACACTGCAGACAGCTGTGGGTCTGAATTCGGCCTCCGTGCCTTAGGAGCTTTGCGATCAGCTCTTTGAGCCTTTCATTTCTTCATTTTGAATGCGTCCATGGGGACCATTACGACCATCCCAGGCAGAAAGGTGAGGGAGAGGAGGTGTCTGCTTCCGTCCTGAAGTCTGATTTCCACTGCGGAAAGCGGGAAGGAGCCGAGGCCTTAGGAAGGAGTCCCGGGGCCTCTGGGATGAAAAGAGATCATGCTGAATTGTGGCTCTGGAACGCCCGGTGTCCACACTGCGGGGAGGTGGAGGTGCGAGAAGCGGCCTGTCTTCTGTGGTAGAGCAGGGGTCCACGCAGGTTTCCTTCGAAAATCCACCATATACATATATATGCATATAGATGAACATATATATGCATATATATGTATATGGTAGCTTTGGCAAAAAGCTCTGGTGACGTCCATTTCGAGCCAGAATCGCAGACTTCCGAGAAAAGGCTCACTTGCGGCAAATGCACAGCCCTCCCGGGGCCTTGGGGCTCTGTGGGCGATGCTCGGTCATCTGCGGGTACTGGGGTAGCGAAGTTGGAGGAGCACTCACTGACACTTTGAGCTCCTAGAGGGACAAACTACGTCTCATTCGTCTCTGTATCCTCTTGCAGGGTTCACGGCCACCCACAGACAGCGTAGCCAGGATGCTTTGGCCCCTCCGTCCATGGGGGCCGTCACCCGCTGGAAAGAGGTCAGCTGGGAGACACTGCAGACAGCTGTGGGTCTGAATTCGGCCTCCGTGCCTTAGGAGCTTTGCGATCAGCTCTCTGAGCCTTTCATTTCTTCATTTTGAATGTGTCCACGGGGACCATCGCGACCATCCCAGGCAGAAAGGTGAGGGCGAGGGAGGTGTCTGCTTCCGTCCTGAAGTCTGATTTCCACTGCGGAAAGCGGGAAGGAGCCGAGGCCTTAGGAAGGAGCCCCGGGGCCCTGGGATGAAAAGAGATCATGCTGAATTGTGGCTCTG
>NW_024342051.1:0-346 GCF_902729225.1 Pteropus medius | reverse complement strand
TTTCTATGTCTGCACTGCTTAATGGTCAGCCAATGATTTTTTCTGAGGTTTTGTTTGAATGTCTTGTGCCAGTAAGGCCTTCACCTTCTGTTGATAGATGTGCATGTGAATTGTGGAGTTCTTTAAAAATTAAGTCAGTTTTTATGTTTATCCTGCCATTTTCTTTTGCTGGGCCCTTTTGTCTTTCTTTGAATATGCTCGCAGCCTCCTTACCCACTGAAATAATATGACAGCTTGGGTCCCCTGTTTGTTCATACAACCATCAAGTCAGTCAGTGATGTGTAGAAAGATTATCAAACTCTTCTGTGACTTCCTCATTTATAAGATCTCCCTTGTATTTTTTTTT
>NW_024342050.1:0-458 GCF_902729225.1 Pteropus medius | reverse complement strand
TTCCAGCGGGTGACGGCCGCCATGGACGCAGGGTCCAAAGCATCCCTGGGTACGCTGTCTGTGGGTGGCCCTGAACCCTGCAAGAGCATACGGAGACGAATGAGACGTAGATTGTACCTCTAGGAGCTCAAAGTGTCAGTGAGTGCTCCTTCAACTTCGGTACCCCAGTCTCCGCAGAAGACCGAGCATCGCCCACAGAGCCCCAAGGCCCCGGGAGGGCTGTGCATTTGCCGCAAGTGAGCCTTTTCTCGGAAGTCTGCGATTCTGGACGTCACCAGAGAGCTTTTTGCCAAAGCTACCATATACATATATATGCATATATATGTTCATCTATATGCATATATACGTATATGGTTGATTTTCGAAGGAAACCCGCGTGGACACCTGGTCTACCACAGAAGACAGGCCGCTCCTAGCACCTCCACCTCCCCGCAGTGGGGACACCGGGCGTTCCAGAG
>NW_024342049.1:0-443 GCF_902729225.1 Pteropus medius | reverse complement strand
CAGTATGATATGTTTTATTTTTTATTTCTCCCCTCTTTATCCACATCAGTTTGCTGTTTGTTTTCGATAGATACTAGACATACTTCGGGGGTCCCCACATCAATGATCATATTAAAAAAATTTTTCTTCCAGAGAATTGCAAATTATTATCATCAGAGTCAAGGGGCTTATCGACGGCAATGAGTGCTTCACTAGGTTTATGGATTCTGGGCTGAAGTCTTGTTGGAATGGCTTTGTTGTGCCACGGGGTACACCGAGTGTTTTCCCTGATCGCCCTTAGGATTAGGAACTCTGTTGCCACAGATGCTTAGGCAGCAGCCATCACAAAGGCACTGTAGACAGAGGGCGAAATTTGGTACATGCGTAGGATATGGAACCTTATCATCTTGTACCTCAGTTTGGGTAACGACTCCCTGAAAACCATAAGTACCGCCAGCAGCAGT
>NW_024342048.1:135654-139011 GCF_902729225.1 Pteropus medius | reverse complement strand
ACACCTAATTTTCCCAGTACCATTTTTGAAAGACTTGTATTTTCCCATTAAATTGTTGACACCCTTGTCAAAAATATATTGACCGTAATGTAAAGGTTTATTTCTACACTCTACATATTTTGTTGATCTATATGTTTGTCCTTAAGCCACACCACACTGTTGTAATTACTGTTGTTTTATAGTACCTGTATCCTACCCGTGTTCTTTTAAAAAGAATATTTTTTTCCCATTCCTCACCAGGTATTCCTCACCAGGTATTCCTCACCAGCACCCTCTACAGAAAAGCTTAACAGTGATATCACTGTAGAGAAGGAATGCTTGGTGAAATTCCATTGTTTATCACAGAACATATATTGAAGGATGCATTCGGAGCTGAGAGGCAATAAATTGATTACTGACACATCACCCAAAGTAAAATCAACAGCTCTTACAGTGGCAGGAAGGAAAGGAATATTAATATTTGAAGAACCAAATACAGTCATCTTATTATTAAATGTTTTAATTTTGCAACCCTAAAAATGATAAGCATGCATACTCTCATGTTATGCTTGCGGAAATGGAAGCACAGAAGTATTACAATTGTTATTTCAAAGTCATACAATCTAGCAAGTGTGACATATCTCATCACTTTGGGATCCCACTGAGTTCTAAGTGTGTGCTCTTGCCATGGTAGTACACTGTCTTCTGTCAATATTTAATACAAAGTCTAAATATTTTTGGAGGTTTCCAGTCGAGTAGAGGAAACTAGTGGAAATGCCTTCTCCATATCTGATGGCAACTGGATGAGAATATCCAAAGTTTCAATATCGACATCAAACAATAAATCCTGTGACTCATGTGACAAATAAAAATAAGTAATTGACTATATTGAGAGCCATTGTTTTACTGTTAGAACTGGTAGAATATAACTTAGATGGTTTTCTATGTGACATACTGAATTTCTTGTTTGGGGCCAAATTTATTAGGGCTCTAACAAAAGCATATAGAAAGCTCTATATTCTTTCTTGTTACAGTGAGAAAATATAACAATATGATATCACATAAAATAATGGATGCTCAACCTAATGAAAAAGTATATCCTGCTCAAATGAAAGCATAGCTACCCATTTGTATATACCCATCATGTATAGTGCTATATAAATAACAAGAAGACTTGCTTTTCTTCACCAGTCTCTGGAGGACATTTAGCCAGAATGACATGTCAGTTGAGGTGTTTACCGGTACTGACAGATAACGTGTCAGATTCCAATGGATCAGAAGTGAAATAATAGCCCTAACACCTTAAATATTGTCTTTTCCTCAGAAAATAAATAGTTTAATCCATCTGATAAATGTCCACTGAGCAGGTAACGTGCAAAGTATTGGGAGAAACACTTGGGGTCTCTAAGTTGAATCAGAAATCCAAAGAGAACTGTGAACTCAGGACTAAAACCTGTGCAGCTGTAGAATAAAGATTAATAACCCATACCCTGTTCAGCTGCCAGGAAGCTGAAATAAGCTGGTCAATCAATATAAAGAACTCAGTGCACAGGGTGAACAAATGTATATTCCCCCTTTACCCACCTCTATAACTCACAACTGAAAAGTCTCAGAATAGTCCAACTTCAGCTGAAATTTTAAACAAGTTTATTATGAGCATGATAGATTGTTCCTCCTCAGCTCTCCCATAATCACTGTCCCTAGGAAATCACAGGTCATCATCTCAGGACCGATGATAGCAGCTTGGGTGCCTGTGGTGATGTGCTTACTGACTCTGAGAGGACCTCAACCCTGGATATACAGATACTGAGGCTCACTATTATAAAACAAACCTTGGGTACCGACAAACATTCTAAAATGAGTACTAGAAGAAATGACTAAAATGAATTGGAGAAATTCTTAATCAATATATGTTCATAATCACAAGTATAATTAAGTTAACATTAAGAGAATAATAAATAATATCTCATAATTGAATTCTCACACAAAAACAGGGGGCTGCTACTAACTGAGTATTCCCTGAAGGCCCAGAGCCTTAGTAGCATATTTTAGATAAATTATGCCATCTTATTTAATCTTCACAACAACATACAAGTAAGATATTATTATCTCCTTATTCTGATTAGCAGAGGGGGATAGAGCTACTGAGTTTTATAATGACAGGTTATAAGCTTTGAAGTGGCAAAACTGAGACTAAAACCAGCTCTTACTGATTACAAAGTCTGTCTTCTTCATTTTTGCTGTCAACCTCTGTCAACAGCAACATTATACTTTCTGACAGGAATCTGACAGGATTCTGTGTGTCCTTCATAACTTAGTCATAATACAATTAAGGATCCTTTACCTTAGGGTAAATATATCTTCTTTACAAACTAATCAGCCTCTAGATACTGTCGCTGCCTCTTGAATATCATCTGTAGCCACAGCAGGGGGCTTATGAGGGAAGTAGGAAAGGGACTGGGCATAGAAGGACAGAGCCTGGCCTAGAGGACTGTATCTGTTGCTTACCAGGGCCTCATACAACTTACTCAGATTCTCAGAGCTTTGTAAAAACTGGACCAGCCTTTCTAACTCATAATGCCTCTGGGAGGATACGCTATTCAAACTTGTAAACAGAAAATTTTTTAGACCAAGGGCTCCTCGGGGCAAGTGGAAGGTATCATTCGAGCCTGATTACATTCTTACAACAGTATTACCACATTGTAGGTGCTCAATAAACACCCATTAAATTGAACTAAAACACTGACAGATATGGGGTTCATTGCAATAAAAGTTCATTACACTTTTATTGTGTAATTTTTTGAAGTTGAACACATGTATAGATTTATATAAACATCATAATCAGGATACAGAATAGTTCCAACACCACCAAAACTTCCTGTGCTATCTCTTTGAAGTCACACCCTTTTTTTAACTCTAACCACTCACTATCTGTTCTGTCACTATAGTTTTGTTTTTTTGAAAATGTTATATAAATAAAATCATACAATATGTAACCTTTGAGACTGACTTCTTTTCCTCATCATGATTTCTCTGAGAGTCAACCAAGTTATTTGTGTATCTACAGTTTATTCTTTTGTATTGCTATGTAATAATCCATTGTTTGAGTATGCTCAGCCAGTCACCCATTGGAGGGCATTTGAGTAACTTAAGTTATTGGTGATTATAAGTAAAGCTACTATAAACATTTGTGCTCAGTGTAAACTAAATTGTTAGTTCACTTGAGTAAATAGCTAGGAGTGTGATTGCTGAGTCATATGATAAGTGTATGTTTGACTTCATAAAGTATCAATCTGTTTTCCAGAGTGGTTATACCATTTTACATTCCCATCAGCAACCTATTGTTAATCTAGTTCCTGCACATCCTCACCAGCACTT
>NW_024342048.1:0-135351 GCF_902729225.1 Pteropus medius | reverse complement strand
TATATATGTAATTTTGATAGGTGTATAATTTTATACCATTATGGTTTTAATTTGCATTTCTATAATGTCTAATGATGTTGAACATCTTTTTATGTGCTTATTTGTCATCTGTATATACTCTGATGAAGTGTCTCTTCAGATATTTTGCCTACTTTTTAGTTGGCTTGTTTTCTTATTCTTAAGTTTTGTGAGTTCTTTATATATTCCAGATGTGAGTCCTTTGTTGTGCATGTGACTAGCAAATATTTTCTTCCAATTTATTGTCTACCTTTCTTATTCTCTTAAGTACGCAATGCCTAACTATAAAATTGTATGGTTTAAGTTATATACTAAAACTATAATTCATTTTGAGTTAAATTTTATAAGGTTAAATCAAATACATAAATTTGCAAATAGAGGTACAATTGATCAAACACCATTTGTTGAAAATACTATCTTTTCTCCATTCTGTTTCAATATTTTTGTCAAAAAAAAATTGCATGAGACTTCTTAAATTTAGATTTTGTTCATTGATTTGTATTATTATTCACTTGGAAATATAACGCTGACTTTATTTCTGCATCTTTATAGTAAGTCTGAACATTGGCTAATGTTATTTCTCCAAATTTCTTCTTTTTTCAAAATTATATTGGTTATTTAGGTTTTTTTACTTCCCATATAAAATTTATAATTAGTTTGTCTAATTTATAAAAATTCTGCCAGAATTTTAATTAGGATTTTATTTAATCTATAAATCAATTTGGGGAGAACTGGCATCTTTATACTCTTGAGTCTTCCAGTCCATAAACATAGTATAACTCTTTATTTATTTAGGTCTAAATGATAAATCATTTATACTTTTTCATCAATATGTGGTAGTCATTAGCATTCAGATTCTCTACTGTTTTGTTAAATTTATACATATGTATTTCATTTATTAGCGATATGGTAAATTATTATTAAATTATATTTTCTAATTACTGATTAATAAAAAATAATTGGTTTTATTTTTGTGATTATTAATACTACAACTTTGCTAAATCCACTTATTAGTTCTAGGAAAGGTGTATATGTTTGTTTCTATGTGTATTTGTGTTGTCATTTCTTTGAGATTTTCCTACACAAATAATTATGTCATCTGAGAATAGTTTTATTTCTTCTATTTCAATCTATATACCTTGTGTTCCCTTTTCTTATCTTACTGTAGAGGCATAATTCTAGTACAATGTTGATAGGAATAGTGAACCCTGCTTTGTACCTAATGTGGAGGCAAAGCATTTCATCTCTTATCACTAAACATACTGAAAACTGAAGGTTTTTACTAGAGTCTCTTTATCAGCTTGAGGATGTTCCCATCTATCCTTAGTTTTCTTACAGTTTTTATTATTAAAAGATTTTTGGTTTTGTCCAATGTTTTTATACAAACTGATATAATAATCTGTTTTTTTTTTCTTCAGATTGTTAATATGATGGAATACATTGTTGATTTTAGACTATAGAACAGGTTATGAATCCCCAAGGTAAAACCCTACTTGTCCATGTGTATTATTATATTTATATATTGCTAGACATACATATAATTTGCTAATATTTTGTGGAGGAGTTTGTGTCAGTTTTTGTTCAAGATTATTACTAATTTTTTCTTTTCGTACTGCCTTTGTTTTAGTATCAGGATAATTTATAGCCTCATAAAACAAGATGAGACGTTTTCTCTCCTCTTCAATTTCCTAGAAGAAGTACGTTAAATTGGTGTCATTTCATCCTTAAAGTTTTAGTAGACATCAACGGTGAAACTATGTGGGCTTGAAAATTATTGTTATTGGAAGATTTCTGACTAAACATTCAATGTCTTTCATAATTCTAGCACCATTTGGGTTATTTATGTAATCTAGGATGAGTTTTGCTATTTCATAGGTTTCCAGAAACTGATCTTTATATTTCAGTTGTAGAATTATATACCTAGAGTTGCTTATAGTGTTCCTGATTATCCTTTTAATATACGCAAATTCTATAAAGATAGCCCTTCTTTCATTCTTGATAATCCTCTCTTTATTTGTTAGTTTGGTTACACAAATAGATTTTTAAAAATTTTTCTAAGAACCAACTTTTGGATTTATTATTCTTTTTTCAGTTTTCAATTTTATCGATTTCTGTTTTTATGGTTACTAATTCCTTCTTTCAGCTCACTTTCAGGATTTTTGTTTGTTTTATTTTAATTTTTCTAGTTTATTAAGGTAGCAGCTTATGCTTGTTATGAAAAATGTTTTATTGAATTATAATTAACACATAACAATTTTTTCATGGGTACAATATAATAATGCAATATTTGTATATATTACAAAATGATAAATTCAAGTCTAGTAAACATCCTTTATCAATCACATTTTTTTCCCTGTGATGAGAACTTTAGAATCTCCTCTCATCATTTTTCAAGTATGCCATACAGTATTATTAGCTATAGTTACCATGCTGTACATTATATCCCAAGGACTTATTTATTTTATAATGTAAAATTGGTACCTTTTGAACCCCTTAACTCATTTCACTCATCCTCTACCCCTGCCTCTGTCAAACATCAATCTGTTCTCTATATCTATGAGTTCAGATTTTTGTTATTGTTGTTTTCAGAGAACATATAGTATTTTTATTTCTCTGTCTGACTTATTTCACTTTCATAATGCCCTTAAAATCCATCCATGTTCTCATAAATGGTAATATTTTCTTTCTTTTATGGCTAAATAATATTCTATTGTGTGTTCACAAGTGTATCATCTTTTCTTCATTTATTTATCCACCAATGGACATTTATCTTGTTTCCATATCTTAGCTATTGTAAATAATGCTGCAATGAAGATGGAGGTGCAGATATCTTTTCAAATTAGTATTTTCATTTTCTTCAGATTAATACCCATAAATGGAATTCCTAGATCATATAGTACTTCTGTTTTTAATTTTTTGAGAAATCTCCATACTATTTTCTACAGTGACCACACCAATTTACATTCTGCCCAACAGTACACAACTATTTCTTCTTCTCCATAACCTCACCAAAATTTAATTTTTATCTTTTTGATAAAAGCCATTTTAACAGATATGAGATATCTCACATGATTTTGATTTGCATTTCTGATAATTAGTGATGTCAAACAAACAACTTTTCAAATACCTGTTGATCATCTGTATGTCTTATTTGAAAAATTGTCTATTCAAATACTCTGCCTGTTTTTAATTGGATTTTTTTTTTTTTTGCTTGAGCTGTATAAGTTCTTTATGTATTTTTGGATATTAATCCCTTATCAGATATGTAGTTTGCAAACATTTTCTCCAGTTTGGTAGGTTGTCTATTCAGTTTGTTGATGGTTTCCTTTGTTGTACAGAAAGTGTTTCTGTTTGTTTGTTTTAGTTTTATTTAGTCCCACTTGTTTATTTTTGCATTTGTTGCCTATGCTTTTGGTGTCAAAGCCAAAAAGTCATAGCCAAGATCAATACCAAGGAAATTTCTGCCTATGTTTTCTTCTAGGAGTTTTATGGTTTCAGGTCTTAAGTTTCAAATTTTTAAGCCATTTAGAGTTAATTTTTGTGTATAATGTGAGATAAGGGCCCAATTTCATTCTTTTACTAATGGCTGTCCAGTTTTCTCAACACCATTTATTAAAGAGGCTGTTACTTCTCCACTGTATATTCTTAGTTCCTTTATCATAAATTAATTCACCATTTGTGTGTAGATTTCTTTCTGAACTCTCTATCCTGTTCTATTAATCTAGCTATCTGTTTTCATGTCAATACCATGTTGTTTTTATTACTATTATTTGATAACTTTAATCTCAAATTCAGCATTCAAACATTTTGTTGTGCTTATTCACTTTTTAAAATTTTATTTTATTAGTTTCAAGTATACAGTACATTCATTAGACATTTATATAGTTTATAAAATGATCCCCTAATTTCCCTTTCTCTCCTCTGACTCTCTACTTAGCCATTACATTAATGCTAACTGCATTCCCCATCCCCCTGACCATTCATCAGCTACTAATCTGTACGTCTTTGAAACCCTTCACCCCATTCTCCTAGTCTCCCAAACTCCCTCCCATATCATTTTAGCTTTGTTTGAAATTTTGAGTGTGATGCCTGTTACTTTGATCTTCTTTCTCAAGATTACTTTGGCTCTTTGGGGTACTCTGTTGTTTTATACAATTATAGGATTGTTTGTTCTATTTCTGTGCAAAATGATATTAGAATTTTCATAAGGATTGCATTGAATCTATAGATTGATTTAGATAGTATAGACATTTTAACACTATTAATTCTTCTGATTCATTAGCACAAAAATATCTTTCCATTTATTTATGTTTTCTTCAACTTTTTCCCTTAATATGTTGTAATTTTCAGTGTACAATTTTTCATATCCTAGGTTAAATTTATTTCTATGTATTTTATTCTTGTTAATGCAATTTTAAAGAAAATTATTTTGAAGAATTTTGCTTCTCTAATATAAATATTATTTATATTTTTTAATTAATTTTCCATCTCAGCACTACTTTTGCTGCATCCCACAAGTACTGCTTTTTTATCACTTTTGTTCGGTCAAAATATGTTCTAATTTTTCTTGAGACTTCCTCTTTGATCAATAAATTATCTGTAAAAATGTTTTTAATTTCTGTTAGGAGATATTATTATATTATTTCTATTGTAATTTCATATGCACAGAAAACATTTTAAATGAATTCAATATTTCTACATATTTAAGTTTTATTTTATTTTATTTTATTTTATTTTATCTTGGTAAATGGTAACATGCGAACTTGAAAAGAATATGCTATGACAGATGGAGAGGTCTACCAACATAAATTAAATTTAACTGGTTAATGATGATGTTAAGTCATTCTATATCTCTGTTGATTTTTTTTATCAGTTTCTATAAATTACTTAGAGTAATGTTGAAGTCTCCAAATATTGTGAACTTGTCTATTTATCCTTTCAGTGCTGTCAGCTTTTGCTTTATGTATTTTTCTACTTTGTTTTTAGGTGATAACACATTTCAGATTGCTATATATTTTTGGCGTATTAACAGTGTTATCACTATATAATGTCCACCTCTGTCTGTGATAATTTTCTTTGCTATATGGCTGATGTTTGTATAGTCATTGTAGCTTTCTTCTGATTAGTCTTTGCGCAGTATTTATTTTTTTCATCTCTTTATCTTTCTTATTGTGGCAAATGCACATAACATAAAATGTACCATTTTAACCATTTTTAGATGTACAGTTCAGTGGCATTCAGTGTATTCACATTATAGTATGATAATCCCCAACATTCACCGGAAATTTTCAGCTTCCCAAATTGAAACTTTGTGCTCATTAAATAATAACTCCCTGTTCTTCTCATCTCCCAGTCCCTGGAAATCACCATTCTATTTTTAATCTCTATGATTTTGATAACTATATGTTTTTCATGTGAATGGATTCACACAATAATTGTCCTTTTGTGTCTGGATTATTTCACGTAGTGTAATGTCTTCAAGATTCATCTATATTGTTGTACATGTCAGAATTTTCTTCATTTTGAAGATTGAATCATATTTCATTGAACATTCCATTGAAATATGCCATAACTTATCAATTCCTTCATCAATAGACTTTTAGATTATTTTCCTCTTTTGACTACTGTAAATAATACTGCATGAACATTAATGTATAAATATGTTTTAGTTCCTGCTTTCAATCTTTTGAGAAATATAACCAGTAGTAAAAAGTGCTGGATTCTAAGGAAATATTATGCTTAATTTTTTGAGAAAGTTTTATACTGTTTTCCACAGTGGCTGCATCATTTTACATTCCCATTGACAATACACAAAAAGGGTTCCACTTTTTCCATTTCCTTGTCAACAAAAATGTTTTCCATTTCTTTGTTTTTATATAATAGTTATTCTAAACTTAATACACATCCATGGACTTGCTGTGTGTTTTTTCTCATTTCTCTGAACTGCTTCCTTCTCTCCCTGATACTAAACTATGTGGCCTCAACTCCGTATTGGTGAAAGGTCCCTGTGAGTTTGAGAAAAATATGTGTCATTGTTGTTTTATGTTACAGTATTCTGTAAATGTCAATTAGATCAAGTTCATTGATAGTGCTAGGCATATCAACTTTATCATTACGGATTTCAGACTACTGGATCTATTAATTATTGAAATCACCAACTATAACACTGAATTTATCTTTTTCTCCTTTCACATCTATTTGCTTTTACCTCACATATTTTAACACTCTATTGTTAGATGCATACACATTTAGAATTATTATGCCTTCTTGGAGAATTAATGCCTTTATATTATGTAATTATCCTTTTTATGTCTGATAATTTTTCTCATTTTATAGTCTGCTTTGTCTGGAATTGATATATCTACTCCACCTTTATTTTAATGCAAGCATAGTATATCTTTTTTTCACCCATTGACTTTTTCTTTACCTACTGAACTTTTATATTAATAATAAGTTTCTTATAGACAATGGTTAATCAGGTCTTATTTATTTTTTAAACACTGACAATTTTACCATCATGTTGGTTAATGCTTAATGTGTGTAGAATCTTTCTCTGTTTCCTTTATTTTCCTATTTTCTCACATTCCTTGGTTTGAATTGAGTATATTAGATGATCTCATTTTATCTTCTCTAGTAGTATGTCAATTGTACCTTTAAAATTTTTAGTGATTGTCTGAGAGTTGTGCCTTTAAAAAATTTTAGTGATTGAGAGTTCAAAATATACATTTTAAAACCAGTCTAAGTCACTTTCAGATAATATTATACTTCTTGATGTTGTAGGGGGTGGAAATTTTTTTCTCCTTCCTTTCCAGGTTATTTGGCTGGACTAATTATGTTGACATACAACAGATTAACAGGAAAAAATTAATTTTGCTCAAGCTGGATCCCTATAAAAATATGAGATCCAAAAACAGTCAAGCAATTGAGGCTTATTTAATATCCTAAATTAAGTAAAGTAGTAAGGGTCTGAGGATACAAAGAGGAGAGAGGCCTTTTACAGCAAGATGAGAGATATTTGAAAAATGAAGCTTGCCCTGTTATCCAGACAAGTTTCTTAGGTAAAAAGGTATCTCCTGTAATAGCTCTTTCTGCTACAGGCCCCTTTCCTGTGTAAATTTAGGAAGTTGGAGATGGGAAGGTAAAGAGATTTCCTGAATCTACTGAGTTTTGAATGCTTTTAGTTTAATATACTCCTCATGCCTAAGTGGCATATTTTGGGGTGACAAATTTGGCTCCCTTTTAATGTACAGGGCAGGTATTTTTAATTAAGTCTTCTTAGTTTCTCTTTTCACTGTTAAACAAACATTTTAACTTCCACAGTTAAAAGAGTTTATTAGGACATGGTTAACAAACAAAGAAGATTAGTCTTGGGGCATGGAGTCTAAACCAGAATGGCTAGGTAGAAAAGACAATATGTTCATTGTCTTGAAGTTTGCAATCATTTTCATATATAAAGTAAGGGAAAGGGGGACAAAAGATGTAAGCCTTCTGAAAGAATTTCCATTGGCTACAGGCAAAGGCAAAGGGGTGGGAGAAAGTGAAACAGAGCCAACTCTTGGATAGGCTCAGAGTCCACATCAATAAATATGCATTCGGCTATGGGCAGAAATGCAGAAAGCCCATGCGTAAACAAGAAGATGAGACCCCTGGAGATCAGTGGTGCCTGGCAAAGATAATCCACAGAAATAGCCACCAGAATTAATTAATTAATCCTAAATTAATTAAAAGTAATTTAATTAATTAAATTAAAATTAATCCTAAATTCTAACAGACTTAAAAGGAATGTGAGCAGTTTTTTGTTAGCTGGTCTGAAGCCCTTATTGGACTAACCGTTCTGTCCCTTTTTCTCATTCTCTGGCCTCTATAATTTAATTTAGAACATCTCAGAATTTTCTCCTTGTCACCACTCATTATAACATAGACTTCATTTAGTTCACTTTCCATATGCTATAATCTCTTAGTAAGTTGTTATCTCTTTAAATAAAATCTTCAATTCAGTTAAAGATAAAAAGAAATATTTTATTTTATTTTTAATTATTTCTTCTTTAACAGTCTTCCTTTGTTTATGTAGATCTGAGTTTCTAATCTATATCATTTTCTTCTCCCAGAACTTATATTAGCATTTCCTATGTAGTCCCTGTTTTTGTTGTATTCTGACATGCCTTGTGATTTTTAAGAAAGTCAGACATGATACATCACATGATTGAAACTATGGCAAATAAGCTTTTAGTGAGAGGATTTATGTTAATCTGGCCAGAAGTTTAGCTAGGTTTAATGCTTGTTGTAATTGTAGGTGATACGAGCTTCAAATTTTTCTTCTAGTGTTCCTTTTTATCCCCCGTTAACTTTGTGATTCCCAAAATACTAGCTCCCCAACAGAGTCTGCATCTTATAGCTTTTTCAACAATGTTAAACTAAAAATCTTTAGCACCCATGACTAAAATCCTTTGTTGTAAGTAAAGTTTTATTGAACTAAAAATGCTAGGAAAAAAAAAAAAAGACCAGTCTTGAAGTATAGAGTCTAAATCATTAAAACCAGAGGGTGACTGAATCCAGCCAACACAGGAGTTGGGCTATTTAGAATAAGCGTTAATTAGAGAATTGCAAGTCCCAGAGACATAGGCAAGCTATCACTCAAAGGCAGGGCTTCCCGAGTATCTTGGGAATACAGATTATATATGGAAAAATCAGTAGTCGTGAAAACTAAGGAAGTAGGAGTGGCCAAGCCCATCTATCTTGTCTTCTCGGCCTTGGCTTGTTTCCCAGGACACCTGGAGGGGAGGCAAGAGAATCAAGGGAATTAACAATGGGAGGGTGAGGTAATTAATCACTGAGTATGGGTGTCCAGTCCTGGAATCAGCCTCTGCATCATCCTGTCTGATCTTGTGACCATGTTCCTTGGCTGGAGGGGTTGTAATTCTGTCTCTATGGGGCTGGGGCTGAAACATATCTAAAGCCAAGATGTTAACCTTAGTCTAAAGTCCAACTGAAATCCATTTGTCCTTATGTTTACAGACCTGAGGCTCAGTTAATCTTCTGTCCTAAGGCATAATAATTAAAGGGGAAGGCATACAGATGATAAGGTCAAGGAAGAAGTAAATGAAATCCAAGGCTAAAACAGTTGGAATTAGGGAACAAAAACATATACTAAAGAAATAAAGTTTAGAAACACAGTGGAGTGAGAGATGTCCCCAAATCTCTACCTTTAAAACAACAATTAGGTGAACATCTAAACCTCAAAAAATATCCCCCAATCTACACATCAGCACGTCTGAGTGTGGGATCTGCTCATAAGAACTACACAGGTCAGAACTCCAGGTGTTGGGTGGTGGACCGGGAGAAACAAAGAAGCTACCACTAGCAACTGGAGCTCCCTGCAGGAGAGGGAGAGGAGAGAAGGTGCAGCAGTTCCCCTGAACAATCTTGCCTGTGGGAGCTGTGAGATCAGTGCAGCCAGGGGTAGTGCCTAGGGATCAGAACAGAAAGCAAAAAAAGTGGGGATGGCAGAGAAGCAGGGACAGCAGAGAAACAACAGCTGATTTTTACCATCAATGGTTGCAAAATGTGAGGCTGAACGGTGGCCCCCATCCCCAAACCCAGAGGGCCTCTACCCTCATAGGCTCCAACACTGAACACCACAGACCCCAAGGGAAATCTGAGCAAATGCTAGAGAAACTGTTGTTAACGCTGACAGGGACTGACAGTGAGGGAGTCAAGTGTGACTGAATGTCTACAAGAAAAAAAAAAAAGACATTATGAAGACTTTACATAAAGCAGGGATACAAGAAGTTTAGATGCCACCTACTGGAAACCAAAAGAAAAACGCCTTCTTTGCAACAGGCTAAAGAGAGACCTTTATATAATAAATCTTTCTGGAAAAAAAAAAAAAAGCAGAATACATTTCCATTAATGCCCAGGCAGCGAAATAGTTCTTTAAATATCATGAACAACCAAGGTGACAAGGCATCTCAGAAAGAAAGAAAAAAATCTCCAGAAAATAAGCTTACATACATAGAAATATGCAACTTAAATGATAGAGAATTCAGGATGGTACTTCTGAAAAAGTCGATGAGATCCAAAACACTGCATATCGACAATTTCAGGAATTGATAAAACTAGATGAGCAGAAGAATTTTTTTTTAGAAAGGATTGAAACCCTAAAAAAGGACCAAATAGAACTTCTGGAGTGAAGAACACACTGCAAAAGTTGAAAAATGAAATAGAAAGCTTGAGAAATAGAATCAACCAAATGGAGGAAAGGATCAGTGATATCGAAGACAGAAACCTAGAAATAAATCAGAAGAAAGAAGAGAGACACTGAAGAATGAAAAATAATGAAAGAAAAATATAAGATACCATCTCCTAATACCATCAGGAGAAGAAACATAAGAATAATGGGTATTCTCAAAGGAGAGGAAAAGTAGCAGGGATTAGAAAGCATTTTCAGTCAAATAGTTGATGAGAATTTCCCACATATAAGAAATGAGCTAGAGTTCGAAGTTCAAGAAGTCAACAGAACAACCAATTATCTCAACCACAAAAGGCCTTCTCTAAGACACATTGTATTAAAATTATCAAAAATCAATGACGATGAAAGAATTCTCAGGGCAGCCAGGGAAAAGAAGATGGTGACCTATAAAAGAAAACCCATTGGATTATCATCGGACTTCTCAGTGCAAACGTTGCAAGCCAGAAAGGAGTAGAATCAAATAATTAAACTATTAAGTGAAAGGAACTATGGACCAAGAATAATGTATCCAGCAAAATGCTCCTTTAGATATGAAGGAGAAATAAAGACCTTTCCAGACATACAAAAGTTGTGTGAATTCTCCACTCCGAGGCCTGGATTACAGGAAATACAGAAAGGGGTCATCTCACCTAAACCAAAATGAAAATGAACAAACAAAATATCATAACAGGAGTAAGGCAACTAGCAGGCAAATAGAAGCAGAGGAGTGAAATCCTTACTAAGAACAGGACATTATAAGCTTAAATTATAAGGAGAGGTTTACTATAGCAAGATAGTAATGTACATTCAGCATACAGAGGGACGAATTGAGACAACAATGACAGAAAAGAGGAGAATTCAAAGATCCAAATTTGCAAAGGAGAATGGAAATAAGGCACACGCAGAAGAAAATGGACTACTATTCTCTACACATTTGTAATGGTAACGACATGCCAAAGATTCAGAACTAAAGTATATGACAAAAAACAATAAGGACAAGAGGGAAAATCCACAAACCCCAACCAAAACCAAAACCAAAACCAAAACAAACAAACAAACAAAAAAACACAGACAAACAAGGACAAGGAAGAAGTGGAAACACCGAGCTACCGAAAAGCAAAAGATAAAATGATTATAAAAAAACTTCATATTTCAATACTCCCCTTAAATGTAAATGGACTGAACTAACCAATAAAAAGGCATAGAGTTGCAGATTTGATCAAGAAAAAAAAACAACCACATGCTACCTCCAGGAGACAGATGTACTCTAAGTGAAAGGGTGGTAAATAGTATTCAAACAAATGTCATTCAGAGAAAAGTGAGACTAGTGTTACTAATATAAAAGTGAGACTAGCGTTATTTTGAATAAACTTCAAAATAAAAAAGGTAAAGAAATATACTGAGGGACACTTCATAATGATAAAGGGAATCATGCACCAAGAAGACACTTATTAATATTTATTAATATTTATGCTTATTAATATTTATTAATATTTATAACACTTATTAATATTTATGCTCCCAATCAGGGAGCCCCAAACTATGAAAGCAATTAGTAACAGAACTAAAGGGAGAAACAGACCAAAACACTATTGGAGTAGGGGACCTAAATACGCCACTGTCGTATATGGACAGATCATCCAAACAAAAAATCAATAAGGAAATAACATCCCTAAATGACACATTAGACTAATCGGTAAATGACACATTAGACTAATCAGACATAATTGACATTTACAGAGCCTTCCATCCCAAAACAGCTGCTTATACATTCTTCTCTAGAGCACATGGAACATTTTCAAGAATTGACCACATACTGGGACAAAGAGATAGCCTCAACAAATATAAGAGGTTGAAATCATACCAACCATATTCTCTGATCATCATGCTTTGAAACTAGAGATCAACTGCAGAAAGAAATCAGGAAGAAACACAAATACATGGAGATTTATCAACATGCTACTGAAGAATAACTGGGTCAGAGAAGAAATAAAAAGAGAGGTCAAGAGATAAATAGAAACGAATGATAATGATAGTACAACATATCAACACTTTGGGGACATGGCAAAAGCAATCATAAGAGGAAAGTTCATATCATTATAGGCCTATCTCAAAAAATAGGAATGAATCCAAATACACAACCTAATGCTTCTTTCATTTCTACTCTTAAAAAACTAGAAATGAAAGAACAAATAAAGCCTAAAGTCAGCAGAAGGAAAGAAATAATCAAAATTAGAGCAGAAACAAATGGAATTAGAAACAAACAAAAAAAAAATAGAAAAAATAAATGTAATAAAGAGCTGGTTCTTTGAAAAGTTTAATAAAATCGACAACCCCCTGGCTAGACTAACTAAAGAAAAAAGAGAAAGGACACAAATAATCAAAATCAGGGATGAAGGAGGAAAAATTATAACAGACACCCCAGAAATACAAAGGCTCATACAAGAACACTATGAAAATGTATATAACACCAAATTTAAAACTTAGAAAAAATGGACATGTATTTTGAAAGATAGAACCTTTTTAGACTGAATCAGGAAGAACTGGAAAATCTAAATAGACCGATCAGCAGTATAGAAACTGAAACAATCATCAATAACCTATGAAAAAGTAAAAGTAAAAGTCTGGGACCAAATGGTTTTACCAGTGAATTCTACCAAGCATTCAAAGAAGATTTAATACTTTTTCTCCTCAAACTCTTCCAAAAAATCAAAGAGGAGGCAATATTTTCCAACATATTTTATGAGGCCAATATTACCCTGATACCAAACCTGGTAAAGATAACACAAAACAAGAAAACTGCAGATCAATATCTCTCATGAACGTAGATGCAAGAATCCTAAATACGATACTAGCGAACCAAATACAGCAACATATTAAAAAGATTATATACCACGATAAAGCGAGCTCCATCACAGGGGCACAGGGATGGTTCAACATATGCATATTGATTAATGTGATACACCATATAAACAAATTAAAAAATAAGAATAATATGATCATATCGATAGATGCAGAAAAAGCCTTCAACAAGATACAGCATCCATTTATGATCAAAACACTTAACAAAATCAGTATAGAAGTACCTTAACATAATAATGGCCATATATGACAAACCGTCAACCAACATTATTCTTAATGGTGAAAAACTAAATTGCTTCCTCTGTGATCAGGATCAAGGCAAGGCTGTCCACTATCACCACTGTTATTCAATATAACATTGGAAGTCCTAGTGAGTGCAATTATGCAAGAGAAAGATATAAAAGGCATCCAAATAGGAAACGAAGAAGTTATACTGTCACTATTTGTAGATGACATGATTCTCTACATAGAAAACCCTGAAGATTCCACAAGAACATTACTAGAAACAATGAACAAATACAGTAAAGTTTCTGGATGCAAAATCGATGTTCAAAAATCCATAGCATTCTTATACTCTAATAATGAACTGTCAGAAAAAGAAGTGGGGAAAATAATTCCTTTTGCTATTGCAACAAAAAAAATAAAATATCTAGGAATAAATTTAACAAAACATGTGAAGGACCTATCTAATGAAAACTATAAGACCCTATTAAAAGAAATCGAAGAAGATACAAAGAAATGGAAAGATATTCTGTGTTCTGGATTGGAAGAATCAACATAATTAAAATGACCTTATTTCCTAAAGCATTATAGAGATTTAATGCAATCCCCATCAAAATCCCATTGGCATTTTTTAAAGAAATAGAACAAAAAATCATCAGATATGTACGGAAACACAAAAGACCCCAAATTGCCTAAGCCATCCTGAGTGGGGGCGGGGGGGAAACGAGGCTTGAGGCATCACTCTGCTTGACTTCAAATTATACTACAAAGCGACAATAATCAAAACAGCATGGTATTGGCACAAACACAGATACACAGACCCATGGAAGAGAATTGAGAGTCCTGAAATAATCCTATGTTTATATGGGCAAATAATTTCAACAAAAATGCCAAAAATATACTGTGGAGAAAGGAAAGCCTCTTTAATAAATGGTGTTGGGAAAACTGGAAAGCCATATACAAAAAAATGAAACTAGTCTGTTATCCATCACTGCACACCATATTAACTCAAAATGGATTAAGGACCTGAATATAAGACCTATAAAAATAAATTGCATGGAAGAAGATATAGTATGTAAAATACCTTGGACTTAAAGAAAATTTTATGAATTTTACCTCAAAGACGAGGGAAGTAAAAGCAAAAATAAATGAATGGGACTACATCAAACTAAAAAGTTTCTGCTCAGTAAAAGAAACCATCAACAAGATAAAGAGACAACCATCTGAATGGGAAAGATGTGGGGAGTCACTTATGGACATGTGAAATCGCACAACAAGGAACAAGGATATTTATGCACTTGGCAACAACGTAAGAAGTTGAGATTGTAAAGCGCTGGAAAAAAACTGGGAGGTAACTGTTTACATAGCAATCACTGCAAATTCCTTGCTACAGTTTAGCAGAGAGTTCTGAGTTGTGAGAATCTCATTGTTCTACTAGATAAGTAATCTGGCTAACCTTGGTTCTTGACTACTGTCTTTCTTATTGTAATGTTATAAATAGTGTGTTCTAAATAAACTCAGGGACACAGACACAGCTTGAAACTGTGATCCCTCCTGCAATTCTGTCTGTCTTCTTTCTTTTCCTCAGTCCATGCTCCCCCTTTCAGGTACCCTCGATTACTTCGTCGGCTGGCTCCGACAGAAAATATATTTGCAAGCAATGCCTTTGATAAGAGCATAATATCCAAAATATACAAAGAACTCATACGACTCAATAACAACAACAAAAAATAATCCAATCAAAAACTGGGTAGAGGACCTGAACAGACACTTCTCCCTAGAGGACATACAAATAGCCAAGAAACATATGAAAAAATGCTTAACTTCGCTATTAAGGAAATGCAAATCAAAACCACAATGAAATATTATCTCACACCTGTTAGAATAGCTTTTATCAACACTAGAGTAATGACAAGTATAGGAGAGGATGTGGAGAAAAAGGAACCCTCATACACTGCTCATGGGACTGCAAATTGGTACAGCCACTATGGAAAACAGTTGAGGTTCCTCAAAAATCTAAGAATTCATCTACCATATGATCCAGCAATCCCTCTACTGGGTATTTACCCCAAAGACTTAAAAACTCATATCCGAAAATATATTTGCACACTGATGTTCATAGCAGCAACTTTTATGGTGGCCAGGACATTGTGTTTTTAACACTCAAAAGCATTAGCTTTTCAATTTTATTTTTACCCTTAACTTAGATAGGAAGATTGAGGGAGCTGGACTGAGAGAAATCCCTTCCCTCAGGCAGGAGGTGGCTCTGGTATTTATTGTCTTTTCCCCTGGAAAGAGGCAAATGTTAAGTAGAAAACTCTGGGCATATTTTACAAGGATTACTCTTTCTCTTCCACTGCAGAGCCACTAGGGTTTCTTTCTTGAATCTTCTTCATGAGAACATGGTGGGTTCCTGGCAGTGAAACCCTCAGAAGTGTAGGGTCCCTTAAGACTAAAGCCCCAAGAAGTTTCTCACTCTCACATTAGTCCAAATTTAGCCTCCAGGAGTTTGTCAAAATTGCCATTCAAATGAGATCTGATCAGTTTATGGCTCCAGCAGCTTCTGATCAAGGTGAGCAGAACTGGGCAGTGGTTCAGGATTTGCCATCTCTCCCAACATTATGAAACTATACTGGAGTTCTCAGTGCCACCATCAGAAAACATATGAGCAACCTAGTTTGTGGTCTCTCTCTAAATATTTAAAAATTATTTCTTTATTGGTAGATAATGCATTGACATTATTAAATAAACAGAATAGTATGAAAGGTATATTTTTAAAAGTCTTCACTATTTTCTTGTTTTTGTTGTAGGAGCCTAGACCAGAGAGATGGGACACTGAAGCTATAAGCAAGAAGGAGCATTTTTTGATGCTAGCACCGGCTCAGAGGATTCTTATCCAAAGGCTGAGCACCAATTGTAACATGGAGGGCAGTTTTATACCATCTTGTACTTCCGCATCCCCACACAGCTATAGACATTCCATATAAGGAAGGAGAACATAACGACACCATTGACTGGTTGCTAAACTATAAGGAAACCAGCTTAATCGTTTAAGTGGGTTTTCGGACTGCCGGATCAGCCAGAGTCCTGGGACAGGTGCGGGGTGGGGTGTGCAGTTAGGAACTAATTTGTTTGAGCAGGAAATGGTCAGGCAGGGTCACCATGCCACATTTTCACTACCATCACTCATGGGTAACCACAGTCACTAGTTTCTTATTTATTCTTCTGCTTTCTTTGTGTACATACAAGCATATTGATAGTATTTCTTAGTACCCTCTTCCATTTAAATGAGTATATAGCATATTACACCCTTCATTCTGATGTTTACTCTTTCACTATCTCTTGGAGTTATTATTTCAGTTCAGGAAAAGTTACCTTATCATTTATTTATTTATTTATTTATTTATTTATTTATTTATTTATTTATTCATTCATTATAGCTGAAGAGATCTCATTGTGTAAATATACTGTCTTATACTGATAAATATTTGAGTTGTGTAGCAGTTCACAATGAGCCTCCCCAAGATGTGCCTCAGTGGTATGTAGATTATGTTGACTAAAAGCAACCATGACCCTACAGGCTCAAGAGAAACTTCTGCTCCCCTCTTTAACTATCTAGAATAATTTAAATTAAGAGACTGGCCCACAATAAGAGTTAAAACTAGAAATGACTTTTTATCTATCTATATGGTGGGGCAAACTGGTAATTACTGAACACGTGCTCTCCCTGCAATTATCTTCTGAAGCCCCAAGGTTCTTTACCTCATCCCTAGCTCAGGAA
Organism: Pteropus medius; assembly: GCF_902729225.1. Taxonomy (NCBI): domain Eukaryota; kingdom Metazoa; phylum Chordata; class Mammalia; order Chiroptera; family Pteropodidae; genus Pteropus; species Pteropus medius. The sequence continues at coordinate 118,240 of NW_024342048.1, read as the reverse complement.
GTCCTATATACCCATTTTTCTTTTCTGTCTCTGAACCTCTCATGCAATACAGTCTCTGACTCTCCCATGTATGTGGGGTTCTTACAGATATGTATATAATTACATTTGGTTATTTTCTTCTGTTAAATAGAACAATCTTTTGATTCTGTTCTCCTGTCTATTTAATTATTAGATCAGCTGAAAGAACCTTGAGGGTAGAGGAAAGTTTCTTCTTCTTCCAGTTGTTTTCTTATTTTTTAGCTAGAACAAACTGTTTCAATAACCTGTGCACATGTTCTTTTGAGAACACACATGCATAAATTCTCAGAAATGGTACTACAGAGTCAATTATTATCTCCATCTCTCCAGGTTCTGTACCTTTGCTTAAATATTAAACTCTTCATAGGGTTGACACTGTTACTGGTCCAAAGTCTATGTGTTCAACACTTCAAAAGGCCCAAACTCAAAATATAAGAGTTTGAAGTAAGGAAAATTTTATCGATCAAGAAGGTGCCAACTGAGAAAATAGGATCCCTAATACTTAAATCCAATTTAAGAAAGTTAAAGTTCAGGTTTATTTTATGACCAGGGAAGGGAAAATGGGCTTGTAAAAATTCAAGCTCTAAGCAGAATTTTTATAATAAACAGCATGTCTATAGTGGGAGCTCTTAGCCTGAAGGCCATCGGAAGAATGCAGATTTTAATAAGATGTAGTAAGAGAGACGGAGCATTTCACTCTGTTACAGCATGATTTTTTTATTCCCACTGATGTGTAAGAGTGAGTACCCTTTCACAGTCTCCCCATCATCATTGAGTTCATTCCTCAGAGGGGACATAACCCACACCCACAGTGGGATAGATTAGATGAAGTGACCTACTTACCCACCTTGATGTCACTAACTTAACCACCATTTACCAATTTCCTTTGCAACCACCAAAGGTGTATAATAGGTACTTGCAAAAGATCCTTCTCTCCACTGTACCTTCACAAGAATGAGCAAAAGCCTCACCCACCACATTCAGGGGAGATTGACATCATCACAGTTGTTCTATTCTTTTTTTTTTTAGGTTTACATATGAGTTGACACCACATAGATCTTGCCTCCCAACTCTGCAAGGGAGTACAGGCCTCTTTTTCTGGATTTGGATGGGATCCAGCTCTTATCAGTCAGAGGAATGCCTTCTCTGAGTATTCCCATCTGCTTTATACACTCCAAACCTTATGTTCTCTAAATGTAGGAACAATGCATTGATCAAATGCCCACAGTGTACCATTGGCTACATTTACATCAATTTAGTGAAGACTATTTATGTGTGGTATGTGTGTTTGGGGTGTGTGTGTGTGTGTGTGTGTGTGTGTGTGTGTGGTTGTGCAGCATGTACACTCTCTCTAATATTGCAAACATTAAAATTGAACTTGGAGACTTAAGAGGCCAAAGACCTTATTGCTCCTGAATTGCAGAGTTGGGAATCTCACCTGTGTGATGAGCTTTCAATCATTATGCAATATGGACTACCAGACCTAGCCATAATGCATTGTCTCCAATATATTCAACCTGATATCCACTATCTTCAATGCCCAAGACTCCTGAGATTTATGAGTGCTTGTTAAGTGCCTGCATTTAATTCCTCATTTCCTTCCCTGCAAAAAGGCAATGCTATTATCTTAAACAGTAGGCTTTACTTCTGAAGTGAACAAAACAATGAAGATAATGATTGACATGAGTGGAAGTTTAAATACATATCTGAGTCAATGAATGAGCTTTCTGCTACTTTGGAGTAGAGAAATAATTCCCAGGATCTGCTTATTTTGCAGACTGGCTTTTGCAGGAGTTGTGATCTCATCCTGGGAGATGAGCTGGAGGAACAGTGAAAGATGGCTCAGGACAAGTGGTTCAGGATGGTCTATGACAATAAAAAGGATGTTTGGTTCCTATTCTCACCGACTCCTACTTCAAATCAGTCAGACAAGATACACAACAGAAAGGAACTGTAAGATGTGGCAACAAGGCCAGCTTAGGTGTCACCAATGATACCTATCAGTTCTATTGAGGTCCACTGGTGGAAACAGTGTAACCTTCAGGTTCTAACGAGCCATTTCCTAAGAGTCACTGTATTTCTGTCTGGTTCTATTCCTGCCTGTTCCCCTCACCTCTAGCACTATGTCTGCAAATAAAACTGAAATAGCAATTATCAAAAAAAATTGTCATGTCACACATCAGTTTTAGGAGAGGTGATATGGAAGAGGGCCAGGAACCTGGCCAACTTTGTGCTCTCTTTATATTTAATCTGGTACAAATCTAAGTTATGCCTATTAAAGTTCCTATAGAAAGAAACCTTTTAGATTTATTGTAATTGTCGGGGATGGAAGACTGTTTTTTGTTCACCCCTTTAGTTCTTCTGGCTGGTCAAATAATTCTAATGGCATATAGCAGGTTTACAGAAGAAAACAAATTTTAATATGTGTGTATGGGGAATTAACATAAGCATGACAATTCCAAAGACTGTGAGGTAAAATGAGGTATATATGTCATTTTGGATGAATGAGCAGGGGGAAATAGATGAGAAAGAGCAAACATTTGGTAAACAATGTTTTTCAGAGCTACTTAGAAACAATGGAACAAAGGGGGAATATCATGGGATAGATTTTTTCTTTGATCCTCCTTGTCTGCCACACTTAATTCATATGTGCTAAGGTGAATATGCTGTTTCCCTTCTTGAAGCAGATTTTTCCATGTGAATCTCTTTAGGAAGTTAAGGCAGAGGGAAGAAAACTCTTTCTGAGTTTCTTAGGCTTTAATTTTTTTCAGCCACATTCTGGAAAAGACTTGCTCTCAACCCTTACATTAGCCATATCTGCAAACCAGTCCTGACAGAGGAATGAAACCTAACTGAGTCAGGCTGTTCTGTCATGTTGGGAGGCTATACATATGCATGTGTTTTAAAGAAAATAAGAAAGCTTCATTGATTTCAACCCATTAAGGAGGAGAGCCTACTTTGTGCCTTTGCTATCTTGTCTGCCAGGGCTAAATATTTTTTGCAGGTTTCCCTCCCTCCTTTTTACTTCTTCACTTGCACACTGAGATGAACTGACCCCAGAAGGAGCCATTCTGCTGTTCTGGGATGCTCTTACTAGGAACTGAATATTAGGCAAATGACACTTAATGTCATTAAACATGTGCATTGTCAGTATTTTGGGAACAATTCACATCTTGCATTTCATAAGAAAACTCAGAGTTTAAGAGAAAGACTTGGTTAGTGTTCTTTCTCTGTGTTAGTAACCATAGTCCTACTTTAAATAATATAATTATTTTTCTTCCTTGAATTAGGAAGCACTTGGAAGCATTGTCTTTCCAGGCAGGCAAACCCTAGAAATAAGGTTTTTAAATGCTACTGAACAGAGAGTTCGTCCACGTGGTGCCAGCAGAGACAAACACTGAACACTGACAATTGCAGTGGAGAAATTCGAGTTGTTTTATTGCTAGCGCCATGCAAAGAGAATTAAAAAGCTATTGCTCAAAAGCCTGAACTCTCTGACTGTTTCAAAAGGGCTCCTTTTAAGGGCAAAAGTCACGAGAAAAGGGTTCAGTGTCACGGGCTGTGTCAAGTGATCAGTTATGATTTAAGCTTTCGTGATTTTCTTAATCTGATTTATTTCTCCCCTGGTGTCATCCTGTCTAGGGTCTCTGTTATTGGGGTCAAAAGATCTTCCTGTTTCCAAACAAACCAGAGTTCTGTAACACATCTTAGGATTGTGTGTCAGTAATGTTACCTTAAAAGCAAAAAACAGTTCTATCTATCTTGCGCTTAGCAAGGTACATCATTCCCTTATCTCAAGCAATATAATGCTTGAAACCTGTTTTATAGGCAGGTTCCCAGGCTCCTGGATAGGGTTTCTTTCCTAATATTTAGGAATCATAACAGCCATATATGGGAGTAAAAGGTATTTTTCCTCTCATTTTTTAAGTTCTTCTAGCTGGGCTAATAATCAAATTAACAAATGGATTAACAAGAGGAAAAGTACAAAGTCTATATACAAATGTCTATTTGAGGGGTATAAGAATAAAGACCCAAAGAAGTATTGGATACCCGAGGTTTATATGTCATTCCAAGGCTAAGAAGACAAGGAGATTGTGATTTAAGACTTCAAAGGGTAGGAAAGCCATTCACATGGAGGTGGGAAAGCAAATGTTTACTTAGTGACAGGCGAGGCAGCCTAGGCTTTTAAGATGGCCAACTTACTGACTTTAACTGAAAGCTAAATTCTAGTTTTTTATGATTTCTGTCAGTTTCTCACAAACTCAAGTTCTAAATCTGCAGGAAAGCATACAGTGGTTGATTTAATGATGTTTGTTCTAGTCAAAGGAGCAGTGACCTGGGCACCTGTGCTATATTTTACCTATCCATAGTTATATGGTGATTTCTTCACACCTAACATTCATGTTAGTAATCTCCCAGTAATCTATCAGTGTTTCTGATATTGGCATGGAAAATACTTGTTTATTGATGAATAGAGCAATCTTGAGTTACCAATGCTCTGTTATAATAAAATCCCAGCAGTTTTCTGGCGTGGCAACCTAGATGTGCCATCATTGGGTATGCTCAGCACCCAGCAAAGAATGAAAATCAGGGGTGAATTTCCTGGAGGGTGGTGAAAGAAAAATAGAAGAAATGAGAGTAAAATTCTTTGGGGATAGGTGCTAACTAAGATCAAGTTAAGGTAGAAAACAGAAAACTAATTTGAAACTGGTATATAGTCTATGGAAACAGATGAACACAGGTCTGAGAGTCAGGGCTGAGCAGCTGTAATGGCTGATTACCAACCAAGCAGTGCCAAGCACTTTTTAGTTTAGTATATTGAAAAAAAGTTAGATGCCTCTGCCATGCACCAACAGCCCCCATGTGCTCCTCTGCCTCAGTGCCCACCAGAGTACACTGGACTCTCCAGGTTATGCATCAGCTCCCCATCTGAACTGCAGGTCACCTGAGGACAGGGGCCCCCTCTTTCTCCTGTTCATGTTCTCAGACCCAGTGCAAGAAGCACATACAGGTGTTCTAAGAATCCTCTGTGGATAAATAAATTAAACAATGGATGAATATTGTAGACATAAAGAAATTGTTCTTCACTCAGTTTCCTCCCCATGAATATCAGGGCCTCACAGAGAAGCTGAAGAGACTCAGTTCCTATAGAGCCTCAGTAAAGACTAGGGTTAGATGGGAGCCTATCTATGCGTTGGTGCTAAAATGAGTATCAGCCCTTGGAGCTATAAGAGTTAAGGTAACTGAATGAAAGTAGATTAATTTAATTCCAACTCCTGCTTGGACTTTGGGAAGGGATGAAGTGGTATTGGCCCACCCTTCTTTTACCAGACCAAGGGAAGGAAGCAGTGTAGCTTATAGGCACATGGGAATCACACTAAGAATAGTTATCAAAATGAGAACTAGGAGACTTTGTATAGTTAGAATAGCTGAAATGGAATTAGGACTGTGGCAAAGAACAAAAGTTTGCAGCACTCTTCCCATTGCTTAGCAGCCTCTCATTTTGGCCGTGGTCACCAAACTTTGGCCCCTTTCTGCCTGTCATTCTCATTCTGGTCCCACTGGGTCAGAGCAGCAAGGCTATGATGCAGAGCAGCCAGAGTTTTAACTCCAGCTTGACCTTCAACAAATCATGAAGTTTTGATTGATTTAACCTTTCTATGTCTTGATTTCTTCATCTATAAATCATAGCTAATAACATTATACAGCTCAGTGTAAAGATTAAAAGATATAACATCCACTTAATACTTGCAATGGGTAGATTCTCAATACATGGCAGCTACTTTTAATAATACTACATTTATGCCACCTTGCTGGCAATTAGATTCATGTGAGTCCTAGTTTCCTTATCTATAAAACTGGTCCCCAAACCTCTTTCCTACCATAGTCATAATGTTAAGAGTAAGTTTAATGTAAGTGAAAATAAGGCAGTGTCAAACCTTGCATTTGATATAGTGGCCTTTCCATGGCCATCTGATTTGACTTAGACTTTATACCCATCTGAACTAATAAAGAAACTGAGATACAAAGGAGAAAATGACTTGCTTGAGTTATATAATAAAAGAATCATATGGTGTAGGACTGAAAGATTTTTAGAGGTTAACAATTTTATATTTCTTTATGCATAATACAACTGGTGAATATGTGATTTATGGATTAGTAGATGAGATTTATAATAGTTAATAAATTGCATATATCTTTTACTGATTTATTTTCACAATTAGATATTTTAAAACCTAAGACTCAAGAGCAAGTCTTTCACTATAACAATAATTTCTAAGTGAAAAGAAAATAAAACATGTGTTTGGAGGAGTGGAACTTCAAGGAACTAGTTCTTGCCCCTCATATTATTTAATTTTCCAACAACCCTGTGAAGCAAAAACGATTACTTCTAATTTCTGTGCCCAGATATCTGACTTTATTGCAATGCTTCCAACTCAAGATGGCATTGATCTTCTGATTCATGAACTGAGTGTTTCTGATATTGAGAAATTATTATCAATTTTGTTAGGAGTGATGTTGGCCTTGTGATTATTTTGGTAAGGAGGGAAAGAAAGAGTCTCTATCTGTATTTTTTTTTTTTTGAGAAGGTTGTTGAGGAAATATTGCCACTCAAGCACTCTTCCTTTTGGATTCTGGTTGGGCTCAGCTAGCAGGAGGCACAACTAGGAGATTTGTGGGAGGCAAGAGAGGTGGCATTTGTCTCCTGGCTCTTTCCCTTCACAATCCCTGCAGGCAAGTGCTCCTCTCTCTCATCGATGCATCCTATTAGGTGACTCTGTTTCTATGGTCATCAAGATTGGTAACCCCACTTTAACCCATGCTCTTTCAAGAGAGATCCATGGTTGGTGCCCAGATCTCTCCCAGTCTTAGTTGATTCCCATTACTTTTCTCACACCAAGAAAGAAAGCCCTAAATAAACTCCCAGATAAATCCTTGAATGTGGCTTCTATTTTTTTTTGTCAGGACCCTTTCTTGCTAGGAAAAAAAAAATACAACAAAAATGGATAGAGGTAGGTGGAAGTTATTGGTTACAGATAAAACAATATGTACTTCATGTTGATAATGTTTAAGCAGGGACATGAGGACTTTTGATAAGATTTTCTCTACTTTTTAGTTCATATGAAAACTTTCACAATAAAATGTTAAAGATTGTATACTGTAATGGAGATGGTGTAACCTCACCCTTATTACATCTTCAATGCCCTCTGTGGCTGACCAAGGTCCTAAGGAGTAGAGGACACCTGAGAATACAATTTTAAGGTTTCATTACAAAGTACTTGGGTAAATACCCAGAAGTGAAATTGCTGGATCATAAGGTAGTTCTATTTTTAATTTTTTGAGGCACCTCCAGACTGTTTTCCAAAGTGGCTGCACCAATTTGCAATTCCACCAATAGGGCATGAGTCTAATCACTATGCTGTAAATCTGAAACTAATATAAAATAATATTAAATGCCAACTATAATTGAAAATCAAAATTATAAATAAATAAATTATACTTGTAGGAAATTTGTTAAAGGCAAACACACCATCAAGTAACTTAGGTTGCTTATAAACAAAATGTTTTATTTCTAGAGAGTTGTAATATTTTCTTTGAAATTAAAACAGAACTTGAAGAAATCTGAAGATGATAGTCTATAAAAGATTATTTTGAATGATCTGGTTTTCCCTTATCAAGAAATTGGGAGGAGGTCAAATGCTGAGACCTTTGACATCAAGTTCTCTAGTCAGCTGAGAAGTCTACCTTAAACCACACTTTATTTGCCTTGGAGTAAGTTTAATAGCTCACACAGAAGAAAAAATTAGCCCAATTTCTAAAGCCGCTGTGCCCCTGAAGCAGGCAGTGGAGATGTGATACAGATGACATCAGTATCAGGTGTGTGGAATTGCAACCTGTTCTTTTACTTAGGGTCACTTGCAGGGAGCTTATGAACATTTTAATGTGATTTACTTGATTGTCAAATGGCTTGTCAAAAGGCAAACACTAGGACTGAATGCAAAAAAAAAAAAAGGTCTAAGAGCTCATTGATTGTCCTGCTTTAATTAGGCCATATCCATTGATGGGGTGTCTGATGTTTCCTAGATTCATCATCTCAAACTCTGCTTTTCATAGTGGTATCATGTGCTGTGGTTTTTGCTATGCAAACTAAAGATGTATTTCTCTTCTCTAGATTCTGTGACTTTAAAGTATAGCTTTGTAATACTTAAAAATGAAAAGCTGTTAAAGAGACAGGCAAAGCAGTAGCCCAGTTCACTGCAATATTATGTGATACTAAATTGCTGCAGAGTGCAAGAGATACCCCTTATCTCTGTGAGCCTGCTGAGTTTATCTGCTCTCCATCTTCCCTTGCCTCTGTTCCTGAAAAGGATGACCTCCACATCTCTCATTATTTCCTCTTCTTACTTTCTCTTTTTTCTTTGTATTTTCCCTTATTTATTTTTCTTTTCTTCTTTCTCTTTATTTCCTCCATTTTATTCTTATTTTGATTTAAAACTTCATGCATTCTCATTTAAACATAATATCAAGCCATACTGACAAAGAATAAAGGGCACACTTAGACTTTTGCCTTCACCCAGTCCCCACTTACTGCCTGCTGGATGTGTGTTCTTGCAGAAAAATTGATTCCTACCCTGTGGACTACTCAGAATAAGAAATTAAACTATAGATAAAATAATCGCTTTATTTGTTGGGTAAAGTTTGCTTTAATTACTAAAATAATATATAAAACTTAACTTACTTATACTCAACAACATTTATGTAATTCTTAGATAACTTAATTTCAGATATATTTCAGCTTTTGTATGTGTGGCTCTAAGGTTGTATTTTGTGTCAATAACCCTCAATTAAGAGGTGGAAAAAATGGCGTAGATGATAGAGGCTTTGTTCATCTCTCTTATGACCAAATCAAAGTCTTGACAGAAATATGGAGCAAACAGAGAGCAAAGTCACCTGGTATCTAGATGAACAGAAATAATACAACTAGGAAGAGAAATAAGAAATCAAGCTGCAATGGTAGAAGGTAGGAGTGGGCAAAGATGTGAAGCTGCCCCATATCCAGCAACTGAGTGGGACAGCAGCAGCCAGAAACTGCAGACATCTCTTAAAGGAGACTTTCATAGTGACGGACCTGCTCTCTCTGGGCACCAGCACTGGGTCTGCAGCATGGGGGCGGCGGGGGGGAGCATCCAGGGACTTACAGTAGGCCACTGAGTTGGAATGAGAGTTGGAGATGAGGCTCTCTCCTGGGCAGAAGTGCCAGTGGTATATTCTGTTTCTTTGTTGAGCTCTCTCCACTCCCATCTTGTGGACACAACGCCACCATAGCTGAGACATCATCAAAGTAGATAAAACATGTCACTCTGCCCAGAGGATTCCTTGAAACTCTGCCTCTCCCAACTCACAACCCCACCTAAGCCACATCTACTTGCATCCTCAGAAAGTCTGGTGCTCCTTGCTGAGCAGAGCCAAGACTCACACTGGTGGTAGCTTGACTCAATTTCTGGTGTGGCTTCTTGAGGCAACTATAAGCACAACATCTGTGAAGTGCTTGCTGAATTTTAGCCCTGGAGGCACGTGCAAAGGTTGGGACTAACCTTGGCCTTCAGTTGAACCCCTCTCAAGACTGTGCCACTGGACACTGACTACACAAAGCTGTGAGAATAAGACTGGGAGACTTAGGCACTTAGCTTAGTACATAGAAACAGATACAGAAAGGCAGCCAAAACAAGAATACAAAGAAGCAGAAACCATATGAAAGAACAGAATAGAGATCCAGGAAAAATGGAGCCAAACAATCTAATAGAGTTCAAAACACTGTTTATAAAGATGCTCAATGAACTTAGGGGAAGTAAAGATGAACTCAGTGAGAACTTTAACAAAGATGTAAAAAACATAAAAATGGAAATGAAAATTGTAAAAGGGAACCAGTCAGAAATGAAAAACACATTATCTGAGATGAAGAGTATATTAGAGGGAATCAACAGAGTGGATAAAAAAGAGGATCGAACCACTGACATAGAAGATAGGGGAGCCAAGGACTCTCAATCAGAATGGCAAGAAAAAAGAAGTCAAGACTATAAAAATAATTTAAGGAGTCTATGGGACACAATTAAGTGTAAAAATATCCATGTCATAGGTGTATCGGAAGAAAAACAAGAAATTGAAGGGCTATTTGAAGAAATTATGATGGAAAACTTCTCTCACCTGGTGATGGAAATAGACATACAACCCCAGGAAGCTCAGAGAGTCCCAAATAAGTTGAACCCAAAGAGGCCCACACAGAGACACATCATAATTAAAATGCCAAAGGTTAAATACAAAGAAAGAATCTTAAAAGCAGCAAGAGAAAAGCAGTTAGTTATCTACAAGGGAGCAACCATAAGACTGGCAGTTGAGTTTTCAAAAAAAGCTATGCAGGACAGAAGGGTTTGGCACAAAATATTTGATGTGATGAAAACCCAGGATCTACAACCAAGAATACTTTAGCAAAGCTATCATTTAGAGTCGAAGGACAGATAAAGAGCTTCCCAGACAAAAATAAACTAACGGAATTTATCACCACCATCCCAGTATTACAGAAAATGTTGAAGGGTCTTCTTTAAGAGGAAGAAAACATGTATCAAAAACATGAACAAAGAATAGTAATAACTACATATTTATCAACAAGTATCTCAAATAGAAAAGAATTAAGTGCGCCAATCAAAATATAGAGTGGCTGAATGGGAAGAAAACAAAACTCCTACATATGCTGCTTAGAAAAGACTCACTTCAGATTAAAAGACACAGACAGACTGAAAGGAAGAAGATGGAAAAAGATATTGCCTTAATGGATCTAGAGGGTATTGCACTGAATGAAATAAGTTAGATAGAGAAAGACAAATATTGCATTATTTCACACGTGAAATCTAAAGAACAAAATAACAAAGACAAAAAATGAAATCAACTCATAGATATAGAGAATAATTTGAGGGTTACTAGATGGGAGGGGGGTTTGGGGGGATGGTGAAAAAGGGTTAAGGGATTAAGAAGTACAAATTATAGTTACAAAATAAACATGGAGATATAAAGTGTAGCATAAGGAAAATGTCATTAATATGTAGGGGGAAGAGGGGTACTAGGTTTAGTAAGGTGATCAAATTGTGAGGTATATAGATCTCTAATCACTTTGCTGTACATCTGACACTAATGTATTTCTGTATGGCAACTATAATTGAAAACAATTTCATTGACTTGTACAATGTAAATATGAGCAAGTAATTTACATTTCAATAAGCCAGAAAAAAAATATATATTCAGTTGAAGAAAAAAGGGTCTAATCTCAGAGTGAAGGACGTAGGCTACTCGTCTTCATTCTATTTGGAAATTTGGTGAATGGAATATTGTAGTTGGATGAGCAAGACAAATAGCAGGATCTATCCTGAAGAGGAAGAAACAGATGTATGTAGATAAGAAATAAATCCTGAGGATCCAAATCCCACAATCCAGGCAACTGCAGCCAATGGCTGAGTTCAGGGTCAAAGATTTGGATCCTGGGTCCTACCTCTGAGCCAAGCCAACAAAGTAAATGTAGGTTCACTGCAACAGGCTTCTCATAATTTATAAGTGGAGTTTCCCAAACTCAGCACCGAAGATCTTGCCAAGTGTGCCCCCTTTTTTTTTTTCAATAGGCCCCAGATGGAATCACTTGTGCTAGTCTTCACATCATCAAACATAGACTTAATACCTAACGTAATTATAGTTTGACTTATTCTGAGAGTGGAATCTTATCCTGTCAATCTGGAATTACCTGGTCAGCACTAGTGAGATAATCTGCATAATAGATACCTGCCATTCCCTACGGTGACATTGCCACAATCTACTTTTTGCTAGTAACTTCCTTGTTCCAACCTCTTCTGCCTATAAACTTCTTTTATTTTGTTCTTCTCTGCAGAGTTCCTTTCTGTCTGCTAAATGAGATGCTGCTCGACTTATGAATCATTGAATAAATCCAATAAAATCTTTAAAATATACTCAGTTGAATTCTGCAATTTAACAGCTCATTTTTGGTGGTAAGAGTGGGGAATTGGAATCTGCCCCCACTGGTGTAAAATTTAGTAAGGCAGTATGCTGGAGCACTCCCTCACAATGGAGCATCCCAAAGAGGTGAGGTACCTAGATGGGCCCTGGAAATTTAGTAAGCCCCAAGGTCAAAGGTGACTTTCACAGTCAGAGCCAGGGCCAGAAGGTCAGAGCCAAGGAGATGAGAGTAAGTGCAAGAGATTTGGGAGCAAGTGGAAGATGTGGCTTCTGTAGTAGCACATGCATTGACCTTTGGAGTCACTTAAGAGTAATGTAGAAGTGGCTTAGCTAGAATAAAGAGCAGAGCTGGGATAATATGAGGAGATTATTTCCTCCTGAATTGGACCATAAGGGAAAAGTCCATCAGGAAAGCAGTGAATAATGCCTAGATCAAGGGACAGTTGGGGTTGAGGGCTAAGTGAGACATAACCAAAGGCCCTTCTCCCTGCTTCTGTGATGTGAGCTGAGGTAGGTTTTAGCTGCTCTACTGCCTGTGGCCTCACTTGCTGCAGGTGATAGAGAATCCACTCTGAGAATAGTCATGTCTGTAGGGGAAACTATGCTGCATTAGTTACAGTAATGTGAACTGTCATAAAAAATAAACTCTAAAATCTCAGTGGTTCATCACAATAGATGTTTGGTTTTTGCTCATGTAAAATATACCTGCTAAAGGGAGCACATTGAGAGGTGACTCTGCTTCACTCAGTTATTTGGGGACCTGAGCTGACAAAGTCAGCTCTCTATATCGTGTGGCTTCTGAGGTCACCCAGGTGTGTTTCGAGGAGCAGAAAGGCACAAGAGAACAGAGAGGCTTCTATAGGCTGAGGCCTAAAATGTTGACATACTTCACTCCCACCCTATTCAATTGGCCGGAATTTAGTCCTATGGCCCCATCTAATTACCAGGTCCTCTGGAAAATGTTGTCTAGCTAAATGTATAACCAGAAAAAGACAGCATGGATTTGGGGAGGTCACCTGCCTCTGCATGCCACAGTCTGCATGCTTCCATTCCAACTCAAAGCATAGAATTTACTCCGAGAAGTGTATATGCCTTTTTTTGAGTTTGATCACTACAAATAAATCAATTTTTGTCAGCTTTTCACATCCACCATCTACATCCAAACCACAGAGCACAAACACCGGTAGCCTCTGGGCTTCATCTATGAGGCAGAAATGTTTTGCTTTGAACACACAGGGTATGAAAATATATTTGTAAAACTAATTACATAAACAATTTTTGCTACATCATTAAAAAGTCCACAAGAAATCCAGGAAAATTTCACAGAGAATTTGGATTTCCTTCCTTCTAAGTAAGTGGAGGGTCTGCCCCCTCGTAGCCTGCTTTCCTGCATGGCAGCATCGTCCTCCCACTGGTGGCTCTCCATTTTGCCTCTGACCCCGGCATTCCTACCAACATACTCACATGGGCCACCTGGGTCACTTGTAGGCATGTGATAGTGTACTGTAAATTCTTAAAAACTCATATTTTCCTGTTGCCTCAACATTCCCACAAACAGGTTGTGAGTACTACCTGGTGAACCGTTGTACCAGTATGATAGGCTGGTCCCTGCCACAAGTTCCTCTACTTGCCCTCCTCTGACTGTGACCCAGTGAGATTCCAATTTGCCAATGAAATCCCATAATGTTTTTTTGCTTGTGTTTTCCACCCCTGACCCCTAATAAAGGCACTCATAGTAAAGGCCCCCAGGTACTCACTCTCTTTTGACTCCTCACCTGTTTGATTAAGCTCAATCTATGAGAGCTCCTCCCATACAACCTCCTTCTCCAGGACCTTTGAGTATAATAAATTGTGGGAAGGCATAAACTTTCTTCTACTTTAAGGTTCTTTTCGTCAGTCTAATAATCAAATAGATGCGAGACAGATTAGCAAGAAAAAAAAATGGCCAGATTTAATTACATACATATGTATGGGAACCCCACATACATGAGATAGTCAGAGACGTAATATGCATGAGAGGTTCAGAGACAGAAAGGGGAAAATGAGGTATATATGACACTATGAGCTAAGGATGAGGTAAGACACCTTGGGACATCAAGGTCAGTCTGGCAGGCAGCGCATGGCTAGAGGGGGTTATGGTCACTGATATTCCATTATTATGTGCCAGGCCTCTAATTCAAATATTCTAGGTACTTAGAGGTGGAGAGCAGAAATTTCTCTTGAGCCCACATTGTCTTGGTAGCCTTTAGCTCAAAATAATCTACATAACACTGGGGCACATCTTGTGGTGCCTGGTTCTAAACCCCTACAAAATCCTTTAGTTTTATATACCTTTCCTTGGTTGGAGTGATCCTTAAGTACGCCATGAGGGAGACTTACTCTCCCACTCACAACATAGAGGTGTGCCTCCCAGTCCATGTACTCAGGGTAAGATTGATTCTGGTCATCAGAGGGCTCTCGTGACTCAGGAGCGACAACCTCACACAGCAAGAGGTTTGGAAAATATTCCTGACCGGACTGATGTGCTTGAAATCCATTGCTTGAAGAATGATGGAGGTCTGGAGGACCATCCATAGACCTGAAAAAACAAAGGAGACACCAAAAGTCAGTCTGGCAGGCAGCGCATGGCTAGAGCGGGTTATGGTAGAAGCAGCAGGAAATGAAGGTAGAGTAGTAGGAAAGACCAGACCATGGAATATTGCAGATGAGGAGCCTTCGTTTATCTTCCAGGGCAACAGAAAGGACTTGAAGCACTTTCAAGGGAAAGGAGATGACCATATTTGCATTTTAGAAAGCTCTTGTCCATTGTTGCCTACTAAAAAATATAGAAGATGCAAAATAGATGGCTGTTGTGGGGGAAATGCAGGTGTGATAGACACTTGTTCTTGGCCTGCTGAATGGAGCATAGAGTGCCTATTCTACTAAGATCAGGAGGCATAGGGTGCGAGGGGCCCATTGATGTCACAATGTTTTCCACTTTCAGTACCAGAGGAGCAAATGGCAACATCTTTTTGTCAGGAAGTTTGGATTTGATTGGAGCCCAGGGACTGACTCAGAAGTCATCATCACTGAAGGAGATCTAAGTTTTCCAAAGGAACATGCATACTCAAGCAGTAATTAATAATTTGATTCATTGTGCTTCAGGGAGCTACTGTCCAACAAAATAATCCAAGTAATTTAAACCTGCAATAAAGTAGGAGTAAACAATATTTCATGGCTACACACAGCAATGATTCGCTCAAGAGAAGAAAAGCAAGCATTTTTATTAGAGCCACAACCAAAAAATCCAGAGGAAAGCAGTATTGAGCACACAAGTAATTTGATTACATTCCACCATGAAAGTCCTCTACGGCAGAGTGAAGTCTAAATGCAATTCAGTGAATGCGTATGATAACAAAGTTTCTATAACCAACACATTTCATTAAAATTGGTCTGTGCATGTCTGAGATAGAAAATGTTTGCAGAATGTTAACCACTTTTATATTCAGAATAAATTTCCTCTGCCATTAGCATCCAGCATCTGCCACTAGTAGAGGCCTAAATATATGCCCCCTAGAAAATTAGGATCTTCCTCTGCAAGCCCCTCAGTGTCTCTGGCTACTGGTGCATACGTGCAACCCTCTCCATCCTTCAAACACCTACTGAACAAGTTGAGCCTTGCTTTGTGTCAGGCATTGTCCCTGAGCTAAAGGAGTACCCCAAAAGCTACTAGGACAGATGGCCTACATCAAAGTGGACAAATGTAGTGTAGTGTCAGAGGGGACAACAAGGAATCTTGGGTGCTATGGAGCATCAGCAAGGGCAGCCTGGAGGTGATGAGGCCCAAGAAATTAGTTGGGAGCAGGAGTAGAAAGGCCAGGCTGGGTATTTCAAGTGCCATCTAGTGGGTAAATTTGATGGAAAGTACACACATTTCTTTTGTATCATTGACCTCAGATGGAAAGAAATGAAATCCCTAAATCAATAACAGCATAGATAGAATAGAATTAATGAGTCTTCAAACCAGGGGATATCTATAGGGTCAACTTAGAGCCCAGCCTAATTTATTTACTCCTCTATTTCATGTTTCTTGAGTGGCTATTATATTTTAGACATTATTATAAGAGCTAAAGATTTAGGTGAGAACAGGGCAGACTCAGCCACTGTCTTTGTGGATCTCACATTTAAGTAGAGCAGAGAAACATTTGGCCAATTATTGTGATAAGAGCCATGCAAGGAAGTATTGTATGGTACCTCCTTTGGGTGGTGGGTTTTGGAGTCTATGGAGAGTGTATTTGAATTGATGTCAGAAGAGTCAGAAAGAGCAAGTATGGGAGTTGCTGGTGGAAGACACTACACGGAGAGGGAACAAAGAGTTCTGAGGCTTGAGAATTGAAAGTCTGGGCACATTCCAGGGCCGAGGGGCAGCAGCTTGGTGAGTGAGTTGGAGAGAGTGGGAGGAAATAGGAGTGCGATATGAAGCTGGAACTTCTAACAGAAGCTGGATTTTGGATTTGCTCTGTAGCCCTGGACATTTCCCCAAAACCCAAGGCCACCGGGGCAGCACATTTCTCCCAGGATGACTTTCCCTTACCGTAACAGTCAGCGATATGTCCAGGGGTGCCCCAGGTTGACACCTCTCCTGGGGCCATTAATAATAGTGCCCTCTTCTCTTTCACTCTCAAATATGTTTTGTTTTTGTTACCGGTGCTTAGATGACTGTGTTGTATGAGTCCAGGCTAGATCTTTGGATCACTCATGAAAGATCTACGTGGAGATCTGATGCTCGGAGAAGAAAGACAGCAGGCAAAGAATAGCAAATAGAAGTGATTTTATTAAGTAAAACAGTCAAAGTACACTCGAGAGAAGTCCAAGCCGGCAGCTCCATAGAAAATCAAGTGCGCCAAGAAATTGAGGGTTTGATTTTTTATGGGCCCCAGGATTTCTTTGTTCTCCTTCTGTTCCACCTATGCAAATGGCACAAATTCCCTGTTTCTTCCTCAGAACCTCCCACTTCTGGCATGGACCTGTGCAGTGCGTGCCCATACATGAGACATCATATGCTTGCATCACAGGAATTTTGAGGATAGGCGCATGCCCAGTTAACTAATTTTGCCCATACCAGTCCAGTGCCCCCAGAGTAAGGTCATACAATGATCTTCTGCAGTTAACTGACTGGAGGGAGCAACAGCAGGTGGGAGAAAGGGGAAGGTGCCAGATACTGACTGGTATCTTGCCTGTCCATTTAGTTTGGAGATATGTTTAATTATAATATCCTGTTGTATACATTCTTCTGCTGAGCCAGTCTCAGGGACTTGTTAACTCTTCATTGTGCCTCTCCCTCTGGTTTATATCTACCTATCTACCTACTCTGTCAGTTTGACTTATAATTTTTATGGCCATCTTAGCTATGATCAAGAAAATAATTTCCAGACAGACACTACAACTCACTCAGCTGACTCTTTCTCCCTCCTTCATAGATATGAACACTAGTCAAAGTATATAAACACCAAAATATAGCAACTTGGTCTAAATCAGAGACCTCTGGTTGAAAATATTTTTAGAATGAATGTTATGTTTAATTATATGTGAAAAGATGAGATTTCATAAAATTTAGAGCTCACTTACATGACATTATACCCTAAGTTCAGCTTTTATCCATAGATGTATCTACTTTTTCTTAAGTCTATTGCATGAGTCGGGAACTCTTCAGAGGGATTTATGAGAATGATCTCACTCACCCCCACGAAATCGTGGTCCCTGTTTTACCTTAAGGACTTGGGAATATTATCTAGGACATATGCTGATGAGGATGTGAGGTCATGCCAGAGGCTCCAGGGTCCACAGTTGACTCCCTCGGTAATCACCAGTCCAGCACTTCTCTGTAGCTTCAAAGTCCATTCATTCCCAGTTGATGCTGACCATATCCACTAAAATGCCTCATGGACATTCCAAACTACAACTTTTAGTTTTTTTACTCTCAGATCCACTTTTTTTGTGCTTTTCTGTGGTGAGTTTGCAGAAGAAGATGTAGAGATACTCTTAAAGAAACCCTAACTTAACTGTATTTCTCTTTGAACTGCCTGACTGCTTGGGTGAACTTCAGCTGTCTGGCCCCATCTTATTTACACTCAGGCTCCCTTGAACATCCTGATCCTTGTCCGTCTTCACCTCCCCTCATCTGTCTCATTGTCCCAGCTTGAAAACCCTAACCCTATCCCAACCTATGTTTCTTCCTCAACCCCACCACTCACCTTCCACACAGAGTCCCCTCTCCCATAGTGACTCCTACAGCCAGATCATCCTCTCCTGAGTGACAACACAGCTGGCTAGAATCTTAGCCTAGAGTCACAGCAAGGCTCAAATCTTACCAACTCTGGGACCCTGGGTGAAGTACTTGATCTTACTGAGTCTCATCTTCCTCATTTGCTAACACTTCATGAGCTTTTGGTGAAGTGAACAAAGTACCCAGTTCAGTTGTTCAATAAGTAGAAGTTATCAATATACTTTTACCCTACCTGAAAAATATAGCACACCCAAATATTCAATATTTCTCTCTTTGTCTCTCATTCTCATTAAATTTGGCACATATTGTATGACAGGTACTGTGCTTTGTACTTTTCAAGCTCCTTAACATACTCCCTGAAAAAAGTAATGTTATCTCATTTTACCTGTTTTGCATGTCATTGACTTTATTTGGCACTGACTCTAACAAAGGGACTAAAGCTAATTCTGTCTAATAAATTCACTGGCTGAAAATAGATTTCAATAATTGAGTAGAAGTAGGGTTGATGTCTCTAGGACAGCCTATAGACACCATGTGAGACAACCACTACATCCCAGCTCAGAGAGCCCCAGAACCTTCCGCAAAGTATGAGATAGAATGATAGAGGAACAATAGCCTGTACCAATTTGACAAGTGCATGCAGCCCTGCATACCTAGAACACAGCAAGCCACAGAGAGCAGAGAGGAGCTAACAACAGATTAACAATTTAACATGTTAAATTCAGCTCAGCTCTGAGTACATAGTAGACCCCTGAGACTTGCTTGTGTGTTTGGTCTGACATTGTCTGATAATGCTTTAATTCAGAGAAAACATGCACCTCTGGTGGCATGCAGCATCATGTGCCCAGCCATCTTCTCAGACACAATGAGAATGAGATGCTATGAGAAAGATTTGATCGCATTTGCTAGCTCCTCTGCTGGCTCTGTGACAGAATTAGCTGAAAAAAATAGATAAAAATAAAAGAATTAGAATTTGGAACCATTCTTGGAGAGGGTCTCATACCTGTAGATTCATTTGGCAATGTGATTGCACATTCCTCTTCCAAGTCTCCTGTCATTCAGAGAGTGGGCTGCCAGGACAAACAGGCTTGAAAGAGCCCTGGAGGACTGTTCTATTCCTGTCACTAAGCTCACTGGATGCATCTGAGCAAAGTCAGTGTGGTTAAGGAAGCAATGTCCTTGGGGAAGCTTCAGACTGAATGACTGTTAGGTATGTCCAATGCTAAGAGCTGTGATGCATATAAACAAAGGATTCGGAAGGGTCTTCTCATGTCTGTGCAGCATTAACCAATTTCATTCCAAGAAACAATGTATCATCCTTGATTTTGCTCACTCTTTAGCAAGGCTTTGAGCTCTACTTCTGAATAATAGCCTGGACCCAACCATTTTTAACTATCCTAAAGGCAACTCCTGCCCACTGCCACCTCTCGCCTCAGCCACAGGACATCTCCTAGCACAATGTTCTTCTGTAAGGTATTCTTTATCCAGCAGCCTGTCAGCTCAATATTTTCAGCAATGACTTTACCTCCTACTTTGAGTAAAACTTCACCTTTTTAGCCAAGTCCAAACATGCTCTGGCCCTATTGAACACTATGACTCACTCTGTACCACTTTCTCCTTCTCTCACTGGCCTCATGTTTCTTGGGCCACTCTGAGCTTAGTTCAGAAACTCCCTCCAGATGCACATGACAGGTCTAGCTCAAATGCCATCTCCTTAGAGAGATTTTTCTCTGACCACCAGCCCCACATAGCCCCTCTGAATATGTCTGTGTTTTATTTGCTTCGTGGAACTTACAGCTATCTTGTTTATTTGTTTATTACTCATATTCCCTACAAATCAGCTTCCAAAAGACAGAAACGTCATCTGTCCACTCGACAAGTATTTGCCAGGCCTAGCACATAGTAAAGGCTTAATAATTACTTAATGAATTAGTGAATATGGTAATGTGTCTTAAGTGAGAAAAAGTGCCACATAGGGAAGAGAGATGTCAAGGTCTGCTGGGTGGTGGGCTGAAGAATTCCTTGCATTGTCACAATCATGTAGGATATTATACACCCAGTACTGTCCCCATCCAGTAGTCCATGCCTTTCCATGGCCCCTACTGTGAACCTGGTCAATTTCTGTCCATCTTTCAAGACCAGCACACTCCTCGATATCTCCTAACATCCAGGTGAGGTAGAGGGTGCCTCATCACTTCCCCTGGGAAACTGACACATGGCCTTGTCTAACACAGGACCAACATCAATAAGATGACCTATCTACTTTCCTATGTGTCTTCCCTACCAGACACCCTCATTGTTGAGAGTTCCCTGAGATCAGAAGCATGTACTCCATCATGAGTACAAATCAGGCACATGGCAGGTGCTCAATACTGTGTGTTGCATCCCAGATCAAGGTACCAACTGCTCAAGTGGAAGAACAGAAAGGTTTAAATAAGGGATTATTCTCCTATCTCCTTTCCCATGGTGGGTCTCCCCACCTCTCTGACTTATAAATGTCAGAGTTCCTTGGGCTGGTGCCTCAGCCTCCTTTTTCTTCCTTGCCCTCACTTCCTACAGTCTCAGCATCCTTCTTCTAAATCATTAATCCCCTCTAACCCTTACCTGCTTCCACTGAAGTCATCCTTAGAGATGTTCTTGATCTCTCTTTCTCTCTCACACTCTGCAATGAATCCTGCTGGCTCTCTGTTTGGAGACATCCCCATTTGCACTACCACAACCCTCGTCTGACCACCTTCCTTTTTTTTTTTTTTTTTTTTTGCTTTATTCCAGCAGAGGCCTCCTAATCAAAATTCTCTTCTTGTACTATTGGCCTTTTACACTATCCCCAAAAAGGAGCCAGGTGGTCTTTTTCAGAAATAAGTCATTGCTTTGTTCAGATTTTCCCATTTCATTCAGAGAATTTCAAATTAGTAATCATAACTTGCTTGAAGATCATCTGGCCCTGGCTCAGCACCTGCTGTCCCCTCGTCCTGTGCTCACGCCTTGTTTTTCCTATATCCTTAAAGTTTGACTAGACTACCCTACCTGAGTGCTCTGTATTTGCTCTCAATCTGTCTGGACTCCCTCTGCAGGGATCTCCATGGACAGTCCCTCACCTCATCCCCTCACCTTCCTTATGCAAGCTCTGCCCAATATCTTCTTATCAAAGGGGCTTCCATCTGACTTCCTTTTTAAAACACCACCCCGATCACTCTCCACACTCCTACTCACATCTGTCCCTCTTGGTGATTGTTATTGAATTGGGCACATCACACAGGTGTACATTTTCTGTCTGTCTCCATGAAAAAGGGACCTTGTCCAGTGGGCATTGCTAGTGCTTCAAGCCCCATGCAGAACACAGGAGAATAGACATGCCTGTAGAATGGATGTCACTCTAATATCCCCTCTGAAGTATCAGTTCTCTGGGTTAAACTTCATAAATAATTCATTTATAAGAACTCAAATTTAATTCACATGACTCAGGTCCTGTCCCAAAGGGAACACAGTCAGCTCACCATAGAATAGATTCTGTTTCAAATGGGCTTTCCTTTTCACAAACCTCTCAATGGTCTGAGTGGCGAGTAATTCCAGGGCTTACCTTGGGCTACACTTGTAGTTGGTGGCAGAGTGGTAGAGGATTGAAGGAAAGCTGCTGACTGGGCAACAGAAACTCCTGCAGTGGAGAGGATTACAGGCTTCACTCCCTACAAAAATGGACTAGTGGAAGTTTTTTTGATGTTGTTGCTGTTGTAATTTCCATTCATATTATATTAGTTAGGGTTCTTCAGAGAAACAGAGCCAATAGAAGATTATCTATCATCTATCTATCTATCTATCTATCTATCTATCTATCTATCTATCTATCTATCATCTATCTATCTATCAACCTATTTGTATATCTATTGAGATTTTTTTCATAAGAAATTAGCTCACACGATTATGGAAGCTGAGAAATCCTACATTCTACTAACTATAAGCTGGAGACCCAGGAAAATTGATAGTGTAGATTCCAGTTTGAGGGCAGAAGAAAACCAATATATCAGGTCATGCAGTCAGAAAGAGTACATTCTCTCTTCCTCCACATTTTTGTTCTATTCAAGCCCTCGATGTATTGGCTGCTGCTCACCCACATTTCAAAAGACAAACTGCTTTATTCAGTTTATAGATTCAAATGTAAATTTCATGTGAAAACAACCTTACAGACACAAACAGAAATACTGTTTGGCCAAATATCTGGGCACCCTGTGACCCAGTCAAGTTGACACATAAAATTAACTATCACATTCTTTTTAGTGACTTTTTAAAATTTATTTTATTTATTTTATTTTTTATTAACTTTTTTGGGGTAACATTGGTTAATACAATTATATAATTTTTAGGTGTACATTATCATTTGACATCTGTATATTCTATTGTGTGTTTACCACTCAAAGTCCAGTTTCCTTCAGCTACCATATATTTGATCTACTTTATCCACTTCACCCTCCCCCTAAACCCTATATTTGACCCCCTTTACCCATCTATCTTCCTCTTCATCCCCCCACCCCACTAGTAATTACTACTCTATAGTCCTCTGGTAACCACTAGCCTATAGACCATGTTTATGAGTCTCTGTTTATTTGTCCTGATCATTTGTTGCTTTTAGGTTTATATCCCACATATAAGTGATATCAAGTGATTTTCAACTTTTTCTGTCTGGCTTATTTCGCTTAGCAAGATTATCTCAAGATCCATACATTCTGTCACAAATGGCAATCTTCTTATGGTTGAGTAATGTTCTATTGTATATATATGTGCCACAGCTTCCTTAGCCAATCATCTATCGTAGGACATTTCGATTGTTTCCATGTCCTGGCCACTGTGAATAATGTGTGCAAATATCTTTTTGGATATGGGTTTTCAAGTCTTTGGGATAAATACCCAGTAGAGGGATTCCTGGATCATATGGTAGATCAATTGTTAGTTTTTTGAGGAACCTCCATCCTGTTTTAAATAGTGGCTGTACTAATTTGCAGTTCCACCAGCAGTGTATAAGGGTGCCTTTTTCTCTGCATTCTCTCCAACATTTGTTATTACTGTCCTATTGATTATGGCTATTCTAATAGGTGTGAGATGGTATCTCATTGTGCTTTTGATTTGCATTTCCCTAATAGCTAGAGATGTTGAGCATCTTTTCATATATTTGTTGGCCATTTGTATGTTCTCAAGGGAGAAGTATCTGGTCAGGTCCTCTGCCTATTTTTTGATTGAATAGTATGTTTTTTGTTGTTGTTGTTGTAGTTATTGAGTCATATGAGTTCTTTGTATATTTTGAGTATTAGGCCCTTATTGGAGATGTTGCCTGCAAATATATTTTCCCATTCGGATGGTTCTCTCTTTACATTGTTGATGATTTCTTTTACTGAGAAGAAGCTTTTTAGTTTGATGTCATCCCATTCATTTATTTTAGCTTTTACTTCCCTTACCTTTGAGGTAAAATCCTCTTTAAGTCCAAGGTCCTTGAGTTTCATTCTTATGTTTTCTTCTATACATTTTATTGATTCCGGTCTTATATTCAGGTCCTTAATCCATTTTGAGTTAATTTTGGTGTATGCTGATAGACAGCAGTCTAGTTTCATTCTTTTGCAGGTAGTCTTTTAATTTTCCCAGCACCAATTATTGAAGAGGCTTTCTTTTCTCCAGTGTATGTTTTGGCTTTTTTAGCAAAAATTATTTGCCCATATAAATATGAGTTTACTTCCAGACTCTCGATTCTCTTCCACTGGTCCATGTGTCTGTTTTGCTGCCAATAACACACCGTTTTGATTACTGTTGCTTTGTAGTATAATTTGAAGTCAGGCAGCGTGATGCTTCCAGCCTTGTTCTTTTTTCTGAGTATGGCTTTGGCAATTCAGGATCTTTTGTGCTTTCATACAAATTTGATGATATTTTGTTCTATTTCTTTAAAAAATGCCAATGAGATTTTGATGGAAATTGCATTAAATCTGTATAATGCTTTAGGTGATATGGTCATTTTAATTATGTCGTTTCTTCCAATCCAGAACACAGAATATCTTTCCATTTCTTTATATCTTCTTCGATTTCTTTTAATAGGGTCTTATAGTTTCCATTATATAGGTCCTTCCTTTGTTTCGTTAAATTTATTCCTAAGAATTTCATTCTTTTTGTTGCAGGAATTCTTTTTCCCATTTTTCTGACACTTCATTATTAGAGTATAGGAGAGCTATGGATTTTTGAACATTGATTTTGTATCCTGAGACTGTACTGTATTTACTTATTGTTTCTAGTAGTGTTCCTGTGGAATCTTTAGGGTTTTCTATATAGAGAATCATGTCATCCTCAAATAGTGACAGTTTGACTTCTTCATTTTCTATTTGGATGCCTTTTATATCTTTCTCTTGTCTGATTTCACTCACTAGAACTTACAATGTTATACCAAATAACAGTGGTGATAGTGGACAGCCTTGCTTTGTTCCTGATCTTAGACACAAGGTTTTTACTTTGTCACCATTAAGTATAATGTTGGCTGAGGGTTTGTCATAGATGATCTTTATTATTTTAAGGTACTTTCATTCTATATCAATTTTGTTAAGTGTTTTGATCATAAATGGATGTTTATGTGGTGTATCACATTAATCGATTTGCGTATATTGAACCACTCCTATACCTCTGGGATGAAGCACACTTGACGATGTTGTATAATCTTTTTAATACGTTGTTGTATTCGGTTCACTAGTATCTTATTTAGGATTTTTGCATTTGTGTTCATGAGAGATACTGGTCTGTAGTTTTCTTTTTTTTGTGTTATCTTTACCAGGTTTTGGTATCAAGGTAATATTGGCCTCATAAAATGTGTTGGGAAGTATTGCCTCCTCTTTAATTTTTTGGAAGAGTTTGAGGAGAACAGGTATTAAATCTTCTTTGAATGTTTCATAGAATTCTCTGGTGAAGGCTATCAAGTACTTTTTGGTAGGTTTGGTAGGTTTTTGATTATTGTTTCAATTTCCATACTGCTGATTGGTCTATTTAGATTTTCCGTTCTTAATTCAGTCTAGGAACATTGTATTTTTCTAAGTACTGATCCATTTCTTCTGGGTTATGAAATTTGGTGTTATATACTTTTTCATAGTATTCTTGTATGATCCTTTGTATTTCTGTGATGTCAGTCATAATTTCCTCTCTTTCATCCCTGATTTTGTTTATTTGTGTCCTTTCTCTTTTTTCTTTAGTGAGTCAACCCAGAGGTTTGTCAATTTTATTAACCTTCTCAAAGAACCAGCTCTTTGTTGCATTTATTTTTTTCTATCAGTTTTTTGTTTTCAATTTCATTTATTTCTGCTCTAATTTTGATTATTACTTTCCTTCTAATAACTTTAGACTTCATTTATTCTTCCTTTTCCAGTTTTTTAAGATGAAGCATTAGGTTGTATATTTGGGCTCGTTCTTGTCTTTGGAGATGGGCCTGTAATGCTATGAACTTTCTTCTTATGACCGCTTTTGCCGTGTTCCAAAAGTTTTGATATATTGTACTATCATTATCATTCATTTCTATGTATCTCTTGATCTCCCTTTTTATTTCTTCTCTGTCCCAGTTATTTTTCAGTAGTATGTTGATTAATCTCCATGTATTTGTCTTTCTTCCTGATTTATTTCTGCAGTTGATCTCTAGTTTCAAAGCATGATGATCAGAGAATATGATTGGCATGATTTCAACCCTCTTATATTTTTTGAGCCTATCTCTGTGTTACAGTATGTGATCGATTCTTGAAAATGTTCCATGTGCATTAGAGAAGAATGTATAAGCAGCTGTTTTGGGATGGAAGGCTCTGTAAATGTCAATTATGTCCAGTTGGTCTACTGTGTCATTTAAGAATGTTATTTCCTTACTGATTTTCTATTTGGATGATTTGTCCATGTACGACAGTGACGTATTTAGGTCCCCTACTACAATAGTGTTTTGGTCTGTTTCTCCCTTCAGTTCTGTTAGTAATTGCTTTACATATTTCAAGGTTCCCTGATTGGGAGCATAGATATTAATAAGTGTTATGTCTTCTTGGTGCATGATTCCCTTTATCATTATGAAGTGTCCCTCAGTATATTTCTTTACCTTTTTTATTTCGAAGTCTATTCCATCTGATATTAGTACCACTAGTCTCACTTTCTCTGAATGCCATTTGCTTGAAATATCATTTTCCACCCTTTCACTTTGAGTCTATATTCATCTTTGGAGCTGCGATGTGTCTCCTGGAGGCAGCATATGATTGATTGGGTTTTGTTTTTGATCCATTATTGGTGATTTCAGTCCATTTACTTTTAGGGTTATAATTGAAATATGAAGTTTTCTTATAGCCATTTTATCATTTGCTTTCTGGTAGCTTGGTATTTCCATTTCTTCCTCATCCTTGTGTTTCTGTTTTCTTTATTTTGTTTGGCTTTTGTGAATTTTGCCTCTTGTTCTTCTTGTTTTCTGTTATATACTTCATTTCTGAATCTTTTGTATGTGGTTACCATCATAATTATGTAAATGATAGTTACATATGTACAGTTGTCTTTTTTCTTCTACATATCTCTTATCTCCATTCTCCTTTGTGAATTTGGATCTTTGAATCCTCTCCTTTTCAGTCATTGTTATCTCAGTTTGTCTCCTATGTATGCTGTACGTTCATTATTTTCTTGTTATAACAATTCTCTTCTTATTAGTTAAGCTTATAATGCCCTGTTCTTAGTAAGAGTTGTACTCTTCTGCTACTATTTGCCTGATTGTCACTTTATTCTTAATTATCTATTTTTTTTCCGTCATTTTGCTCTATGTGAGCTGATCCATTTCAGTATTTCCTCTAGTGTAGGCCTCGTAGTTGAGAATTTTCTCAATTTATATGTGTCTGGAAAGGTCTTCATTTCTCCTTCATATCTCAAGGAGAGTTTAGCCTGATACATTATTCTAGGCTGGTAGTTTCTCTCATTTAATAGTTTAAATATTTGATTCCATTCCTTTCTGGCTTGTAAGGTTTGCGCTGAGAAGTCTGAGGATAATCTAATGAGTTTTCCTTTATAAGTTACCATTTTTGTCTTGCTGGCTGCCCTGAGAATTCTGTCTTTGTCATTGATTTTTGATAATTTTAATACAATGTGTCTTGGTGAAAGCCTTTTGGATTGAGATAATTGGGTTTCTGTTGACTCCTTGAATTCCAAGCTCCAACTCATTCCTTAGATTTGGGAAATTCTCAACTATTTGTCTGAAAATGCTATCTAGTCCCTGCTCCTTTTTCCTTACCTTCAATAATGCCCATTATTCTTATGTCGCCTCTCCTGATGGTATCAACTAGTTCTTGTATTTCTCTTTCATTATTTTTCATTCTTCGGTGTCTCTCTTCCTTCTGATTTTTTTCCAGATTTCTGTCTTCAATATCACTGATCCTTTCTTCCATTTGGTCCACTCTATTTTCCAAGCTTGCTATTTCATTTTTCAACTCTTGCAGTGTGTTCTTCATCTCCAGAAATTCTATTTGGTTCTTTTTGAGGGTTTCAATCTCCTTGCTCTGCTCATCTTGTTGTTTTTCAATTCTTGAAATTGTTGATATGATTCGTTTCAGAATTCACTGAGTTTTTTCAGAAGTACCGTCTTGAATTCTCTGTCATTTAAATCGCACATTTCTATATCTGTAAGCTTGTTTTCTGGAGTTTTTTTCGCTTTATTTCCGAGATGTCTTGTCACCTTGGTTGTTCATAGTGTGTAATATACTCTTTCTCCACCAGGAAATTAATGGAAGTGTATTCTGCTGTTTTTCCAGAAAGAAGATTTATTATATAAAGATCCCTGTAGCAAAGAAGGTGCTTTTCTTTTGGTTTCCAGTAGGCGGCATCTAAGCCTCTTGGATCCCTGCTTTATATAAAGCCTTACAAATGCCTTTTTATTTTCTGTTGGATATTTAATAAGGCTCTCTATCCTAGGTTTCAGCCCCTGTCAGTATTAACAACAGGTTCAGTAGCATTTGCTCAGTTTCTCCTGGTCTCCACAGTGATCGGTCTTGGAGGGTATTGGGGGAGAGGCCCACTGGGTTCAGGTTGGAGCTGCAGCTCAGCCTTGGTTTTGTAAGTGCGGCAGGTAAAATCGACTGTTGTTTTTCTGCCATCCCACTTCTCTGCCTTCTGCTGATGATTGAGCCCTGCCACCAGCCATGGGGAGCTCATAACTTTCCCAGGAAAGGCTGTTCAGGGAACTCACAGCTCCTTCTCCCTTTCCCCTCCTCCATCAGGGAACTCTAGAGGCTGCAAGAAGCAGCTTCTTTATTTCTCCCAGTCCACCACCTGAAACCCGGGGTTCTGACCTGTGGTAGCTCTTATGCGCAGATCCCATGCTCAGACACATTGGTGTGCAGTTTGGGTGGTTATTGTTGAGTTTTAGATGTTCAGCTTATTATTGTTTCAAGGCGAGAGATCTGGGGATGTCTCTCACTCCACCATGTTTCCAAAGATCACACATATATTTTTAAAATTTGTATCGTATTATGTTCCAGCAATATGCTCAATTTGTGATGGATGCTGAAGATACAAAACTAAATAGAAGATAGTCCTGTTCTCAAGGACACTGCAATCCACAGAAACAGAGTTAGATAAAGAATCACTATAAATCCACATTTAAGTGCCTGAACATAATCAGAGGATGCTGGGGAGTTGCAGATCAACCAGAGGGAGTCAAGGTTGTGGTGGGGTTATTCAGAAATAATTTCCTGGAGAAGTAGACATTCTAGAACTGAGCCTCAGTGGCAGGCTGTGAGGGTACTGGTGGAAAGTGCTAGACAGGCCAGAAGGTGCATGTGTGCAGCGGGCCTGAGGAATTGAGTTGATGGGTGCTCTGTTAGCATGGCTGCGTGTCTTCACAGGAATCTCCTGTAGAGGGAGACACTAATTAACCTTTTTCTGTTTTTTCTCTCCCACTGTCTGGCACACTTATAACTCCCTTACATGTCACCATGGTTTCCAAGTGAAACATTAATATGTTGGAAAAATTTTTGACACTCATTTCTAGAGTCATTTCCATGCTGGCCCACTCAGCTCCCTAAGATCTGGTTACTCACCATTTGGTCCCCCCAATATCCAAGCTTAGTTCCTTTTTCCTTCCTTTCTAGAGGAAAAAGTCATGCCTCGTAGGTTATATACTTTTACTGCAGTTGAGTCTACAACATCAAGGACTTCAAAATGCACAAAATGCACACATTTTAAACTTTGTTGACTTTGTAAGTCTGAAGCTACTTGAAATGATTTTCTCAAGGGCACCTGTCTTTATTAAGACAGGTCAGGCCACATGGAAACCAGAGGCCTTAGCCATGTACCCATGAGTTCCTCAGTTAAATTCACCTCAGGGACTATCTCCAACCAAAGTAATTGACCATGCAGGCTAATGGGAGACAAACCATTTGGCATGCCTGTTTCAAACCATCTTTAGTGTTTCATGTAAATGTTTTTTAGCTATGCTCTGATAATACTGAATCTTAACTGATGTTGGACAGAATTAAAAACAGGTCAGGGAGACTGTTAAGTCATTGTCA
Organism: Pteropus medius; assembly: GCF_902729225.1. Classification (NCBI taxonomy): domain Eukaryota; kingdom Metazoa; phylum Chordata; class Mammalia; order Chiroptera; family Pteropodidae; genus Pteropus; species Pteropus medius. Next base: position 88,408 of record NW_024342048.1, on the reverse strand, counting down.
AGGACTCAACCAAAATAGGTTCATCCTGTAAATGTTATTCTTTTTAAAATGGCAAAAAAAAAAAAATCTGCTTTAAACCAAAGTGTCCTATGATAGATGCTTGGCTAAAGAAGTGGTGGTACATATATACAATGGAATATTACTCAGCCATAAGAAGAGATGAAATACTGCCATTTGTGACAACATGGATGGACCTTGAAATAATCATGCTGAGCAAAACGAATCAGACAGAAAAAGCTGAAAATCACATGATATCACATATGTGGGATATAAACGTAAAAGCAACAAATGAACAAGACAAATAAACAGAAACCCATGGACGTGTACTATAGACTAGTGGTTATAGTCCACTATAGGGGAAGGAGGAGGTAGGTAGACAGAGTAAAGGAGGTCAAATATAGGAGAGTTGGGGCAGGGTGAAGTGGTAAAGGGGATCAAATATATAGTAGCTGAAGGAAACTGGACTCTGGGTGGTAATCACATAATAGAATATATAAATGTCAAATTATAATGTATACCCAAAAATTAACCCTGATAAACTTAATTTTTTTTTAAATTGCTTTAGCTATCAAAAAATAAATAAACAAAAGGCACTTGGCAGGGTAATTGTGGAGAAAACTTTCAGAAAATCAGTGAAGTTTTAAGGTTGTACATGTTGAGTGTGTATCTGGGGGTGCAGGTGACTATTAACCTTCTCTTTTAATGAAGGTGTTGGAAGATGGCAAAACTGCTAGTAAATTTCTAGTACCTGAGGAGAGGAGAGAGAACCTCTGTGTCTATAATGTGTGAGATGATTTAACCTTTGAGGAATCCACACTTATGACTTGTATATATTGCAGAGCCATGGGCCCAGTGTTTCTGTTCTGTCTGGGAAGAGATACTCCAGAATATTTTAGGGTTAGTTCTACTAAGTCTGAACAATTTGAGGCCGCCGCTATTTAACTGTTGTGACTTACCTAACATGCAACTTCATATAGTTCAACTTAATATTTATGGCTGGAAATAAAACCAGAGTGGAATAGTAGGAACTAAAGATTGAATGCAAGCAATTTTAATTATTATTTCATTTTCTTCGATCCAAACCACACATATTTTATAACTATTTTATCTTATTTTTTTAAATGTGTAGTATTTATTACCATAGAGAATGACAGCTATATCCTGCATCAATGCCCAGAGGTGTCCACATAGGCTAGTACCTCTGTGGAGGCAAGCCTGTGTGCTAGTCTTATGCACTGGCATATTGTCAGGACCAGGCCATACCTGGAAGAGAGATAGTGCTTAATCAATATTTCTGAATAAATTTATAATTGATTAAATAAATAAATAAAATAAAGAATAAACACAATTTTTCTTCTTAAGAAATGATGTAGGGTAAAGCCAGAAAGAAGCAAAGTGGCATAAGAGGTCCCCTTGATTTCTCCCTTGAAATGACAAGAAAACAGCTACAATCCAACAGAAAATTTCCACCCTAACACAAAAACACATCTGAGAGATCTGTGCATTGGAACACCTGAAGGTGGGCGAATTGGGCAAGCAAGGGAGGAGAAAAGGGAGAAGAGCAGAACCCTGTGCCACATATGCAGCCCACAGATCCCTGCGGGACTCTAGGTGAAGAAAAGAATCAGGTTACAATATGCATTCTCACTAGCCCTGATCATTCCTACCTGAGTGAACAAAATAGACTGTGGCAGCAGAACCCAGTGATCAGGGCAGAGACCAGGGAAGAGAAAGAATACAGAGCTGCTATATCTATGTACTAGCAACTGCCATTGCAGGCAGAAATCTAAGTCACGAAGCCCGGACTCATTCCCCCCACTCCCCTAAAGCTTACCTCCCTGTACCCTTCCAGAGCTAGCAGTAGGCCCCAGGTGAAACTGCAGGCTACAGAGCAGATAGTCTGCAATCTCATGAAATGAGTAGAGACACACTGCAGCTATTTCCAGTGACAAGGGTAGAGATACAGAGGCAGGTAACTGAAGCTTGGCGGTCAGCATTACTTAAAAAAACAAACAAACAAACAAAACACAACCACAGGCACACTGGAGGCCTCTCCCACTCCACCCCAACCCACTGATCAAGCCTGATCCTGGAAAAGGCACCTAGGACAGCTTAGGCAGCACGACACTGCATCTGGCTTCTGGGGCAACACCAGCACTTCAGGAGCACTTCAGAGGCTCAGAACTCCATTGACCACCACATTCTCCCATGGAAGTGGAGCCCTGGAACTGAGGTTCCTGGTCACAGAGAAGACGCACACTTCCCTGGGAAATAAATGGCATTTTATTGCCACACAACAGAGATGCAAGAGGCCTGGGCAGTGTAGGAGGCTTATGTGCCACCTACTGGAAAACAAAAGAAAGACCTCTTCTTATTAACCTGCTAAAGAGAGATATATTTTTTAAATAATTTTTTATTTTTCAAATATACTCGGCATAGAGATCACTCTTAATAATTTTTTTTTAAAGCAGAGTACATTCTCATAAATGCAATGGTTGAAAAAAAACATTAAATATCATGAACAGCCAAGATGACAAGGCAGCTCAAAATATTGATGAAAAATATTCAGAGAAGAAACTAAAGATATAGAAATATGTGATTAAATGACAGAGAATTCAAATTGCAGTTTCGAAGAAACTCAACAAGATGCAAGAAAACTCTGATAGTTTAATGAACTCAGAAACAAAATTAATGAGCAACAGAAATACTTTGTCATAGAGATTGAAACTTAAGAAAAAGTAATCCAATAGAACTTCTGAGCTGAAGAACTCAATAAGAGAGATAAAAAATGAAATAGCAAGCTTATGAAATAGACCTGACCAAATGGAGGAAATAATTAGTGATATCAAAGATAGAAATCTGGAAATGATACAGATGGGAGAAGAGAGGGATTTGAGAGTGACAAAAAAAAAATGAAAGAACTCTATAAAAACTATCGGACACCATCAGAAAAAGCAATATAAGAATAAGGGGTATATCACAAGGAGAAGAGAGAGAGAAGGGAAGAGAGAGCATATTCAAACAGTCAACAAGAACTTCTCAAACCTATGGAATGAAGTAGATCTTTGAATCCTAAAGCAAACAGAATACCTAATTATCTCAATTCAAAAATGTTTTCTCCAAGAAACATTATATTAAAACTGCCAAAAAATAATGACAAAGAAATAATTATCAAGACAGCCAGGGGAAAGAAGATGGCAACCTATAAAAGAAAACCCAGTAGGTTATCATAGGATTTTTTTAGCAGAAACTTTACAGGCTAGGAGAAAGTGGAATCAAATATTAAAACTATTGAAAGAGAGAAATTATCAGCCAAGAATAATATATTCAGCAAAATTTTCTTTTAGATATGAAAGAAAAATAAAAACTTTTCTAGATATGCAGAAGCTGAGGGAATTTTCCACTACAAGGTCTGCATTACAGGAAATACTACAGCGAGTTATTCTACCTGAAAAAAAGGCAAAGAGTTCCAAAACTATGAGTAAGATGACAAATGGACAGATAGAAACAGGAAATTGCAATCCTTATTCAGAAGGGTATTATGAACTTAAATATTACATAATGGTTAAAGGAGGTAAACATTTTAAAAAGAGAATAGCTACTACAACTCAGAAATGAACTCTCAGCATGAAGAAGAATAATTAGAGGCAACAAAAATGGAAAAGGTGGAGTAAAGATCTGAATCTGTTAATGCAAATTAAGGTAAGATGCACACAGAAGAAAAAAGATTACTGTATATCAGAAACTTTCCATTACATAAACTTAATGGTAACCACACACGAAAAATTTCAGAATTGAAACACATAACATAAAAAAATAAATAGGAAACATTAAAAAATTATACATCATGATCAAGTGGGGTTCATTCCAGGGGCACAAAGATGGTTCAACATATGCAAATTGATTAATGTGATATATCACATAAATAAAATAAAGGATAAATGTAGAAAAATCATTTAACCAGATACAGCATCCATTTATGATTTTAACACTTAATAAAATGGGTATAAAATTACCTCAACATAATAAAGGCCATATATAACAAACCCTCGGGTCATATCACATTCAGTGGTGAAAAACCGAAAGCTTTTCCTCTAAAATCCGGAATAAGACAAGATGCCCACTTTACCACTGTTATTTGACATAGTACTGGAAATCCTAGCCAGAGAAATCAGAAAAGAGAAAGAAATAAAAGGCATCCAGATTGGGAATGAAGTAAAATTATCACTTTTTGCAGATGACAATTCTCTATATGGAAAACCATAAAGATTCCAACAACACACACAAAAAAACTATTAGAGACAATAAATACAGTAAAGTTGCAGGATACAAAATCAATGTACAAAAATCTTTTGAGCTGCTATACACTAAACAATGAGTTTTCAGAAAAAAATATTAAAAACATAAAAATTTAAAAAAACATTTATTTTGTAATTTCAACAAAAAGAAAAAAGTACTTAGGAATTAATTTAACAAAGTATGTGAAAGACCTAAACACTGAAAAATACAAGACATTATTAATAGTAATTGATGAAGATACAAAAAAATGGAATAATATTTTGTGTTCATAGATTGGAAGAATCACATAGTTAAAATGGCCATATTACCCAAAGCAATATACAGATTTAATACAATCAACATCAATATTCTGAAGGCATTTTTAAACAAATAGAACAAAAAATATCAGATTTGTATGGAAGCACAAAAGACCCTGAATAGCAAAAGGAATCCTGAGAAAAAAGAACAAGGCCAGAGATATCGCACTCCCAGACTTCAAATTATACTACAAAGTGACAATAATCAAAACAGCATAATACTAGCCAAAAAAACAGACACACAGATAAATGAAACAGAATTGAAAGCCTAGAAGTAAACACACACATATATAGGCAAAAAAAAATTCTGACTAAGGAGCCTAAAATATACTATAGAGAAAATAAAGTGTATTCAATAAATGATATTGAAAAATATTGGAAAGCTGCATGCAAAAGAATGAATCTAGACTGTTATCTGGCACCTACACCAAAATTAACTCAAAAATATTCAAAGACCTAAATATAAAACCTGAAACGATAAATTGCATAGAAGAAAACATAGGTACTAAACTCATCAAAAGCAAGAAAACTAAAAGCAAAAATAAATGAATGGGACTATATTAAACTAAAAAGTTTAGGCACAGACTCTGAGGAAGATGGCAGACCAGGTAAAAGCAGGGTTCACCTTCTCCTAGGTCCTCATTAAATTACAATCAAATTGCTAAGCAGAGTCAGGCCTGGATAGTACTTGGATAGGAGACCACCTAGGAATACCAGGTGCTGTAGGCATTAAAAACAAAACAAACAAATATACAAAACAACAACAAAAAAGAAATTACAACCAAATTATGAAATAATCAATGTGGAGAATCACCTGAAGTATAGCTGATCATAATATGTACGTCTGATAATATAAAGGAGCCACATCAAAGCTGGGAGGAGGGGTAAAGTCGTGAATCGGGCTGGACCCACACCTGTGGGTGGTGGAGAATCACTGGGAGGGAGAGCAAGGCTGCAGAGGCTCCCCTGTAAGAGAGGGGGGTGGTCTTGGCCTCATTTGGGGGCTCCCCAGCCAAAGGTCCCAGCCCAGGGAAGAAGAGACTCCAATAAGTCTGACTGTATAAACCAGAGGGGATTCTGGCAACCTTGGTGAGAGGAAAGGAGACTAAAACCCTAGACGCCCCTTTGAAGGCTTTCAGACCTGCAGACACTCACCCGATATACCAGGGGTGGGTCAGAGGCCCACACAAGATTCATACTAGGAAAGTCTGCATTACCTGATGCCAAAAAGAGGGCTGGATGAGAGGCCACAACTGTGCTTTAGTTGTGGGACCCCCTATGGGGCAATCTATAAACCATGCCAGTTCACCCACGCAGACCCCTCCCACAGGGCCATTTGGAAGTGCTGGTCTGAGGAGATCAGCATGCCCCACACGTCCTGCAGATTGCTTGGGGCTTTTGTTGCTGGATGGTTGCCACTCTGTAAGCACGCATATCAGGGCCAAACATTCGCAGTCAGCTCTGTAAGCACACATATCAGAGATAGTTTCAGGCAGATCACTGATGCCAAACACGAACTTGGGTGGATCTCAGGGATCTGTGGGCGAGTCCCAGACAGCAGCTGGTCTTACTGTGATCTGGGATTTTCATGAGAACTCACGATGGTTACTGAAATTGCAGCAAAGCTGAGGCTGCATTGATCTGAGGGACATTGTCTCTCTGAGATCCCACCCCACCCAACCCACAAGTTGCTCCAGGAGGCTCTCTGACAATCAACTTCCATCGCCCTGTCCTTCTTCCTGGGTCTTCCAATCAACATAGGCAACAAACTTTGGCTAGCACCTGGTGGGCACTGCAGGGAAATCAGTTGCAGGCAGACTTCTGCTGCCTTCAAGAGTTGCAATATCGTATGAGGAGATTGCATGGGTCTATGGGACTGCCCTAGATGGCAGCTGGTCTCACTGTGACTACAATGGGAACGTGTGGGCACAGAATTTGCAGCAAAACTGAGGCTATATTGGCCTGATAGCCTTTATCTCCCTGAGATCCTGATTCACACAAGCCACAAAGTGCCTACAGCCCATTGATAGGCAACTTCTCCACCCTGCTTATCTCTGGGGCTGTGCATTCTATGTAGGCAACAGACCTTGACTAGTGCAGTGAGCACATTTCCGAAAAAAGAGTTGTGGGCAGACCACTGCTGCTGTACAAGTTGCAATATCTCTTGGAGGGATCATAGGGGTCTGTGGACAGTCTAGGACAGTAGCTTGTCTCTCTGTGATCTGTGACTACTGCGGGCATGTGCAGACACAGATTACAGAAAACTGAGGCTATTGTCCTGATGTCCCTTGAATCCTTGAGATCCTGCCCCATCCAATACACAAAGCACCTGCCACATGTTGACAGGCAGCTGTCCCTGACCTGGGGTGGTGCATTTTGTGCAGTCAACAGATCTCAGCCAGTGAAGTGAGTAAAGTTCAGAGAATATGGTGACGCGAAGATCATTGCTGCCAGCACAAGATACAGTATCGTTTGGGCAGATCTCAGGGGTTTTGTGGGCCCGTTACAGATGACAACAGGATTCACAGTGATATCTGACTTTGGTGGGAGTCCACAGTTCCAGAGTTGGAAGCAAATCTGATGCTGTGTGGGCCTGACGAACCTTTGCCTCACCGAGATGATACCCTATCTAATCCACAAATTACATGTGGCAAGCCTGTTCCCAGGCAACCAAGTTCCATCCTTTGCTTACCTTAGGTCACAAATCCAACAGCAAACAATAGCATTCAGTTCATGCAGCCCACGCAAAGCCCATTCACACAGGAGAAGCATTCAATGGCAGGCCACAAACTCATGCCCACGAACTTCAGTAAGTCTTAAACAGAGATTGAGTATTTGCAGGTCCAAGGTGGGCAGCAGTTGGCCTTGCTATGATTGGAAAGTTGCACAGGGAGTCACAGAGATAACACTGGCATGTAAACTGATACTGTAGTGGCAGGGGGACATTTACTCCATAAATCCAGGAGACTCCGGGGATCCCTGAACCACCCAACATGCATATCGCCCAGAGGCTCTTCCAGTTTCAGAGACTTACAGGCAACTGACAGGCAATGTCAGGCCTTGAGGAGCACTGGTCTGTCTGAAAAACTGCCCTAGGTCAAGGACAGGGGATAACCAAGAGCTGCTGACAGCATTGTCTCTTTCACTTACCTATAGATCAGCATAGACAATAACCATCTGTGGATCACTTTGTAGCTCCCACCAGGTAACGCTGAGCAATCAAAGGCAGTGGCTGGCCTTGGCTTACAGGGGTGCCCCTCCCAAGGGGCCACAAAATTAACGCATCTGAAGGCTGGCACCAGACCACAACGGAGCAACTCCTGACTAGTCCTATAGTCAGAACACATAACAGTGGTTGCAACAAGTACACAAACCTACTCGGACAAATTCCACTCAGTGGGGTCACCCCCACACAGTAATTCTTACCCTGTGGAAAGAGCCAATTCTCACAATTAGTCAGCCTGAGTGTTAATCTCATCCACTGATGTACTAACACCAATAAAGTCTTAGTAACAACAGAAGATCACACTCAACCCCCACAAAGATCATGTCCAGAGCCCCCAACACAGGGGAAAACAGAGAATGAGCCACTGGGCCACACAGGACACCTTCCACATGAGACCATCTGGCCAAGGCTGAGAGATTAAACAAATGTTCCTAACACACAGAAATGAACACAGAGAGGTTAATAAAATAAGAAAACAAAGAAACATCAACAAATGAAACGACAGGAGAAATCTCCAGAAAATAAGCTAAATGAAATGGAGGCAAAAAACCTGAGACAGAATTCAAAATAATGGTTATAAAGTTGCTCACAAACTTATTGAGAGAATGGATGAGCATAATGAGAACCTCAACAGAGAGATAGTAGGCATAAAAAAAGATATAGAAACCATAAAAAAGAATCAGACAAAAATGAAGGATACAATAATTGAAATGAAGAGTGCACTAGATGGATTCAACAGTAGGTTAATCGAAGCAGATCAAATAAGTGAACTGTAAGACAAGGTAGCAGAATACATCCAATCAGAACAACAAAAAGAAAAAAGAATTTTAAAAAATGAGGATAGTTTAAGAGACCTCTGAGACAACATGAAGTGTAACAAAATCTGGATCATAGGAGTACCCCAAGGATAAGAGAGAGAGCAAGAGATTGAGAATCTATTTGAAGAAATAATGACAGAAAACTTCCCTAACCTGGAAAAGGAATTAGACATACAAGTTCAGGAAGCACAAAGAGTCCCAAACAAGAGGAATTCAAACAGACCAACATCAAACACATCATAACTAAAATTCCAAAGGTCAAAGATAAAGGATCTTAAAAGCAGCAAGAGAAAGACAGCTAGTTACTTAAAGGGTACTCTCATAAGAATGTCTGCTGACTTTTCAATGGAAACTTTGCAGGCCAGAAAGGAATGGCAAGAAATATTCAAAGTTACAAAAAACAAGAATCTACAACCACAGATACTCCACCCAACAAGGCTTTCAATTAAAATGGAGGTGAGATAGATTCCCAGACAGAAAAAAGCTTAAGGAATTTATCATCAACAAGCCAGTATTACAAGAAATGTTAAAAAGACAAGTAAAAAAAGAAGGGGTAAAAAAGAAAAAAGAAATAACAAATGCGAATAATAAAATGGCAGTAACTATGTACCTATCAGTAATCACTTTAAATGCAAATGGATTAAATGCTCCAATCAAAAGACATATGGTAGCCAAATGGATAAGAAAATAAGACCCATGCATATGCGGTCTACAAGTGATATTCACAGATTGAAAGTAAAGGGATGGAAAAAGATATTTCACACAAATAGAAATGAAAAGAAAAAAAAAGGTAGGGTAGTAATACTTATATCAGATAAAATAGACTTTAAAACAAAGGCTATAATAAAAGACAAAGAAAGGCATTATATAATGATAAAAGGAACAATACATCAAGAGAACATAACCATAGTAAACATGTACACACCCAACATAGGAGCACCTACATACATAAAGCAATTATTGACTGACATAGAAGGAGAAATCAACAGTAATACACTCATAACAGCAGACTTTAACACTCCATTGACACCAATAGACAGATCTTATAGACAGAAAATCAACAAGGAAACAATGGGCCTAAAAGATACACTATAACAGATGATTTTAATAGATATTTTCAGAGCACTTCACCACAAAGAAGAAACATATATATATTCTTCTCAAGTGCACATGGAATATTTTCCATGGTAGACCACATGTTAGGACACAAAACAAGTCTCAATAAATTTAAGAAGATTGAAATCATATCAAGGGTCTTCTCCCATCACAACAGTATGAAACTAGAAATAAACTTCAAGAAAAAAAAACTGGCAAATACACAAACACATGGAGGATAAATAACATACTACTAAACAATGAATAGGTTGTTAATGAGATCAATGAAGAAATCAAAAGATACCTAGAGACAAATGAAAATGAAAACATAATGACTCCAAATCTATGGGACAAGGCAAAAGCATTCCTAAGAGAGAAATTCATAGCAATACAAGCCTACCTCAAGAAACAAGAAAAAACTCAAATAAACGATCTAATCTTACACTTAAAAGAACAGCAAACAAAGCCCAAAGTGAATAGAAGGAAGGAAATAGTAAAGGTCAGAGAGGAAATAAATGAAAGCAAGTCTAGAAAAACAGTACAAAAGATTAATGAAACCGAGAGCTGGTTCTCTGAAAGGATAAACAAAATTGGTAAACCCTTAACCAGAATCAACAAGGAAAAACGAGAGGGTACTCAAATAAATAAAATCAGAAATGAAAGAGAAGAAATAACTATAGACTCCACAGAAATACAAAGGTTATAAGAAAATTGGACAATATGGAAGAAATGGATACATTCCTAGAAAGAAACAAACACTCAAGACTAAGTCAAGAAGAAACAGAAAATCTAAACTGACCGTTTACCACAAATTTAATCATATCAGTAATCAAAAACCTCCCCAAAAACAAGTTTTGTACCAGCTGATTTCATAGGCAAATTTTACCAAACAGCCAAAGAATTAACATCTATTCTTCACAAACTATTTAAAAAATTCAAGGAAAGCTCCCTGAATCATTACCTTGATTCCAAAACCAGATGAAGACATTACAAAACAAGAAAACTATAGGCTGATATATCTTATGAATATTGATGCAAATTCCTCAATGAAATATTAGCAAACCGAATTCAGCAATACATTAAAAATGTCATACACATGATCAAGTTGGATGTATTCCTGGGATGTCAGATTGGTACATATCCCCAAATCAATTAATGTGATACACTACATTAGCAAATCGAAAGATTAAAACCATATGATCATATCAATAAATGCAGAAAAACCATTTGACAAACTCCAGCATCTAGTTATGATAAAAAAAAAAAACTCTCAGAAAAGTGAGAATAAAGGCCATATATGACAATTTTTCACTTAACTTCTTACTCAATGGGAAAAGGCTAAAAGTATTTTTATAAATATCAGGAATAAGAAAAGGATGTCCACTTTCACCACTTTTGTTCAACATTGTATTGGAAGTCCTAGCCACAGCAATCAGACAAAAAAGAAAAACGATTTCAAAATTGGAAAAGAAGAAGTAAAACTCTTATCATTTGCAGATGACACAATACTATATATAGAGAACCCTAAGGATTTCGGAAAGGAAAAAAAAACTGTTAGAACTAATCGATGAATTCGGTAAAGTAGTAGGACACAATATTAATATTCAGAAGTCAGTGGCAGTTTTATACGCCAATGACGAACTTTCAAAAAGAGCAATGAGGAAAACAATCCCATTTATAATTGCATTGAAAACAATAAAATATCTGGGAATTAAATTAACCAAGGAGGTAAAAGACAAGTTCTCAGATAATTATAAGTCATTGAAAAAAAGAAATTAAAGAAGACACAAATAAATGGAAGCATATACCCTGCTCATGGGTAGGAAGAATCAACATAATTAAAATGGCCATACTACACAAAGCAGTTTGTAGATTCAAGGCAATCCCTATCAAAATACCAGTGGCATTTTTCAGAAGGCTAAAACAAATAATTCTAAAATTTGTATGGAACCATAAAAGACCCTAAATATCCAGGGCAATCTTGAGAAAGAAGAATGAAGTTGGAAGTATCACACAACCTGATATCAAACTATACTACGAGGCTACAGTAATCCAAACAGCATGGTACTGGCACAAAAACTGATACTTTGATCAATGGAATGGAATAGAGAGCCCAGAAATGAATCCACGCCTATACTTTCACTTAATACTCACAAAAGAGGCACTAATATACAACGGGATAAATATAGTCTCTTCGATAAATGGTTTTGGGAAAATTAGATAGATACATGGAAATAGAAGAAACTGGACCATCTTCTTATGCCATATACAAGAATAGATTCAAAATGGATTAAAGAGTTAAATATAGGACCTAAAACTTCTAGAAGAAAATTGCAGTAAACTCTTTGATATTGCTAACAGTAATTTCTTTTTGGATATATCTCCTCAGACAAGAAAACAAAAGAAAAAAGAAACAGATGAGACTACATCTAACTAAAAAGTATTGTACAGCAAAGGAAACCATCAATAAAACAAAAAGACAACCGACTGGGAGAAGATATTCGCTTATGATATAACTGATAAGAGGTTAATATCCAAAATATACAAAGAACTTGTACAGCTCAACAACAACAACAAAACAATCTAATTAAAAAACGGGCAGAAGACCTGAACGGATACTTCTCTAAAGAGGAAATACAGATGGCCAATAGGCATATGAAAAGATGCTCGAGGTCACTAATCATCAGAGAAATACAAATTAAAACCACAATGAGATCTCACCTCACACCTGTTAGGATGTCAGTCATCAATAAACCAAAGAACAACAAGTGTTGGTGAGAATGAGAAAAAGGAATTCTCATACACTGTTGGTGGGATTGCAAACTGGTATAGCCACTATGGAAAACAGTCTGGAAATTTCTCAAAAAAAATAAAAATAGATATACATTTTGACCCAGCAATTGCAATTCTAGGTATTTATCTAAAGAAAACCAAATAATCCATAAAGATCTATACGCCCCTATGTTCACGGCAGCACAATTTACAATAGCCAAGATATGGAAGCAACCCAAATGCCCATCAACAGATGATTGGATAAGGAAGTTATGGTTCATATATACAATGGAATGTTACTCAGCCATTAAAAAAGTGAAATCCTACCATTTGCAATGACATGGATGGACTTAAAGGTTATTACGCTGAGTGAAATAAGTCAGACAGAGAAAGATAAATACTGTATGATTTCACTTACACACGGAAACTAAGGAACAAAAAGAACAAACTAATCAAAAACAAACACAAATATAGAGGACAATCTGTTGAAGACCAGAAGGAAGAGGGGTTGGTGGGCTGGGAGAAGCGGGTGAAGGGTTAAAGAAGTACAAATTGGTAGTTGATAGATGGTCAGGGGGATGCAGAGCACAGCATAGGGAATGCAGTTAGCATTAATGTAATAGCTAGGTGGAGAGCCAGAGGAGAGAAAGAGCAATTAGGGGCCTCATTTTATAAACTATATAAATGTCTAACCAATGTAATGTATTATTGAAACTAATAAAATAAAATTTTAAAAAACATAAAAAACAATAAAACAATAGAATAGGTTGCTCATCGGGGGAAAAATAAAAATAAAATAAGTAATTTTGGCACAGCAAAAGAAACCATCAACAAAACAAAGAGGCAACCAACTGAATGAAAAAAGATATTTGCAAATCAGATCTTCCATAAGGGGCTGATATCCAAAATACAAAACTCAACAACAACAAACAAACAACCTAATTAAAACATAAGCAGAGGTCCTGAACAGACTCTTCTCCCCAAAAGACATACAAATGGCCAACAGACATATGAAAAGATGTTCCACTTCACTAGCTATTAGGAAAATGCAAATCAGAACCACAATGAGATACTACGTCACATCTCTTAGAATGGCTGTTATCAACAAGACATGTAATAACAAGTGGTGGAGTGATTATAGGGAAAAAGAAACTCATATACACTGCTAGTGAGAATGTAAATTGGTACAGTCATTATGGAAAACATTATGGAGGTTTCTAAAATAACTAAGAATAGAAATACCATATGACCCAGCAATCTCTCCTCTGGGCATTTACCCAAAAAACTTGAAAACATTTATCCACAAATATATATATACCTGGTGTTCACTGCAGTATTATTCATGGTGGCCAAGACATGGAAACAACTGAAATGCTTTTTGATAGATGATTGGATAAGATGTGGTACAAATATACAATGGAATATTACTCAGCCATAAGGAAACATTAAATATTGCTATTTGCAACAACATGGATGGGTCTTGAGATTATCATGCTAAGCAAAATTAGACAAACAGAAAAAGTTGAGAAGCATATGATTTCACTCATATGTGGAATATAAAACTAGAGCAATGAATAAACAAGACAACAAATAATTATAGACACAGACAATAGATTAGTGGTTACCATTAGGAAAGAGGAAGAGAGAGGTAGATAAAGGTAGAGAGCCAAAAATATGGTAATAGAAAATATTTTATTTGGGGTAATTAACACATAATGCAATATTTATATGACCTATTATTGAATTGGGATAGGTCTGGCTATTTATAGTTGCCAAAGAAGAGTGTTCACTTGAAACCATGATGGAGAAATTCTTGTTTCCTTTTGGAGGTGATTTTACAATAGAGAAAAGCAGAACCTTAGTGATAGTCATGAGAATCCTATTGATGTTTGGATATAAAACAATGGAAATTTATGTATTAAATTCTTTACTTCTGTCTATAGGATGGAAGACTAACGTTATTTTTCAAGATTTGATATGTTGGGACAAAATCACAAACTGATTCTAATAAGATAAATAAATAAAAACTGCTGTGATTATTTTTGTAAAAGAGTTACTACAAAGGTAAATTAAGAATCTGTACAGTGATGATTGCTATGATAGAATAGTTGGGGTACACATGTTTGATCTTAGAAAAATTTTAATACAAAGAACCCCTGATCTACGGCCATGCTACCCTGAACAAGCCCAATCCCGTCTGATCTCGGAAGCTAAGCAAGGTCAGGCCTGGTCAGTACATGGATAGGAGACCATCTAGAAGACCAGGTACTGTAGACGTAAAAAATTAAAAACTAAGGGATTGTAAGCTGACAAGGTCCTTGCAATCTGTGAGGTCAACTAAGGGTTACCTTGCTTAAAAAAAATAAAGAATAAAAACAAAGTCCCCTGCTGCTTGGGGGTCTACATACAGAAATGAATCTCATCACCCCACGCAAATGATGAACATAGAGCTGTTCCTCAGTAATTTTGTTGACTAAAGACAGCTGAGATTTCCAGTAACGCAACACGTAATACTCTTTTAATTCACAACAAATTCAGAACCAACCAAAAGATAGCCATAGGAGAAAGAAAAATGTAGTTGAGGTTCTGTGGCCAAATGTGCTTGCTAACACGCCTACTGCCATGTGCCCTTCCTAAGGGTCTGCCATCGTGTGGAGGAACAAAGAATAAGATTTTTATAGGAAGACCCAAGAAGAAGAAAATAAAGGATTCGGTCAAGCATCCTCAGCTGCTACTCTCAAACTTGCAATCAGAAAATCCTCAAATTCTGGTCAAGATGGCAGGGTAGGTAAATGCTGTGCATGCCTCCTCCCATGCCCACATTAAAATTGCAACTAAATTATGAAATTCAGATCATCATGGAGAATGATCTGAAGGCTAGCTGAACAGAACTTCTATAACAAGGGGTGGATATAAAAAGAACACAAGACTGGTATGAGAGGCAGAGATGCAAAATAGGCTGGCGATTGAGCATCAGAAGGGATATCGTGGTGGCTGTGAAGCCCTCTCCCCACCTGGAGAGCAAAGGGCTCCTGCCCCACACTAGGGCTCTCCAGCACAGGGTTCCAGCGCTGGGAAGAGGAGTCTGACTGAAAATCAGTATGGATTCTGGCCATCCAAGTAAGTTGAAGGCAGCTGGAAATCCAAACATTCCCATAAAGGGCCCACACACAGACTCACTCACTCACAGGCACTCACCGAGAGCTCTGACAAAGAGACAGCAGCTTGGGACATACAGAGAAAGACTGAGTTGTGTGGCTTCTTAGTTAGGGCTGGAGAGGCAGACTTCATTGTCTCTCTGTTGAGTCCTCTTGTAAAGCCTGCAGGTGAGCACCACCTTGCCTGTGTTAAACTCTTCCCTAACATGGTGAAAAAGGAATCTTCATTGTCCTGGTGGGATCTGCACACTTAACTCCAGTGATTTCCTGAGAGTTGACACACTCAACTTGCAAATTTCCCAGTGGCAATTTGGGTGGTTACTAGGCAACCAGTTCTACCCTATGCCTGCGGAAGGAGGTTCCTTGGCCAGCAATAAACAGGTCTTGGCTCGAGCACCTTGGGAGACACTTTTGGTGTAGGTAACCAGCCCTAGCCCTAGCTGCAATACTTCTTGAACAAATTTTAAGGGTCTGCGGGACTTAAGGTGGGTAGTGGCTAAACTCAGTGTGAGCTCAGACTTTTAAGACTGAACATAGGCTCAGCACTGGCAACAAATCTGAATCTGTACCAACATGGGGAATATGACTTGCCCTACTCTAGCAATTACATGAGACCTCACCTCATCCAACTCTGGCACCCCAGAAACTCAGATGCTGAGCCTTACAGGCAGCTGGCAGGCAGTCTCAGTCCTTGGAGTGCTTTAGGACTTTTGTTACGCTGCTCCAGGCCTGATACTGGTGGCAGTAGGCCAAAGTTCACTATGTGGCCTCTCCCACATACCTCCCAGTTATGCTCAGGCAGCAGTCAAATGTGAATAGCTTTGTAGCTCATACCAGGTAGCTCTGGGCTGATCACAGACAGTGGCTGACTTTGGTCTCCATGGGAGCCCATCCAAAAAAGTTCTAGAACCAACATAACTGGAGATTGTCATTTGACTTCAACAGAGAACTACCTGATTATTCCCACAAGAAGCACAATCAAAACATGATATCAACAGATACGCATAATCACTGGGGCAAAACCAACTCTTTGGAGTCAGTCCTCACATAGATGCTAATACATTGTGAGTATGGCCAATTATCATAGCCAGTTAGCTTGAGAGTCAGTCTCACTCACTGACATACCAATAGCAATCAAGGCTCAACTATAACAGAAGTGTACACACAATTCACACAAGGGACACTCCTGGAGCACCTGGCACAGATTATCAGAAGATTGCACCACTGGGCCACACAGGACATCTAATGCAAGGCCAATCAGGTAAGACTGGGAGAGAAAGCAGATCACTTAATACATAGAAATGAAACAGAGAATCAGCTAAAATGAGGAAAATAAGAAACATATCCCAAACAAAAGAAGAGGAGAAAACTCTAGAAAAAGAACTAAATGAAATGGAGTCAAGCAACTAATTAGATACAGAATTCAAAACACTAGTTATAAAGAGGCTCAGTGAATTTAGGAGTTGAATAGATGAGCTCAGTAACAATTTCAACAGAGATAGTAAGCATAAAGAAGACATGTAAACCATAAAAAAGCACCAGTAAGAAATGAAGAATATGATAACTGAAATGAAGAATACATGAGAAGAAATAAACAGCAGATTGAATAAAGTAAAGGATCAAATTAGCAATTTGAAAGATAAGGTAGCAGAAAACAACCAATGAAACCAGAAAAAAAAAATCTAAAATAATGAGGATAGTTTAATGAGCCTCTGAGACAATATCAAAGTTAAACAACATTTGCATCATAAGGGTTCCAGAAGGGGAAGAGAGAGCAAGGAATTGAAAAATCTATTTGAAAATATAATGACTGAAAACTTCCCTAAGCTGGTGAAGAAAATACACATACAAGTTCAGAAAGCTCAGAGAGTCCCAATAAAAATGAAACCAAGAGGCCTGCATTAAGACACATCATAATTAAAATGCCAAAGATTAAAGACAAAAGGAGAATTCTAAAAGTAACTAGAGAAAGGCAGCTAGTTACTTACAATGATACTCCCATAAGAATGTCAGCTGTTTTCTCAACTTTGCAAGACAAAAGAGATTGGCACAAAATATCCAAAGTGATAAAAATTAAGGACTTACAACTAAGACAACTCTATCCAGCAAGGCTATCAATTAAAATTGAAGGTGAAATAAAGAGCTTCCCAGACAGTGAAAAGCTAAAGGAATTCACCACCACCAACCCAGTATTGCAAGAAATGCTGAAGGGATTTCTTTAAGAAGAAGAAGAAGAGGAAATAAATAACATAAATATGAATAATAGAATGACAGTAACTATGTACTTATCGATAATCACTTTAAATGTAAATTGATTAAATGTCTTAATCAATAGACATAGGGTAGCTGAATGAATAAGAAAATATGACACATATGTTGCCAACAAGAGACTCACTTCAGATTAAAAGACACATACAGACTGAAAGTAAAGGGATGGGAAAAGATATTTCATGCAAATGGAAATTTTAAAAAGCTAGGGTAGTAATACTTATATCAGAAAAAAATAGACTTTAAAACAAATAATAAGAGACAAAGAAGGGCATTACCTAATGATAAAGAGATCAATCCAACAAGAGGATATAACCCTAGTAAACATTTACACACCAAACATAAGAGCCCCTACACATATAAAGCAAATACTGACAAATATAAAGGGAGAGATCTTCAGTAACACAGTCATAGTAGAAATTTTTAACACCTCATTGACACCAATAAACAGATCCTTGAGACAGAAAATCAACAAAAAAATATCAGCCTTATTTTTTTGTTTTTATTTATTTTATTTTTAATTTATCTTATTTTTAACATTTTATTTTATTTTTTTATTTTTAACTTTTTTTTTTTTACTTTTTTCCCCTCCCCCCATCCTCCCTGGTAACCACTAGTTCATTGTCCATGTCCATGAGTCTCTGTTTTGTTCATTTTGTTCATTTGTGGCTTTTAGGTATATATCCCACATATAAGTCATATCATGTGATTTTCAACCTCTTCTGTCTGGCTTATTTCGCTTAGTATTATTATTTCAAGGTCCATCCATGTTGTTACAAATGGCAATATTTCATCTCTTGAAAATAGCAGCCTTAAATGATATGCCAGCCCATGTGGATTTAACTGATACTTTTAAAGTGATTAACCCTAAAGCAGCAGAATATACATTCTTCTCAAGTGCACCTGGAACATTTTCCAGCATAGACTAAAAGTTAGGCCACAAAACAAGTCTCGATAAATGTAAGAAGACTAAAATCATATCAAGTGTCTTCTCCAAGCATAGTGATATAAAACTAGAAATCAATTACAAGAAAAAAAACTGAAAAATACACAAACACATAGAGGCTAAATAACATGCTACTAAATAATAGATGGGTTAACAACGAGATCAAGAAATCAAAAGATACCTTGAGACAATTAAAAATGAAAACACAACCCAAAATCTAAATTCTAAAAAAAGAATTCAAAAGTTAATGAAACTAAGAGGTGGGTTTTTTAAACGATAAACAAAATTCATAAACTTTTAATTAGACTACTACTCAAAAAAAAAAAAAAAAAAAAGAGAGGACCAAAATAAATAAAATCAGAAATGGAAGTGGAGGAGTAACTGACTCCAGAGAAATACAAAGGAATATAAGAAAATATTATAAGAAGTTATATGCCGACAAAGTTGAAAATCTGGAAAAAAATGAATAATTCATGGAAATATACAATTTCCCAAGACTGAGTCAAAAAGAAAGAAAAAATCTGAACCAACTAACTACTAATAATAAAATTGAATTAGTAATCAAAAATCACACAACAAAGTTCTGGAACAGATGGCTTCTCAGATAAATTTTACTATACATTCAAAGAATTAACACCTATTCTTCTCAAACTATTTTAAATAATTCAATAAGAGGGAAGGCTCCCAAGATTATTTTCCTAGGCTATCATTATCCTAATTCCAAAACCAGACAAAGACAATGCAAAAAATTAAAATTATAGGCCAATAGCTTTGACGAACATATATTCAAAAATTCTCAACAAAATATAATAAACCAATTCAGCAATACATTAAAATGATAATACACCAAGTGAGATTTATTCCCTTGATGCAAGGTTAGTTCAATATCTGCAAATCAGTTAATGTTATATACCATGTTAAAAAACTGAAAAATAAAAATTATATAATCATATCAATAGTTGCAGAAAAAGCATTGACAAAATCCAATATCTACTTATGATAAAAACTCTCAGCAAATTGGGAATAGAGGGAACAAAACTCAACATCATAAAGATCATATGTGATAAACCTATAGCTAGCATCATACTCAATGGGGAAAGGCTAAAAGGATTTTCTTCAAGATCAGGAGCAAGACAAGAATGTCCACTTTCACCGCTTTTAGTCAACATAGTATTGAAAGTCCTAGTCCAGCAATCAGACAAGAAAGATAAAAGGCATCCAAACTGGAAAGAAAGAAGTAAAACTGTCATTTCTTGCAGATGATGTGATACTATATAGAGAGAATTCTAAAGAGTCCACCAATAACCTATTGGAACTCATTAATAAGTTTAGTAAAGTAGCAGGATACAAAAGTAATATTCATAAATTGGTTGCATTCTTATACACCAATGATGAATTCTCAAAAAGAGAAATTAGGAAAACAATCTCATTTACAACTGTATAGAAAAGAATACAATACCTAGGAATAAATTTAATCAAGGAAGTAAAACCTCTATTCGGAAAATTATAAGACACTGAAGAAAAATTGAAGAAGATACAAATAAATGGAAGTATATACAGTGAACATGGATAGAAAAAATTAAAATTGTTAAAATGTTTATACTACCCAAAGCATTCTATAGATCCAACGCAATCCCTATCAAAATGCCAATGGTATTTTCAGAGAACTAGCACGAATAATCCAAAAATTTACATAAAACCATAAAAAATCTTGAATAGATACAGCAATCTTGAAAAAGAAGAACAAAATTGGAAATATCATGCTACCCGACATCAAACTATACTACAAGTCTATAGTAATTAAAACAGCATGGTACTGGCATAAAAACAGATCTACGGATCAGTGGAAGGGAATAGAAAGTCTAGAAATAAACCTATGCCTATATGGTCATTTAATCTATGACGAAGGAGGCAAGAATATATAATGGGATAAAGACAATTTCTTCAATAAATGGTGTTGAGAAAACTGGACAGATACATGAAAAAAAAGAAACTAGACCACCTTCTTACACCATGTACAAAAATAACTCAAAATGTATTAAAGACTTAAATGTAAGAACCGAAACCATAAACTCTCTGGTATTGCTATTATTAATATTTTTTTCTGATACATTTCCTTGAGTAAAGGAAACAAAAGTAAAAATAAAAAAAAATAGGACAGCATCAAACTAAAAAGTTTTGCACAGCAAAGAAAATCATCAACAAACGAGAAGACAACCTATTGCATAGGAGAATATATTTGCCAATGATATATCTGATGAGAAGTTAATATCCAAAATTTGTAAAGAATTCATACAACTCAACACCAAAGGAAGAAACAACTTTTTTAAAAATGGCAGAGTTCCTGAATAGGCCATTTCTCCAAAAAGGGCATGCAGATGGCCAATAGACATATGAAAAGATTCTCGATGTCACTAATCATTAGAGAAATGCAAATTATAGCCACAGTGAGATATCATCACACTTGTCAGAATGGCTATCATCAATAAACCCCAAAACAAGAGTTGGTGAGGATATGGAGAAAAGGAAACTTTCATGCACTGTTGGTGGGATTTCAAATGAGTACAACCACTATTTAAAATATTCCTCAAAAAAATTAAAAATAGAACTACTTTATGACCCAGCAATTTCACTTTTGGGTATCTATCCAGAGAAAATGAAAACGCTAATTCAAAAAGATATAGGGATCCCTATGTTTACTGCAACACTATTTATAATAGTTGAGATATGGAAGCAACGTAAGTGTCTCTTAATAGACTATTGGATAAATGTATATATGGTACATATATACAACAGAATATTACTCGGTCATAAAAAATGAAATCTTGCCATTAGCAATAACATAGTTGGACCTAGAGGGTAATATGCTAAGTGAAATAATTCAGTCTGAGAAGACAAATACCAAATTATTTAAATTACATGTGGAATCTAAGGAAAAAAAATAAACAAAACAAAAGAGACTCATAAATACAGAATACAAACTGATGATTGCCAGATAGAAGGGAGGTTGGAGAGCTGGGTGGAAAAGGTGAGAGATAAAGTGCAAATTGAGAGTTAGAAAAAAGTCACAGGGTTGTAGAGTACGTAAGGAATATAGCCAATAATATTATAATAACAATGTATGGTGCCAGATGGTTACTAGACTAATTGGGGGGATCACTTCATAAATTATACAAATGTCAAAGCGCTATGCTGAATATCTGTAACTAATATAAAATAATATTTAATGGCAACTCTACATGAAAAATAAAAACTAAAAAATAATCCTCTTTCACTTAGTAGGAACTATTTCCATGTCATACTCCAACACACACACCAATCGATAATTGTCAGATTTTGCTTTCTTAACATAATGGGCATAACCATTAATCCTACTACCAAAGTCACGTGGCTTTTAGGGAAATTCTAATCCTAAAATATGAGAACAATGCTCCTTAGTAGACACAGCAGATGGTGTAGACTTGGTCCCCAGAAGACTCCAAGATAGAAGTTAACTCCAATGCCACTCTGTGCCCAAGACTGAATTTGCTTTTCTATTTTCCATTCCAAATTATGTTCAAATCACACTGCACAATGTAGCTTATCAAAGATTTACAATGACATTAAAATCCTAGAGCTATTCAATCATAAAATGTCAACAACCTATTGATTGATGACCTAAATTTGAATATAAAATTCCTTCCATTATGAAATTTCCAGGAGAAATTAAAGTTTAAAGTATAAAGAAATCAATCTCCAAAATCCAATTTGGTTCTGAAATTAACGTCTAGAGAATATTTTAATTAAAATTTTTAATACATGGTTGTAGATTTGACTGGCATTGTATTCAATAATAATAGAGAAGTTCATTGTATCCTTCACATAGTTTGCCCACGTGATATAATCACTTATAAAACTATAACATAAAATCACAAGCAGAGTATTGACATTGGAGCAGTCAAGACACAGAACCTTTCCATAAGTATCTTTTCCATAAGGATCCTTCAGACTGTACTTATACCCACAATCCACCCACCTCTCTTTTACTCTCATCCCCTCTTTAACTTTTAACAATGTCTAATTTGTCATTTTTTAAAATATTTTTACCATTTAAAGTATGTTGTATCAATGGAATCATATAGTATGTAACATTTTGAAAAAAGGATATTTCACTCAACATAATTTTCTGGAGATTTGTTCAAGTTGACATATATATCAACACGTTTCATTTTATTGCTGAGTAGTATTTCATGATATGGATGTACCACAATTTAATCATTTACTTGTTGAAGAACATCTGAGTTGTTTCTAGGTTTTTGGTAATTATAAATAAAAAAATACATATAAACATTTATTTACATGTTTTTGTATAAACATTAGGCTTTATTTCTCTGGAATAAATGTCTAGAAGTGCAGTTGTGGGTCTTATGATAGTTGCATATATAGTATTTTAAGGAACTGACAAACAGGTTTCCAGAAAAAGTACTTATATCATTTTATATTTATACCTCTTAATAGGATTTTTCACAAAGCAAAAACCTTTAATCTTGAAGAAGCAAATTTATCAATTGTATATTTACCAGAATTGTGTATTTAGCATCAAGTCTAAGAATTCTTTAACTATCCCTAAGACATGAAAATTTTCTCCTACAATTCCCTAAAGTATTATAGTTTTATATTTTATATTTATACCCATGATCCATTTTAAATTAATTTTTTGTGTAAGATGTGAGGTTTAGGTCAAGGTTTATTATTATTATTATTATTATTATTATTATTTGCCTATAAATGTTCAATTACTCCAATATCATTTATTGAAAAGGCTATCATTTCTCCATTGAATTGTTTTTGCACTTTTGTCAAAAATCAGTTGGACATATTTGTATGGGTCTATTAATGGGTTCTCTATTCTTTTCCATTTGACTATGTGTCTACCCCCACTTCAAGACTCAGGTTCACAAGTTTAGTATTTTCTTCTATGCATTTTATTATTTTAGGTGTCATATTTAGTTTCTTGATCCATTTTGAGTTAATTTTTCTGTATGGTGACAAATAAGTCATTTCAATCTTTTGCATGTGGCTTTATAACGTTCCCAGCACCATTTATTGAAAAGAATTTCTTTTCTCTCTCGTGTTTTCAATTCTTTTCTAAAAAAACATTTGCCGATATATATGTTTATTTCTGGGGTCTCTTTTTTGCTCCATTGGTCTGGATGTATGTTTGTCTGCTAATATCATACTGTTTTAATTATTGTCACTTTGTAGCATTAGTTGAAGTCAGAGAATTGTGATACCTCCTGGCTTGTTCTTTTTTCTCAGGCTCATTTTGGCAATTCAGGGTCTTTTGTGAGTCCATGCAAATCTGATAATTTTTTTTTCTATCTTTAAAAACTACCTTTGTGATATCGATGAAGATTGCAGTAAATCTGTATATCGCTTGGGGTAATATGGCCATTTTAACAATGTGATTCTTACAATCCATGAAAAGAAAATATCCATTTCTTTCTGTCTTCTTTAATTTCTTCTAATTTCTTGTAGTTTTCAGTATATAGGTCCTTTATGTGCTTCATTACGCTTATTCCTAGGTATTTTATCCTTTTTCTTGCAATTGCAAAAGAAATTGTTTTCTTCTCCATTTTTTTAAAATTTCATTTTTAGTATATAGAAACATAATGGATTTTTGTTCATTAATTTTGTGTCCTGCAACTTTATTGTATTTGTTTATTGTTTCTAATAGTTTTTGGTGGTCTTTAGGGTTTCCTATATAGAGAATACGTTGTCTGCAAAAAGTGACAATTTTACTTCTTTAGTTTCTATTTGAATGCATTTTATGTCCATCTCTTGCTTGGTTTCTCTGGCTAAGACCTCTTAAACTGTGGTGAATAACAGTGGCGAGAGTGGAAATCCTTGTCTCATTGATGATCTTGAGGAAAAACATTCAGTTTTTTCACCATTGAGTATAATATTAGCTGAGAGTTTGACATATATGGTCTTTATTATGTTAAACTACTTCTCTTCTATACCATTTGGATTGTTTTAATCATAAATGGATGCTGTATCTTTTTAAATGCTTATATCTACACCTATTGATATGATCATATCATTTTTATCCTTTATTTTGTTAGTGTAGTGTATCACATTGATTTATTTGCATATGGTGAGCAACCCTTGCATCCCCGGAATAAATTCCGGTTAATCATTGTTTATCTTTTTACTATATTGTTGAATTTATTTTGCTAGTATTATTTTGCTTTATTGAAAAATAATAGACAATTAATTGCTCATATTTCTATTGTACAATATAATGTTTTTTAAATTATAGTTGACATACAATAATATCTTCATTTCAATTGTACAGCATAGTGATTAGAGATCTATATAATTCATAAAGTGGTTACCTCACTAAATCTAGTACCCCTCTTCCCCCTTACATATTTATTACAAGATTATTAACTCTTTTCCTTTTCCTACACTTTATATCTCCATTCTATTGTGTAACTATCCATTTGCACTTCACAATTCCTTTGCCCTTTTTCTCCATCACCCCTATACTTCCTCCCATCTAGTAACCCTCAAAATATTCTCTGTATTCGTGAGTTTATTTCCATTGTTATTGTTGTTTATTTTGTTCTTTAGATTCCACATGTACATGAAATCATGCAATATTTGTCTTTCTCTTATTTCATTCAGTGCAATACCCTCTAGGTCCATTAAGGCAATATCTTTCTCCATCCTCCTTCTTTCAGGCTGTCTGTGTCTTTTAATCTTAAGTGAGTCTTTACTAAGCAGCATATATAGGGGTCTTGTTTTCTTATCCATTCAGACACTCTATCTTTTGATTGGAGCACTTAATTCTTTTCCATTTGAGGTACTTGTTGATAAATATGTAGTTATTACCATTCTATATTCATATTTTTGATACATGTTTTCTTCTTTTTAAAGAAGTCCCTTCAGCATTTCCTGTAATACTGGCTTGGTGTCGATAAATTCCGTTAGCTTATTTTTGTCTGGGAAGCTCTTTATTTGACCCTAAATGATAGCTTTGCTAGATAAAGTATTCTTGGTTGTAGATCCTGGGTTTTCATTATGTCGAATATTTTGTGCCAAGCCCTTCTATCCTGCATAGCTTTTTATGAAAACTCAGCTGCGAGTCTTATGGTTGCTCTGTTCTAGGTAACTAACTGCTTTTCTCTTGCTGCTTTTAAGATTCTTTCTTTGTTATTTAACCTTTGGCATTTTAATTATGATGTGTCTCTGTGTGGGCCTCTTTGGGTTCAACTTATTTGGGACTCTCTGAGCTTCCTGGGGTTGTATGTCTATTTCCATCACCAGGTGAGAGAAGTTTTCCATCATAATTTCTTCAAATAGCCCTTCAATTTCTTGTTTTTCTTCCGATACACCTATGACATGGATATTTTTATACTTAATTGTGTCCCATAGACTCCTTAAATTATTTTTATAGTCTTGACTTCTTTTTTCTTGCCATTCTGATTGAGAGTCCTTGGCTCCCCTATCTTCTATGTCAGTGGTTCGATCCTCTTTTTTATCCACTCTGTTGATTCCCTCTAATATACTCTTCATCTCAGATAATGTGTTTTTCATTTCTGACTGGTTCCCTTTTACAATTTTCATTTCCATTTTTATGTTTTTTACATCTTTGTTAAAGTTCTCACTGAGTTCATCTTTACTTCCCCAAAGTTCATTGAGCATCTGTATAACCAGTGTTTTGAATTCTGCATTGTTTGGCTCCATTTTTCCTGGATCTCTATTCTGTTCTCTCATGTAGTTTCTGCATCTTTTGTCTTCCCATTTTGGCTGCTTTTCCTTGTCTGTTTCTATGTACTAATCAAAGCTCCTAAGTCTCCCAGTCTTATCAGCATGGCTTTGTATAGTAGATGTCCAGCAGCACAGTCCTAAGAGGGGTTCAATTGCAGGCCAAATTTAGCCCAATCTGTGCTCCTCCAGGACTATGTGTTAAGATTCAGCCAGCAGTCCACAGATGTTGTGCATATAGTTGCCTCAAAAGGTCACACCAGAAGATAAGGCCAACTGTCACCAGTGTGTCTTGGCTCTGCTCAGCAAGGAGAACCAGACTCACCAAGGACACAACTGGATGTGGCTTGGGTGAGGCTGCGAGTTGAGGAGGTGGAGTTTCAGGAAATCATCTGGGCAGGGCAACCTCCGTTATCCAGTTTGATGTCTTTGCTATGGTAGTGGCTTCCTCCTCACACTGAGAGGTGGGAGGGCTCAACAGAGGAATAATGTATACCACCGGCACTTCTGCCCAGGAGAGATCCTTGCATCCAGACATCACTCTGACAACTCAGTGTCTCCCTGGTGTCCTCTGAGCAGCCCATCCGGTGCTGGTGCTCAGAGTGAGCAGATCTGCCACCGCAAAAGTTTGGTCATGAACATGGCCCCTTTAAGAGGTGTCCACAGCTGCTGGCTGAAGCATCCTCTGTCCCACTCAGCCACTTGTGACTGGGCAGCCTCGTGCCTTCGACCCCTCCTACCTTCTACTGTTGCAGATTGATTAATTATTGTCTCTGTAGTTGTAGTGCTTCTGGTCATCTAGATCCCAGGCAATTTTGCTTGCTGTTTGCTCCATGTTTTTGTCACAACTTTGATTTGGTCGCAAGAAGAATGAACAAAGCCTCTATCATCTACGCCATTTTGCCCCCATTCTTGTTTGCTAGTATTTTTGTTAAGAATTTTTTTATGTATATTCATCAGAAATATTGATCTGTAATTTTTGTTGTTGTTGTTTTGGTATCTGGGATATGTTAGTCTCTTAAAATGAATTAGGAAATATTGTCTGTTCATGTTTTTGAAATTATTAGAGAAATATAGGTATTAAGTCTCGTGTGAGTATTAAGTAGAATTTTCTAGTGAAGCCATCTGATCCTAAACTTTTGCTTTTGGGGAGGTTTTTGATGACTGTTTTAATTTCCTTATTTCAATTTTCCAATTTTTTACAACTCTGTCTAGGAAAGTTATATATTTCTAAGAACTTGTTTATTTCTTCTAGGTTATTGAATTTGGTGGTGTGTAGCATTTCATAATATTCTTGTGTAGTCCTTTGTATTTCTGTGTTGTCTGTTGTAACTTCATTCATTTCTGCTTTTATTTACTTGAGTCTTTTCTCTCTTTTCCTTAGTGAGTTTAGCTAGATATTTATAAATTTTATTAATCTTTTCAAAGGTCCAACTCTTTGTTGCATTAACTTTTATTGCCATTTGTTTTCTTTTTCATTTAATTCTTCTTAAAATTGTATTATTTCCATCTTTCTACTGACTTGGACTTTGTCTTTTTTTTTCTAGTTTTTTTAAGTAAAACATTAGGTGGTTTATTTGATATTTTTGTTTTGTCAAGGTAGGCCTGTAATGCTACAAACTTCCCTCTTATTACTGCTTTTGCTACATTCCGAAAGTTTTGATACATTGCATTACAATCCTTATTTGTCCTTATTTGTCTCTATGTATATTTTAATCTCTTCTTTTATTCTTCTTTGATCCAGTCATCTTTTAGTAGCACATTGTTTAATTTCCACATATTTGTGGTGTTTTTCAGCTTTTTTTTTTTTTTTTTTTTGCAGTTGATTTCCAGTTTCAAAGCACTGTGACCAGAAAATATGCTTGGTACGATATCAATCTTTTAAAATTTGTTGAGACTACTTTTTTGTCCCAACAAATGGTCTATCCTTGAAAATATTTCATGTGTACTGGAGAAAATGTATAATGGTGTTTTGGGGTGAAAGGGTCTATAAATATTGATTAAGTCCATTTGGTCTAATTTATCATTTAAGGCTGATATTTTCTTATTGATTTTCTGTTGATGGTCTGTCCATTGCTGTCAATGGATCATTTAGGTTCCCTACTATAATTGAATTTTTGTCATTTTTCCCTTTAGTTCTGTTAGTATTTGTTTTATATATTTTGGTGCTCCTAGATTGGGTGCATACATATTAATTATGTTATGTCTTATTGATGTATTATCCCCTTTATCATTATAAAATGACCATCTTTGTCTCTTGTTATCTTTTCTTATATTAAAGTCTTTTTTGTGTGATGTTAGTAAAGCTACACCCCCTTTTCTCTGGATGCTATTTCCCTTGAGTATCATTTTCTACCACTTCACTTTGAGTCTACATTTGTCTTTGCAGCTGATATATGTCTTCTGAAGGCAGCATATGATCGGGATTGGTTTTTGTATCCATCCTGCTACTCTGTGCCTTTTTATTGGCGAGTTCAGTCCATTTACATTTAGAGTGATTAGTAAAGCCATTTTATCTTTTTTTTTTTTTTACTAGCTCTATTTCTCCATTATTTCTTTCCCTGTGTGTTTCTGTCTGTTCTTTTAATTTGGTGGTATGATATGATATTTCCTATTTTTTTAAATGTTATGTATCTCATTTCTAGATTTTTGTTTTGTGGTTACCATTAGGTTTATACAATAAAAGTTTCATACATACAATATTCCTTTTTTTTTTTTCTGATTGCATCTTATCTCCATTCACCTTTGCAAGGTCAGAGCTTTCAACCCTCCCCTTTTAAGTTTTTGTTGTCACAAATTATCTCTTTTCATGCTGCACATTCATTTCCAAATTGCAATAACTATTGTCTTCTTTTTTAAAAAATTATTTTACCTTTCTTAATTTTTACATTATATTTAAGTGTTTAGTAACCTATTCTGAACAAAAATTCCAATTTCCTACTTTCTCTGTCTGTCATCTTTCTCACAGCTTAGTATCTTTTGTCCTTCTGTTTCAAGTGGAAGACATCTTTCAACATTTCTTATAATGCAGGTCTTGTCATGGTCACTTCTCTCAGCTTCTATATGTCTAAAAAAATCCTTTAGTTTTCTTTCATGTCTAAGGGGAAACTTTTCTGGATATATTATTTTTAACAGAGGATTTCTGTTATTCAATAATTTAAATATGTGATTCCAATATCTCCTACCTTGTAGGATTTCTGCTGAAATCTGATGGTAATCTAATGGTTTGTTTTGTTTTGTTGTTCTGTTTTGTTTTTTATAGGTTACTGTCTTCTTTTCTATGGCTGCCTTAAGAATTCTTTCTTCATCATTAATTTTTGACAGCTTTAATATAATGTATCTTAGGGAAGGACTTTCTGAAATCAGCTAAATAGGTGTTCTGTTAGCTTCTTGGATTTAGTTATTTCCATATATTTGTGATGTTCTCATTGATTATTAGTTTTTAAAAGCTCTCTGTTCACTTTTTTCTGGTATACCCATTATTCTTATATTGCTCTTTCTAATGGAGTTAGATAGTTCTGATAAACATCTTTCATTTTTATCATTATTCTTGATTCTCTCACTTCTTCTTCCTGAATTATTGCTAGATTTCTATCTTCGGCATCACAAATTCTTTTCTCTTTCTGTTCTTCTCTATTTCCTAATCTCACTAGTTTATTCTTCATCTCATTTATTAAGCTCTTCAATTCCAGAATTTCTGTTTTGTTTGTTTGTTTCAATCTCTTTAATGAAGTACATTTTTGTTCATTGATTTTATTTCTGAGCTCATTGAATTCCGTTTCTGAAGTTTTCTGTATTTCATTGAGTTTTTTCAAATCTGCAACCTTGAATTCTCAGTCATTTAAATCAAATTCTTCCATGTCTTTAAGTTTATTTTCTGGAGATTTTATTTTCTTTCTGAATTTCCTTGTTACCTTGATTATTCATTTTGCTTGAAAGATTATTTCTTTGCCTGGGCATTTATGGGAATAAAATCTTCCTTTATTCCTTTGTTAAATTTCTTTATTAAAAACTTTTAAGTTTTTGACTTTTCACTTTTTGGTAGAGTGATAAGTAGAGGTCTTTCTTTTGTTTTCTAGTAGGTAATGCTGAAGCATCAGTTTTCATTTTTCCTTACTCGCACTACTGTGGTTTTAATGATCTCTGTAGAGTGGTATCTCTTTGGCTGTGAAAATGTCCTGTATTACCCCCGGAGGTTGTTTTGTTCTTGGGGCAACAACCATGTGGTGGGAAGTGGTGGGCTATGGGTTTCCTGGCCTGTGTGCTCTCAGTTGCAAATGCTTATAGCCAGAAACAAAACCACTTTGTCTAGATTTACCCAGCTGCCTCTGTCTGGCTCCACCGTGTTGAGTAGGGAAGAGATGTGTCAAGGGAAGTGGATTTGTGCATCTGCGGCTCTGTTCTTTCTAGTGGATTTAGCTGCAGTGAGTACAAATGGAAAGATCTTTCTGTCCTTTTATGATCTTCCAAGTGAAGATTTTACTTCTGTATAGGCCACAGGAGGATGCGGTGGGTAGTTTGCCTAGTGGGGGTTGCACCCCAACCGCACTGCTATCACCTCCTGTTGGGCTGCAGCAGGCACCAGCCTGTCTGTGGCTCCTATATCTGTCTTTTCTCATTCTTTCTGCCCTGTTTTCACCAATAAACTCACCTTCAGTTGTTTCAATGTGCAGATCTCAGAGATGTTTGTTTATCGATCAGGAAATCATTTGTTGAATTATAGCTGTGCAATTTGTTGACATTTGTTTTCATTTCAAAGTATCCATCATCTGGCCTTGATGAATAGGATCTTAATAGCTTAACCAAGGAAATAAGAAAATAGTCATAGAAAGCAAAGACCTTGCACATTGCACAGGTGGCAAGAATAGTGTCACTCCAGTCTCCCACAAAATTATAAACTGTCCCAAGTCACAAACCCACTAATTTATGGCATCTGGCAGGCACTACTTGGAGTGGAATATTTTTTAGTACTAATATCCAACGAAGGTTAGCATGACACAGAATCATTATTGGCTAAGGCCTGTTATGACAAGCTCCTCTGAGAGTTGGCATGTCTAAACAAAGAAAACTAATAAGCCTTTCATGGGTTAACCAAAGCTTGGAACTCCAGGCTATTCAACCCACCACCAGATGCACCCCAGTAAGTATACCTTCCTGATGGTGAAAGCCTGAGAAAATAGTGTTACTGGTCATAAAGGCCAAGCAATCAGAACATATAAGAAGATGAAAGGAGAGACAATAGACAGTTAAGAAAAAAATTTAAAAAAACAGAATTAAGAAAACCCATGAGTATTCATATTAAATAACCAATGCTGCTAAGCCCAAGAAACTATTTTCTCCTGCTAATTTAAATTTAGAAAAGGGAAAGAAGTACTCCCACAACTCTGCATCCACCAAATTCTGCAGGTAGAGATCCAGGAGTTTGACTTTGCAAGAATTCTTACCTTTGCCAGAATGTTAGAAGTCCCATGATCTGTTGAAGCAACTTTGAGGTGAGCAGTGCCCAGCTGGTGAGGAACATTGCTTGTTGCACCAGCTGTGGTGGAGGAAGAAAGTTTCCTGTACCTTGAAGGTTCTTTAGTCTCCTTTAATAATCAAATAAACATGAGAGATTAGAAAGAGAAAATTACTAAGTTTAATTACATACATATTAGAGGAACCCCACATATATGAAAAGTGTAGATATAGAAAATGAGGTATACACGATGATGAACTAGGGGTAAGATAAGGTACCCTGGCGCTTCAGAAGGTGATTGCAGGGAGAGCACATATTCAATAATCAGTAGTTTGCCCAATCATACAGATAGATTATCTCTGATACTCTCTGAATATGAACAGGGCCTCTAAATCAAATCGAAAGGGAGAGGCAAAAGTTCCTCTTGAGCTCACAGAGTTCCTGTTGCCTTTAGCTCAAAATAATCTGCATACCTCTGAGGTACATCTTAGAGTGGCTCATCCTTAACCCCTACAATAGAGTGTATACAGACAAAAAAGAGATGACAGATTTTGTTTTGTAAATCACTGTCAAAACAAGAACAGAAAAAGCTGAATGTTTCTGTCTATAAAACCCAGCACATTCTTCTCAAAATAAAATCACCCACCAGTTGTGCTTCCCTACATTGGAAAAGCTTTGCTCTCAGTGTGAGTCAAATGTTCTCTGCTTTGATTCAGCCCTTTTTACTATCAGCTGGTGACATTTTTCTAAAAGATGAATGTCCTACACTTCAGCAACCTATGGGGCTCTTTGTTAATTAAAAGGGGTCAAGAAGGACTTAAGAATTTCTCAGAGACTTGGCAGAAGCCCAGGCAGAACACCTCACAGGACAGGCTTCCTGAGTAGACAAGAAATCTTTGCTGGCCTTAGACCTAAGGGTGCCAATAACTGGTGGTCTGAAAGCTCTGCCAGGTAAATATAGGAACATTGTCACCTTACAGCAAGAAGGCATGGTGTGATAAGAGCATCACAAATGGTGGCTACAGGTTAAAGTTTCAAACACAGAAGCACACACCTCAAGGCACAATTTGCAAACTGTTTTTTTCATATGTAAAATTGCTGTAAAAATGGGGCTGTCATAGCTATGAAATGAGATTATTTGTATCACATACTCAGCAAATCACAAAGCACAGAGCAGCTCATGGACAGTGTTAAAAGCACAGATTGGGTGGAACATTTGTGTTCTAGCCCAGGCTGTGAAACTTAATTGTGTAACCTAGGACAAGTTCTTCAGGTGGGAGACTAGGGCTATGAGGATTACCAGCATTTTAATGGTGGAGGTAGAGAGGTAAGCTTGAGTTCAAATGTGAATGAAAGATCAATAATAAAAGCATTTATGAAGCATTGAATCTGTACACCCTCTAGGAACTTCACATACAGACTTTCATTTCTCTCTCAGGGTATGTCCAGTGGAAGAAA
The DNA here is from genome assembly GCF_902729225.1 of Pteropus medius. Lineage (NCBI taxonomy): Eukaryota > Metazoa > Chordata > Mammalia > Chiroptera > Pteropodidae > Pteropus > Pteropus medius. The sequence goes on along the minus strand of NW_024342048.1, from coordinate 54,865 downwards.
GTTCTCACATTGATAACTGTCTTTATACTTGAGTCCACCTTGTTTCCATGTTTTCTACAAACTACAGTCCTGAGAAAGCCACCAGCCAAAGTACCTGAAACAGGAAAAGTCCTTGGGCATGTAGGACAGTTCAACACAGTTCCACGCGGCTTCTTGAGCACAGGAGCACCACTCCCATTTTCACACCTACTTTATTCTCTTTTTCTCCATGCCTGTTCTCCCACTCTCTATTAATCCCATTTCCTGCAAACATTGCAAGAGAGATAAGCAATGCAGAAGTTCCTTTGCTTCTCCCTCCTGCCTGGGGTTTGTCTCTCCTAGGAGAACTATTCTAAGTACAAATACATTTAGCTAATTTCCCACCTGACAGGAGCTGCTGGAAAGCATAAAAAGTGGATTGTCTCATCAGAGTCATTTGTCACAGGGAATAAACAACCAAGGGGGAGAAAAATATGTTAATTTGTCCAAAAAAATGTGTCTCTCAATTAATTATGGTTGCAAATGGAGTTTTATATAGCCGCTCATATATTCATCAATTCATTTATTTATTCACTCATTCAGCACATACTTAGAAAGTATCAGACCATGTGCAGGGCACTGTAAACACTAAACCAAAAGGGAGGTCTATGTAATGTAGGAGGAATTTCACAGAGCTTGGGTACCAAATTGTCTTAGGTTTAAATTTAAATTCAATACTTATTGAATAGCCTGGAATAAGCTCCTTGACATCTCTGAGTCTTAATTTCTTCACATGTAAAATGGGAATAATAAAAGCTACCATCCAGATATTTTACAGAATAAATGTGTCAAATATCTACACGGTATCTGGGGTTCAATAAATAGAAACTGCTATTATTGTCAACCGCTTGATCTCTACCTACTCTAAAGAAGAAATAGGCTGCTCCAAGGAAACCAAAACGAATAAGTCAGGACTAGCATTTGCTATAATAACCTATTATTTCACAGAACTTCCTTTCTAGAATGAAAGAGGAAAAATAAAAAAAGTTGGAAGACAGTCACAAGACAGAAACTCAATACTTTTAGTACCATGCATGAATAGGTTATCCTTTCTCTTACATCTTCCAGCAACCATCACTCTCAATATTCTACTATCTATTACTTAGCTTTGTCAGCCTGAACAAATGAATTTTAATAAGTCTGTGGTGAGTACCCCATTCACATAGACGGGTAAAAAAAGCAGTCAGAGTCAGAGTATACCACAAGTGAAGCATAAATCAGCAAAGTGGAACTATGACTATAAAGGCAAGTGTACCCAGGGATATATAAATGGGACAACATCACATCTACTCCAATAGGTCCTGAATTCAGCACACAAACATGTTTTTAAAATAATATCACTAATGTACCAGTGAAGTGAGATAATCTTTGAGTGTTCATTATATGCTAGTCTTTATATCAACATTTTAATTCTATTCTATTATGTAACTCAACAGCTCTATGAGCCATTATTATTTTTATTTTACAACTGAAGGCACAGAAGGATCAGAGGTGTTGAGTTACCTGCCTGAAGTCATACGGTTGGTGAAGTGAGTGATCATAGAGATTTCTGACTCCAGACCAGGGTCTTTGCTTCCATATTGTGGACTCTTCCATGGATGGTCATTCTGTTTTACTGGGAGAGTGGGAAGGGGATCTGCTTAGTACTTTACACATTGCAAGCATACCTCTTGATTTGAGAAAAAGAGGTGACTTCTCTTATACAAATAAGTCGGTGCTATAATTTTGAACTTAGCTGCTACTTGTTTGCAGTGTTCGGGCAGAAATGATTCTTAGAAAATGCCTCACAAAGAGCTGTAGCCATCTGATGTGTGTAAAAATACCTAATATTCCATGAATCCTGGTTGTTGTTTAAAATTCGTTCTTTGATGCCTTTTTTACTTTACTAAAAAGGATGAATTCCTAATCCTACTTAAAAATGATTGAAATTTTATACTGCTATATGTTACTGCCTGAGATAAATTGGTTACCTTCCACATTCAATGTATGAACCAGCATTGTTTAGGCCAAAGAAGCATCCTCACACTAGATCTGATTTAATCTATACACAAATTCTCTGGAGCAGGCACTGCCTCTCCACTTTACACATGAGGAAGTTGAGGCTTATAGGGGTTGAACCTCTTCCAGAAGACCTCATATTTCATCAAGTAATAAATTTGAGTTTGAACCCAGGATTGACTCTACTACCACACAACCTTCCTTTATACATACCTGTTGTTGTTTTTTTATTGGAAATTTCTGAAAAAGGCTCAGTTCCTTGATGTTTTATAAATATCATTAAGCTTGACCTAATTCATAATTATAACTCTTGCCTAGTCATGATGACAATAATCAGTCTGGCCACACTTCTGGTGAAGCCATTGTTGGGAGGTACATCCCACCTCATCTCTCAGGACCTATGAAAAAACTATAAACATTTTACTTTCGCTAAAAATCAAAGGAATGTTACATATAGTAGCATGTTTTTCCAGTCTGCAGGCTGGGGGTCCACAACAACTGTTATAACAAGGCCTTCTTTCCTTTGCATCCTCAAAACAGGTTTCAAAAGCTTGTATCCCAAGAGTAACAAGACTTCCTTTTCTTTTAATTTTGACTCAGCGTGGGGCAGGATCTGGCCACCTTACTTATCTGGGGTGCTGACAATCACTACTGCTGCTGTCTCTGGAATATAGATTGATATACACCCACCAATTCTTGTTCCCATGGGGCTTTACTGAGGCATGGATCCCAGGGAGCCCTCTGCTCCAGTGGTTTATTCCCCGGAGCTACCCAAAGAGACTGTGTGCCCTAGAAAGCACTGATGTTTTATTTGGTTAATTGAGTCTATACTTGCCTTCCTTGTAACAGAGACCATCTTGGCTAACAATTCACCAGATTGCTGTCCTCAAGTAATAGATTTTCTTTCAGAGTGAAGAAAAATAAAATAAATGAGATAAATAACTTCATAGTCTGAGTCAGCAGGTAAAGGAATGAAAGACAGCTGGCAGGTTCCAGCCCTGACTCATCAAGGAGGCAGCCCCCTGCTATAAAAATGGGCTGGAACTGGACTCCATACCTCGGGTATCTACTTCATCCCATACTCCCTACCTCTCTACAGATACAGACCTGTTTGCTGAATTCGAGGGCTTCTTCTCCTTGCTCATGTTTCCTTTGTCTACTCCTACATTTTATGGTAGAGAAGGTTTTTTTTTTTTAGGCAAAACCAATCCATTTAGCTTTATTTTCTCCCTATTCTCTCAAAAACAATAATTCCCCAATTTTTTGTTTTGCCATAGTGTGCGTATACAGGCAGTAAAAAGCATGAGCTATTTGGAATGGGCCTTGCCCCACAGTTTAGTTCCATCAACACTTATCAGACAGCCTTTTAAAGCCAGGCCCTATCCTTTGTTTAGCCATATAGAGGAGCATTAGGTGCAATTACAGCCAAAAGAGAATGCATAGGCTAAAGCGAATATCTTAGCCGGCATAGGCTACTCTAACAAAATATCACAGGCTGTGTGGTTTAAATAAGAGAAACTTATTTTTCACAATTATAGAGGCTAGAAGTCTAAGATCAGGGTGCTAGCACGATCGAGTCTGATGGGACCCCCCCCCTCTTCTTGGCTTGTAAATGACTACTTTTTCACTGTGCTCTCACATAGTAGAGAGAGAAAAGGAAGTTCTCTAGTGTCTCTTTTTATAAGGGCACCAATTCCATCATGTAGGCCCCACCCTCATGATCTCATCTAATCCTAATTAAGAAGACCTCATCTTCAAATACCCTTATATTTGGGGTTAGAGATTTAGCATATGAATTTTATAGGCCCATTTTTCATCCACCTCTGTAGAGTTAACTTTTATGATTAGCAGTCAGACCTTGGCTCATGGAGGATGGGGACCATGTTTCAATCACCACTAAGTAACTTCACTACCTAGCACAACTCACAGCAATCATCTGAGTTAGAAGATATTATTATCATTTTGTGAATAGGCACTGAAGATAAACAAGATTAAGCAGTGTTGCATAACTAATGAGTGGTTCAGCCACATTTTTCCTTCTTTGAAACCACTTTGCTAAAATATACTCGAGTATACTATCTGTTCTGTGAGAAGAGGCCTATAATTACTGCATCTCCGTCTCTTAGGGTTTCAAGAAGACATTAGCATATAAAAGGTTCAAAGAGTTTCTGCAAGAAAGACCTCACTTACTTTTGTTTAGCCCAGAACTGCTCAACCCCTGAACACACAGACCTTATAACATCAAATACACCTTAAAAGACCAAACCAACATCCTGCTGTTTCCCCCACACACCCGGTGAAAGGCTGTTTCTATGGGAAAAGAGTTCTCTGCTCAGTAAGCTTGAGAAGAACAACTCAGTAATTGACTGAAACAAAAGCCAAGGAGACAGTCCGTCAAGTCCAAGCATCCATGCTGAGGAGCAATGAGTTTACACCAGAGCCATTAACCAGATGTAGGTGGTCCAATTTAAGTTTAAATTAACTAAAATTAACTAAAAAAATTTTTTTTGGCCAATCAACCATATTTCAAGTCTACAAAAGCCAGATATAGCTAGTGACTACCATATTTGGCAAATTAGATACAGAACATCAGCATTATGGCATAAGTTCTTTTGGACAGGCTAGCATGCACATTTAATACCTAATGGTATGGAAATACCATTAGATATGGAAATGAATGATTGCTTGATAGAATTGGCCCACTGGATGGGCTGTTAAGACTACAGTCTCTATCCTAAATGACCATCCTTAAGCATGGGCAAAAGCTTAAATACTGGCTTATTTTTCGTCTCTGAAAAAGGAATTATTGCCTGTATTTTCTTACTTCTTATGGGTATTGGAAATAAAATGAGATAATATATATAGAATTTGGATTCTTTTATCTTTCTAGCTAAAATTCAAAAGTATATGTGTCTCTGAGCACTAAGCTTTCTTCACATTTAGAAGCATAAATATTCAGATATCTATGAAATCCTTTTTGAATAAAGACATACACTTATATGTAATGACTTTGAAAAATCTCACTGTATTTTATTGGCTCCATTATCAAAATGATGCTCTTATAGCTATCTTGCTTACCATTACCAGAAAAAAATTCCTAAAATATTAATTTCCTATGTCTTCCTTTACTCAAACACTACCAATGTCTCCCTTCTGTGTTTAATTATGATTCCTCATTATTCAGACCTTTCAGTCATCAATGCAGTCCTCCCACATCTCTGTCCCACTCCCTACCTTCAATTAGACTCTCCAACTCTCAGCACTCAGCCTCTTTAATAAATAACTTAACAAAGCACAGAGTCATGAACTGTCTGCTCTTAGAGGAACAGTAATGATCAAGAATAGGAGGGGAAACTGAGGCCACATTTACACTCCTGTGCCTTTGTTCACAGCTCTCACACTTGTTATATTTTTCAAATTTATCAGGCTCCACACAGAGTGTGTCTGGAAACAGAAAAGTCTGAAAGAAATAAGGCCATGTTTTTTTCTCATTTTTCTTCCAAAAATGCCTTATCAAAATGTACAAGTTTGCTAAGCATCGGCTTTCTCAGCTCTAAGAGGTAACATGTGTTTGCATCTATTCTAAGCCATCTTTCATACACTTCAGATCAATAACCCAAACTTTCTTTTCTCATGTCCCTTTATCACATGTAATTCTCAGTGAATTATCTTGCCCTTCCATGTAAAGTCTGAGACTCAGCCTGGTTTTCAAGGCCTTACATTATCTGCCTCTTCAGGCTCATTTCTACTACTTCTTGTACCTGAAATTCCAGCAAGGGTGCTTATTGTCCCTGGGTGAGTCCCAAAGCCATCACTCGGTTCTTCCTCTAAAACATACTGATCATTCTTCTCCTTTGTATCTCTACCTCCAGTTTTGAGGTTTTCATTTGCTTGCTTTTATACTCAGAATAAAAAACAAACATCCTGCCATGCCTTTAAAGCCCTCCATGGCTGGGTCCATTAGCTTCATCAGACTCATGCCATGCCACTCATTATTTGCTTGATCATGAAGGCATAGCCCCACTAACCTTTCAGTCCTTTACTGAGCTAAGCTGTTATGACCCCAGACCCTAAATATTTCCTGACAAGGAAGCTCTGACCCAGTCCCTCTCACTCACAGCACTGTCCTGTACTTCACTTACAGCAGCATCACTGCATGACATTGTTCATTCTTTCATTTGTCCGGAGTGTGAGTCAACCCCAAGTCAAAGCTACAATAATTCTGAGAACGGTCTATTGTGATCTTTGCTCTATACAAGACCAGCACAAGCACAAACTGAGTGCTCAATAAAGGCATGCTCAATAATTGAATGGTCATAGAAAGAGTAGAAAGTTCATTTAAAAATTATTTTTTTATGTAATAATTAAGGATTTTATCCTTATCCCAAGTGTGACAGTCATCACACCATGTAACTTATCTGTGGATCTCATATACTGTGAGCCTACTAAGTTGAGACAATGTTCTGGTCATGTGTACATTCACACTGACTGCAGTGCCTGACATAAAAAAAAAAATGCACATGCATAAAAATAAAAGTACCAAACAAGATAAGAATTGAAAAAATTGACAATTTTTAAAAGTTCTCTTGGGGTCAAGATGGCAAGCTAAGTAAAAGCAGGGTTCATCTTCTTCTATGACTGCATTAAAATTACAACCAAATTATAAAACAAACAACTTGGAGGACCACCTGAAGTTTAGCTGATTATAACCTATGTATCAAGGATATGAAGAAAAAGCCACACTGAGACTGGTAGGAGGGGTAGAGATGTAAAGTGGGTTGGTCCTGCACTTGTGCATGGTAATTGAGCACTGAAAAGGAGATCGTGGCTGCAGAGTCTTCCTGAAGGAATGAGGGGCCCTAGCCTCCACAAGTTCTCCCCAGCATAGGTTTCTAGCCCTAGGAAGAGGAATTCCCACAAAATTTCACTGTAAAAAACAGTGAGGTCTCCGGCTACCTGGGTGATATATAAAGAATCTAAACACCCAGACATTCCCTTAAAAGGCCCATTCTCACTCTCTTGCAGACACTCATCCTGGGCACTGTGCAGGGTCAGCAGCTTGGGAGGCACAAGAGACATACAAGCAAAGACTGAGTTCTATGGCTCCTGGGAAAAAACTGGAGGGACAGCTAGCATTGTTCCTTTGTTGGGCCCTCTTCCAGGGCAGTCTGCAGATGGGTGGTCTCAACAGGTACATTTTCTAAGATAGACCACATGTTGGACTACAAAAAAAAAAAGTCTCAATAAATTTAAGAAGATTAAAATAAAATAAAGTGTTTACCACAATGTTATGAGACTAGAAATCAACTACAAGAAAAAAACTTTCAAACACACAAACACATGGAGGCTAAAAACATGCTATTAAACAATGAATGGGTTAACAAGGAGATCAAAGAAGAGATCAAAAGATACTTTGAGATATATTTAAAAAACATAATGGCTCAAAATCTATGAGACACAGTCCTAAGAGGGAAATTCATAGCTATACAGACCTACTTCAAGAAATAAGAAAAATCTTGAGTGAACAATCTAACATTACAGTTAAAAGAACTAAAAAAGAGCAACAGACAAAACCTAAAGTGAGTAGGAGAAAGTAAATAATAAAGATCAGAGTGGAAATGAATGAAATAGAGTCTAAAATTAATTACAAAAGATCAATGAAACCAAGAGCTGGTTCTTAGAAAGAATAAATAAATTGATAAAACTTTAACCAGACTCATCAAGAAAAAAAGAAAGAAGAACCCAAATAAATAAAATCAAAAATGAAAGAGGAGAAGTAACCATGGACTCCAAGAAATACAAAGGTTTATAAGAAAATACTATGAGCAATTACATGCCAACAAATTAGACAATCTGGAAGAAATGGATACATTTCTAGAAACATACAATCTCCCAAGACTGAGTGAAGAAGAAACAGAAAATTTGAACTGATTACCACAAATGAAATTAAAACAATAATCAAAAAAATTCCAACAAACAAAAGTTTGGACCACACACCTTCATAGGTAAATTTTACTAAATATTCAAAGAAGAAGCAATATCTGTTCTTCTCAAACTATTTCAAAAAGTTCAAGAGGAGGGAAGGCTCTCTAATTCTTTTTATGAGGCCACCATTATCCTGATTGCAAAACCAGACAAATACAAGGAAAAAACAAAAACAAAAAAAAACAGAACTATCCCTGATGAATGCTGATGCAAAAATCCTCATTGAAATATTACCAAACCGAATTCAGCAACATATTAAAAATATACAGCATGATCAAGCTGGATTTATTCCTGGGATGCAAGATTGGTTCAATATTCACAATTAATATGATATACCACAATAACATATTGAAAGATAAAAATCATATGATCATATCAATAGATGCATAAAGAGCATTTGACAAAATCTAGCTTCCATTTATGATAAAAAATAACTCTCAGCAAAGTGGTAATAGAATGAACACATCTCAACTTAATAAAGGCCATATATGACAAACCCAAAGCTAACATCATACTCATTGAAGAAAACCTAAAATTGTTTTCCTCAAGATCAAGAACAATACAAGAATGACCACTTTTACCACCTCTATTCAGCGTAGTATTGAAAGTCCTATCCACAGCAATCAGATAAGAAAAAGAAATAAAAATCATCCAAATTGGAAAGGAAAAAGTAAAACTCTCATTATTTGCAGATGACATAATACTATATATAAAGAACCACACAGAGTGTAGGTATAACATTGTAGGTGTAAAGATTCTACATAGAGACTGTTAGAATTAATAAATAAATTCAGTAAAATAGCAGAATACAAAGTTACTATTCAGAAGTCAATGCATTTTTATACACCAATGATGAACTATCAGAAAGAAAAATTTTAAAAACAATCCCCTTTATAATTGCATCAAAAACAAAATACCTAGGAATCAAATAACCAAGGAAGTAAAAGACCTGTTCTCAAAAATTAAACATCATTGAAAAAAGAAATTGAATAAGATATGAAAAATGAAAGTACGTGGGTAGAAAAAGTCAACATCATTAAAATGGCCATACTATCCAAAGTAATTTATAGATTCAATGCAATATCAATCAAAATACCAAAATTTTTCAGATAACTAGAACAAATGATCCAAAAATTTATATGAAACCATAAAAAATCCTGAGTAGACATGGCAAAAGTTTTTGTACAGAAAAGGAAACCATCGACAAAACAAAAAGACAACTTATTGAATGGGAGAAGATACATCTGACAAGGGATTGATAGCTACAAAGAACTCATGCAAATCAACAACAACAACAACAACAACTTATAAAGAACTCATGCAAATCAACAACAACAACAACAACAACAACAAGAATCCAATTAAAAAATGGGCAGTGGTTCTGAATGGACATTTCTCCAAAGAATACATACAGATGGCTGTTACACATATGAAAAGATGCTCAACATCACAAATCTTCAGAGTAATGCAAATTAAAACTACAATGTGATATCACTTCACATTTGTAAGATTGGCTACCATCGATAAATCAAACAACTGTTGGCAAGGACATAGAGAAAAGGAAACTCTCGTACACTGTTGGTAGGATTGCAAATTTCTACAGCTACTATGGAAACTACTTTATAACTCAGCAATTCCACTTCTGGATATTTTTCCTCAGAAATTCAAAGCACTGGTTCATAAAGACCTAAGTACCTCCAAGTTCACAGCAGCACTATTCACATAAGCCGATATATGAAATCAATCTTAGTATCCATCAATAGATGATTGGATAAAGAAGTAATGGTACCTATATATAATGGAATATTACTGAGCCATTAAAAATGAAATCTTACCATTTGTAATGACATAGGAAGTAAAAGACCTGTTCTCAAAAATTAAACATCATTGAAAAAAGAAATTGAAGAAGATATGAAAAATGAAACCACGTGGGTAGAAAAAGTCAGAATAGAGGGTATTATGCTAAGTGATGTCATAATAAAAGTCATAATAGAGGATATTATGCTAAGTGATGTCAGTCAAACAGAGAAAAATAAATACCATATGATTTCTTCTATATTCAGAATCTAAGGGAAAAAAAAGAAATTAACAAACTAAATGAAAACAGACTCACAACTACAGAGAAGATAATGGTGATTGCTAGAGGAGAGGGAGTTGAGGGGCTGGGTGAAAAAGGTGAAAGGATGAAGTACAAATTAGTAGTTACAACACAATCACAGAGATATATAATATAGCACAGGGTATATAGTTGATATTATTGTAATGTCAGTGTGTAGTGACAGGTGCTAGAGTTATCAGGGGGATGATTTTATAAATTATATAAATGTCTAACCATTGTGCTGTATACTTTAAACTAATATAAAATAAATAAAATTAAATTTTAAAAATGGATATACTCTGGCAAGAGTAAGGAGGGAAAGAGGAAGAAAAATAAATCTAACATTGTAAGTGTAAAATTTGATATAATTATATGTTGTGAGTATTTTTCAAATATTGGAGTTCATGAACAAAACAAATTAAACAAAAAATATTTCCTTTTGGTTTCTTTTTAAATAAAGTTCAAAATTAGGCAACATTAATCCATGGTGTTTAAAATCAAGATAGCCATTAACTTGGAAGTTGGTACTACAGTGGTGGGAACATTAGGAAGGTGCTTCTGTGATGTTAATACTGTTACGCTTCTTGATCTGGGTTCTAGTTACAAGGTGAATTTACCCTCTGTAAACTCATCAATATATATTTATATCATACTTCTCTTAAAAGTGAATATGAAATGAAGGAGTTTCAAATTATCAAGGGTTGAATTACTATATTCCCAACATATCCACACTAAAGGTGTCTATAGGTAGAAGAAAAATGTCTTAAGATGGAAACTCAGTTTATTGATTATCTTTTCTGCATAAAAAAGAGTATTTCAGTGGCTTACAATCAAAAGTATTTATTATACATCATCTGTAATGGGATATGAAGACACAGCCCTTAAGAGGAACTTGAACATTTCTATGGAAGTAGTGAAAATCAAAATGTGGAGCTGATTCACACAATCATATGTACAGCTTCTTCCAGGATATGGTGCAATCACAATTGCTGATATTCCACTGGCCAAAAACAAAGATAATAAAGTGATTGTAAAGAATTATAAACATCATTCAATTCACCACCTTCAGATGCAGAAGAGAATTAAGAGCAATACAAAAGATAAATCTAAATGATTACTGATTGATTAATACAAAATTCTCAAACTCTGGTGACACATACTATATTATAGAAATGTAAATACTCAAGAACTTTCTAATAGGAAGTGGACAGGAGTCTCTGAAGTCTCTGCACTGTCCACAAAGTAAAAAAGACAAACTTTATTAAACTTTAATGTCAGGAATGAATATGTAATTTCTGTGGCAATTGCTAAAATAATAATTAAGAATATATAGCTAACAAGAACATAATGGGAATATGTAACAGTAAAAATAAATGCAAAATAAAACAAAAAGAAGAAAATATAGAACAGAGATGATGAGGTACAACTAGAGTTGTAAATAGAAAAAAAATAGTGACAATTATTTTAAATGCTTCTGGACTAAACATTCCAATTAAAAACAAAGATTATTAGTGTGGGTTAAAAACAATAATAATATATTGATTATAAGAGACTCAAGTTAAATAATATGAATGCAAAATAATTGAAAGAAAAAAACTGCTCATAAAATTCCAATCATGAGAAAGGTTATGTTCCTATGTTACTATCAAGCAAAGTAGACTTTAAGGTCAAACCATTAATATAGTTAAACAGAGATAAAAACATGTTTCAATTCACCAGGAAGATATATAAAATGCATTTCCGTGTGCACCTAATGAGATAGCCTCAAAGAATATAAAACAAAAGTGACAGACCTAAAAGTAGAAATAGAAAAAAATATGTAATTATAACTGAAGATTTTAACACCATCCTCTCAGTAATGAATAAAAAAATATAAAAATATAAACAAGTACATGAAAAATTTCCCTGTGATTACAAACTTGATTTGATTGATAAACATTGTATACTGAATCTAGAGTTTCGCTTAAGTGTGTACAGAGCATTGACCAAAATTAACCATATATTTAGTCATAAAGTTAGTCTCACTAAATGACAGAGGATTAAAATCAACAGTATGATCTCTGACATAAATGGAATTAAAGTAAAAGTCAGTTTAAAAAGACAATGATTCGGGAATTAAGCAACACACTTTTAAAAATAACATGTTATATAAATATTTAACAATGGAAACTAAAAATAAATTAACTTAATCTTAAATTAAATGCCAATAAAATATGTCATCAAAATGTGGAATTAAGTAAAATCATATTTAGAGAAAAATACATAATTTAAATGTGCACATTTAAAAAAAACAGCTGAAAAGCAACAAATAGTCTAAGAATGCACCCCAGAAGTGATAAAAATAACAGCAAATTAAACTACACAAAAACAAAAGAAAGGAACTAATAGTTCCTGATTAAGGCATGTAGTTTAATTAACAGTATTGTACCAATGACAAATTCCTGGTTATAAAAGTTATCACTTATTAGGAGAAGCTGAGTGAAAGGTTCAAAGGATTCTACTATTTTTGCAACATTCTGTGAGTCTACAATCATCATAATAAATAATTTTTTAAATTAATTAAATCGATACTCCCACATTGACTAGTAAGACAGAAATAGAAAAAGTACACATAACCATTATTAGAAGTAAGAAAATTATATTAGTACAGATATTAATTTTTTTAATTTTTAGAAGATATTATGAATATCTTTAAGCTAATAAATTTGTAAATGTTCTAGGGACTCTTATAAAACCCCAATTTACCAAAACTGGCACAAGAAACACATATCCTGATGATTCCTTTATCTATTAAAGGAAATAAAAATGTAGTTAAAAATCTTTCCACAAAGAAAAATACTAGACCAAATGACATCAAAAGGGAAGCATTCTAAATTTTAAGAAAAAAATAATACCAATCTTACACAAACTCTCTCAGGGAATGACAGGAGAAAGAGATAGACAGACAGAGAGAAAGAAACTACTTACCAACTAATTCTATAAAAGGAAACTCTGGATGTCAGCACCTAATAAGGAAATTATGAAAAAGAAAAATAATAAGCCAATATCCCTCTTATTGCAAAGTCCAATAACACAGATACAAAAGTCCTAGACAATGTATGTGTCACTCAAGTTCAATGAAACATAAAAAGAAACAATTATAATCAAGTTCATTTCATTCCAAGAAGAAAAAAAAATTCAAAGATTTAATGTTGGTTCGAAATACAAAAATTGATCAGTGCAATTAACTACATCAACAAAATAAAGGTAAATATATGATATGTCAATAGATGTAGTACAAGATTTGATAAAATTTATCATTTATGCCAAAAATGTCTTTACAAGTAGATATACAAAAGCAAGTGTAGTTTTCTATACCAAAAAAATAAAGGTATAGACCAGTCACAGACAGTGCCTAACATTGTTCTACACACGAACCTCTTCTAAGGGGCCCCAGAAACAGCACACCCAAAACAGTGGCCATCTTTGAACCATAATACAATACCATCAGATTAGCCCCACAAGTGCCATACCCAAAGGATGTTCTCCAATGAAACAAAGCCAAATGGGGCCAATCTCCCTCCAAGGGATCAGCATCTACACAGCAGCTCAAATACTGCAGTCATGGCCAATCCTCACAGCCAGTAAGCCTGAGAGTCAATTCTACCCACTGATGTGGCAACAGCAATCAAGGCTCATCTACAACAGAAGGACACACACGACCCACACAACAGACCCTTCAGGAGCATCCAGCTCAGGTGACCAGGGAGACTGGGTCGCTGAGCCCCAAAGGACATCTACTACATAAGATTATCCTGCCAAGACTAGTAAACATAGCAGATCTACTTAATACACAGAAACACACACACACACACACACACACACACACACACACACGCACAGAAGCATCCAAAATGAAGAAACATACTCCCAATAAATGTCTCAAATGAAAGAACAGGAGAAAACTCCAGAAAAAGGACTAAATAAAATGAAGGAAAACAATCTACCAGATAGAGAGTTCAAAACAATGGTTATAATGCTGCTTAAGGAACTCAGTGAGAACTTCAACAAAGAGATAGCAAGCATAAAAAAGTACACCCCCCCAAAAAAAACCCATTAAAAAAACAGCCAAAAATGAAGACTACAATAACTGAAATGAAAAACACACTAGAAAGAATTAACAGCTGATTAAATAAAACAGAAGATTGTATCAGTGATTTAGAAGGCAAGGTAGCAGAAAACACCCAATCGGAACAGCAAAAAAAAAAAAATTTTTTTTCAAAAAAATCGAGGATAATTTAAGGAACCTCTGAGACAACATCAAGTATAACATTCAAATCATAGGGGTGCCAGAAAGAGAAGAGAAAAAGCAAACGATTGAGAAGCTATTTGAAGAAATAATGACTAAACTTTCCTAACCTTGTGAAATAAATAGGTAAGTTCAAGAAACATAGAGTGACAAGATGATTCCAAAGAGGTTCACACCAAGACACATAATGAAAATGCCAAAGATTAAAGACAAATAGAGAACGTTAAAAGCAGCAAGAGAAAGACAGTTAGTTATCTCCAAGGGATCTCCCATAAGACTGTCAACTGATTTCTCAACTGCAGGCCAGAAAAAAAGTGGCAAGAAATAGTTAAGATATAAAAAGAAATAAACTACAACCAAGACAACTCTACCCAACAAGGCTATCATTTAAAATTGAAGGATATATAAAGAGTTTCCCAGACAGAAAAAAGCTAAAGGAAGTCATCACCACCAAACCAGTGTTATAAGAAATGTTAAAGAAACTTCTTTAAGAAGAAGGAGGACAAAAAAGTAAGAGAAAAAAAAAACACATAAATGTGAATAATAAAATAGCAAAAACTATGTACCTATCAAGAATTACTTTAAATGTACATGGATTAAATGTTCTGATCAAAAGACATAGGGTATCTGTACAAGACCCACACAGATGTTGTTTCTAAGAGACCCGCTTCAGATCGAAAGACACACACAAATTTAAAGAGATGGAAAAGAAATATCTTATGCAAATGAGAAAGAAAAAAAGCTGGGGTTGCAATACTTATAGCGGACAAAATAGACTTTAAAATAAAGGCTTAATAAGAGACAGAGGGACATTACATAATGATAAAAGAATTAATTCAAGAAAAAAAATATAAACCTTGTAAACATGTATGCATCCAACACTTGAGCACCTAAATACAGAAAGCAAACATAAAGAGATTTAACCAACATAAAGAAAGAGATTTAACCAACATAAAGAAAGAGATTGAAAGAAATACAGTCATAGTAGGGAACTTTAACACCTTATTGACATCAAGGAATAGATCTTCCAGAAAGAAAATCAATAAGGAAAAGCAGCTTTAAATGACACATTAGAACTGATGGATTTATTGATATTTTTATAGCATTTCACCACAAATTAGAAAAATATATATTCTTCTCAAGTGCACATGGAACATTTTCCAGGCTAGAACACACGTTAGGCCACAAAACAAGTCTCAATAATTTTAAGAAGACTTAAATCATACCATGCATCTTCTTCAATCACAATTGTATAAAAATAGAAATCAATTACAAAAAACACACAAACACATGGAGACTAAATAGCATGCTACTTAAAAATGAATAGTTAACAATGAGGTCAAGAAAGAAATTGGAAACTACCTTGAGAGAAAGAAAAACAAAAACACAATACCCAAATCTATGGTACACAGCAAAAACAGTCCTAAGAGAAAAATTCATAGATATAGAGACCTACCTCAAGAAACAAGAAACATCTCAAATAAACAATCCAACTTTACATATAAAAAAAACTAGAAAAAGAACAATAAAGAAAGCTCAAAGTTAGTTGAAGGAATTTTATGTACAGCAAAATAAACAATCAACAAAATGAAAAGACAACTTACTTCATGGGAAAATAAATTTGTGAATGATACATCTGATGAGGAGTTAATATCCAAAATTTATAAAGAATTTGTACAACTCCACACCAAAGGAAGAAATAAACCTAATAAAAATTAGCAGAGTTCCTGAATAGGCCATTTCTCCAAAGAGGACATAAAGATGGCCAATAGACATATGAAAAGATGCTCAATGTCACTAATCATTAGAGTAACGCAAATTAAAAACACAATATCATCACATTTGTCAGAATAGCCATCATCAATAATAGGATTGCTAATTAGTACAGCCACTATTTAAAATGTTCCACAAAAATTAAAAATAGAACTACTTTATGACCCAGCAGCTCCACTTCTGGGTGTCTATCCAAAGAAAATGAAAACACTAATTCGAAAACATATAGCCACCTCTCTGTTCACTGCAGCACCATTTACAATAGCCAAGATATTGAAGCACCCTAACTGCCCATCAATAAATGGTTAAATAAAAAAGAGACATAAGTATAGTAGAATATTAGTTGGCTATAAAAAAGGTAAAAGCTTACTATTTGTAAAAACATGGATGCTAAGTGAAATAAGTCAGACAGAGATGCCAAATACTGTGTGTTCTCACTTATATGTGGAATCTAAAGAACAAAACAGACAAACAAATAAAACAGAAACAGACTCGTAGTTACAGGAAACAAAGTGTTTGTTTGCAAATGAGAGGAGGGTTGGTGAGCAGGGTGAAAAAACCAAGAGATTAAGTACTAGTTGGTAGTTAGTAGTTATAAAATAGAGAAATCAGGAAGAATGAGAGATGTCTCATCTCATCTCTTGAAAGAATAATAAGCTGAACATTTAAAACTAAACAAAAAAGACACACCAGCACATAAGCACGACTGAGCAAGAAATCTGAACATAAGAGCTACCACAGATCAGAACCCCAGGAGTTGTGTGGTAGACTGGGAGACATAAAGAAGCTACCTCTTGCAGCCAGAGCTCCCAGCAGGAGGAGGGGGAGGGAAGAAGGTGAAACAGTTTTTTGAACAGTCCTGCCTGAGAAAGCTGTGAGCTTCACACAGTACCAGGGCACAGGAATCAGGGCAGAAATCAAATATGTGGGGATGGCAGAGAAGTGGGGATGACATAGAAGCAACAGTTGATTATTACCAGCTGCAGCTGCAAAATGTGAGACTGAGCTGTAGCCCCTATCCCCAAACCAAGAGGGCATCTCCCCCATATCCTCCAAGACCAAATATCGCAAACACCCAGGGCAATCTGAGCAAATGCTACCAAAACTGTCACTAACACTGACAGGGACTGAGACTGAGATGGTAGCGAGTGTGATTGAATATTTACAAGAAAAAGAAAAGGCAATATTAACATTTTATATAAAGCAGAGATCCAAGAGGCTTAGACACCACTTACTGGAAACCAAAAGAAAAATGCCTTATTAGCAAAAGGCTAAAAAGATACCTTTGTATAATAAATCTTCCTGGAAAAAAGGCGGAAAACACTTCCATTAATGGCAAGGTGGAGAAATAGTCCATTAAACACCATGAACAACCAAGGTGACAAGACAGCTTAGAAAGAGAGAGAAAATCTTCAGAAAATAATCTTAAAGACATAAAAATATGCAACTTAAGTGACAGAGAATTCAGGATGGTATTTCTGAAAAAACTCAAAATAAGATCCAAAATAATTCATATCAACAACTCCAGGAATTGAAAAAACAGCTAGATGAACAGAATGAGTTCTTTAACAAGGAGATTGAAAGCTTCAAAAAGAAACAAGTAGAATTTTCAGAGATGAAGAACACACTGAAAGATATGAAAAATGAAATAGTAAGCTGGGGAAATATTTGACAAAGTAGAGGAAAGGACGAATGATATCGAAGACAGAAATCTGGAAATAAATCAGAGAGAAAACAGAAACCAAAGAATGAAAAATAATGAAAGAGAAATACAAGAACTAGCTGACACCATCAGGAGAGGAAACATAAGAATAATGGGCATTCTTGAAGGCGAGGAAAAGAAGCAGGGATTAGAAAGCGTTTTCAGACAAAGAGTTGATGAGAATTTCCCAAATCTAAAGAATGAGTTGGAGCTTGGAATTCAAGAGGTCAACGGAACACCCAATTATCTCAACCCAAAAAGGCCTTCACCAAGACACATTGTATTAAAATTATCAAAAAACAATGACAAAGAGATTCTGAGTGCAGCCAGGGAAAAGAAGATGGTAACTTATAAAGGAAAACCCATTAGATCATCATTGGACAAAACTTAAAAGCCAGAAAGAAGTGAAATTAAATATTCAAACTATTAAATGAAAGGAACTACAATCCAAGAAAAATGTATCCAGCTAAGCTCTCATTTAGATATAAAAGAGAAATAAAGGCCTTCACTACAGGAAATACTGAAAAGGGTCAGCTCACCTAAAACAAAACGACAAAAAAAAAATACTAAATTAGGAGTTAGGTGACTAGTTGGCTGATAGAAGCAGAGAAGTGCAAGCCTTACTAAGAACAAGGCGTTATACGCTTGAACAATAAGAAGAGATGCTATAGCAAGATAATAATGAACATTCAGCATACATAAGGACAAGCTGAGACAACAATGACTGAAAAGGGAAGGATTCAAAGATTCAAATTTTCAAAGGAGAATTGAGATAAGGCACATGCAGAAGAAACTGGACAACTATATATATACATATATATCATCTACATATTTATAATGGTAACCACACTCCAAAGATTCAGAACTGAAGAATATAACTTAAAACAAGAAGGACCAGAAGACAAATCCACAAAACCCAACCATAATAAGTAAAAAAAAAAAAAGAAACACAAACACAAGGAAGCAATGGAAACACCGAGATACCAGAAAGCAAAAGATAAAATGGCTTTAGAAAACACTCAAATTTCAATAATCACCCTAAGTGAAAATAGACTGAATAAACCATTAAAAGGGCACAGAGTTGCAGAATGGATCAAAAAAAAAAACAAAACTCAACCATATATTGCCTCCAGGAGACATCTCTCAGTACCAAAGACAAATATAGACTCAAATGAAAGGGTAGAAAATGATATTTCAAGCAAATATCATTCAGAGAAAAGCAGGAGTAGCAGTAATAATATCAGATGACATAGACTTTGAAATAAAAAAGGTAAACAAAGATAGGAGGGACACTTCATAATGATAAAAGGAATCATACACCATGAAGACATAACATTATTAATATTTATGTTCATATCAGAGAGCCCAAAATACATAAAGCAGTTACTAAAAGAACTAAAAGGAGAAAAACACCAATGCACTATCGTAATAGGGGACCTAAATACCCCACTGACAGATATGGACAGATCATCCAAACATAAAATCAATAAAGAAATAATATCTTTAAATGGCACATTAGACCAACTGGATATAATTGATATTTACAGAGCCTTTCATCTCAGAACAGCTGCTTATACATCCTTCTCTGGTGCACATGGAACATTCTTAAGGATTGACAAAATACTTAGACACAGAGAGAGCCTCAACAAATATAAGAGGGTTGAAATCATACCGACCATATTCTCTGATCATAATGCTTTAAAGCTGGAGTTAAATTGCAAAAGGAAAGCAGGAAGAACCACAAACACTGGAGATTAAACAACATGCTCCTAAAGAATGACTGGGACAGAGAAGAAGTAAAAAGAGAGATTAAGAGATACATAGAAACAAATGATAATGATAGTATAACATATCAAAACTTTTGGGACATGGAAAAGGCAGTTCATATCATTACAGGCCTACCTCTAAAAACAAGAATGAGCTCTAAAATACAATCTAATGGTTCATCTTAAAAAACTAGAAAAAGAGCAAGTGAAGCCTAAAATCAGCAGAAGGAAAGAAATAATCAAAATTGGAGGAGAATTCAATGAAATTGGAAACAAACAAAAAAAAGGAAATTGAATGAAACAAAACCTGGTTCTCTGTGAAGGTTAATAAAATTGAGAAACCTCTGGCTAGACTCACAAAAGAAAAAAGAGAAAGGACACAAATAAACACAATCAAGAATGACAGAGAAGAAATTATGACACACACCACAGAAATACAAAGGATCGTGCAAGAATACCATGAAAAAGTATGTAACACCAAATTTAACAAATTAGAAGAAATGGGCCAGTACTTAGAAAGGTACGACCTTCCTAGACTGAATCAAGAAGAACTGGAAAATCTAAATAGACCAATCAGCAGTATGGAAATTGAAATAATCATCAAAAACCTACCAAAAAGTAAAACTCCAGGACCAGATGGCTTCACCACTGAATTCTGGCAAACATTCAAAAATTTAATACCTGCTACCTCAAACTTTTCCAAAAAATCAAAGCAGAGACAATACTTCCCAATTCATTTGGGGAGGCCATTATTACTCTGATACTAAAACTTAAAGATAACATAAAAAAAGAAAACTACAGACCAATAACTCTCATGAACACAAATGCAAAAATCCTAAATCAGATACTAGCGAACCGAATACAGCAACATATTTAAAAGATTATATACAAATCAAGTGGATTTCATCCCAGGGGCACATGAAAATCGATTAATGTGGTATACCACATAAACAAATTTAATTAAAGGAATTATATGATCATATCAATAAATGCTGAAAAAGCCTTCGACAAGATACAGCATCAAAACACTTAACAAAATCACTATAGAAGGAAAGTGATCAAAACACTTAACAAAATCACTATAGAAGGAAAGTACCTTAACATAATAATGTATGACAAACCCTCAGCCAGCATTATACTTAATGATGAAAAACTAAAAACCTTCCCTCTAAGATCAGAAATAAGGCAAGTCTGTCCACTATCACTACTGTTATTCAATATAACATTGGAGGTCCTAGTAAATGCAATCAGGCAAGAGAAAGACATAAAAGGCATCCAAATAGAAAACGAAGAAGTTATGCTGTCACTATTTGCAGATGGCATGATTCTCTACATAGAAAACTCTAAGGATTCCACAAGAACACTACTGAAACAATAAGCAAATACAGTAAAATTTCTGGATACAAAAGTCAATGTTCAAAAATTTATAGTGTTCCTATACTCTAATAATGAAGTGTCAGAAAAAGAAGTGGAAAAAATAATTCCTTTTGTAATTGCAATGAAAAGAATAAAGTACCTAGGAATAAATCTAACAAAACATGTGAAGACCTATCTAATGAAAACTATAAGACTCTATTAAAAGAAATTGAGGACGATAAAAAGAAATGGAAAGATATTCTGTGGTTTTGGATTGGAAGAATGAACATAGTTGAAATGATCTTATTACCTAAAGCATTATACAGTTTTAATGCAATCTCCTTCAAAATCCCATTGGCATTTTTCAAAGAAACGGAACAAAAAATCATCAGATTTGTATGAAAGTATAAAAGACACGGAATCGCCAAAGCCATCCTGAGAAAAAAAGAACAAGCCTGGAAGTATCACTCTGCCTGATTTCAAACTTTACTACAAAGCAACAGTAATCAAAACAGCATGGTATTAGCAGAAAAACAGACACACAGACCAGTGGAACAGAATCGAGAGTCCAGAAGCAGTGGTTCACATATACAATGGAATATTGCTCAGCCATAAGAAGAGATGAAATACTGCCATTTGCAACAATGTGGATGGACCTTGAAATAATCATGCTAAGCAAAATAAGTCAGTCAGAAAAAGTTGAAAACCACATGCGGGATATAAATCTAAAAGCAACAAACAAACAAGACAAACAGAGACTCATGGACATGGACAATTAACTACTTACCAGAAGGGTGTGGGAGAGCGGGTTAGGGGGAGGTAGATGGGCTGTAAGGGGTCAAATATTTAGTGACAGAAAGAAATCTAACTATGAGCGGTAAACACACAATGCAATATATATATATATATGCCTTACTGTTAAGTTGTACACCTGAAGCTTACTAGATTTTGTTAACTGTCATCATGATATTTTTTTAATTAATTAATTAAAATAAAATCTAATCTGAATAAAATTCATAGGTAACATTATTTATGACACATTTTCATCCTCAGAAGATGTTTTGTGTTTTTTTTTTTTAATCAAGACTGAAAAACTGAATTTCCTCATGTCACATTTCTTTGCAGCTCCCCCCTAAGTCCATTTAAGGTCAATCTCTCTCTTCTTCCTGATGTCACATTCTACTCTAATGTCTTGTGCATCAGTAAGATTCTTGTACATTTCCACTACTGCCCTTTCCATATTGTATTGTGATTGGCTGCTTTTTAGGCTCTTATTACCTAAAGCATACCACACCAAGGGTTCCTTAGAGATTTTTGTATCCTCAGTGCCTGGCACATAATAGATACTCAGTCGATATTGAATAAATGAATATTTACCTTCTTAAAAATAAAAAAAGACCCCTACCTATGTTGCTTGTAAGAGATTCGCTTTAAATTAAAAGACACGCAGAGACTAAAAGGAAGGGCATAAAAAAGATATTGCCTTGCTGGATCTAGAGGGTATTGCACTGAATGAAGTTAGTCAAACAGAGAAAGACACATATTACATGATTTCATATATATGTGGAATCTAAAGTAGAAAACAAACAACAAAAACAGAAACAAACTCATAGATACAGAGAATATTTGAGGGCTACTAAATGGATGCGGGGTTGGAGGGAAGGAAAAAGAGCAAATGGATTAAGAAGCTCAAATGGAAAGTTACAAAATAGACATGGAGATATAAAGTGTAGCATAAGGAAAATAGTTGATAATGCTCTAATAAATATTTGGGGGGAAGAGGGGTACTAGATTTAGTGGGGAGATCATTTTGCGAGTTATATAGATCTCTGATCACTTGTACAACTGAAACTAATATATTATTATATGCCAACTATAATTGAAAAATAAACTCCTTGAATTGTACAATGCAAATACGAGCAACTAAATGTCTATTATATTTCAATAAATATATAAATAAATATAAATAAATAAGTAAAATTGAAGGATCAACACTACCAGATAGTCAAATCTACAATAATGCTATAATAAGTAATATAGTATTGTACAGATAGATTAACAGACCAATGAACTAGAATAAAGAGTCAAGAACAAACTGATCCATGGAAAACTGATATATAACAAAGCTGGCAAAAAAGAATTCTGGGAAAATTTAGTGGTTTTTTTTTTCAGTAAATTGTGATGGATCAATTGGATATCTACACTCCTATCTCACATTCTACATAGAAATATTATAGATCTAAATATAAATAATAATAATTGCAGTATAACAAAGGCAAATAACTTCATAACCTTAATGTAAGCAAAGAACTTCTAAATAAAATTCAAAAGTATTGACTATAATGGAAAAGACTGATGTACCAATTTTATTAAAACTAAGAAATTAGAGTTTTCAAAACAATCATTAGAAGAGTAAAAACTCAAGTCCAAAAATGGGAGATCTTTGCAATATATATAACCAAAAACATCCTGTGTAGAGAATATATAAAGAATTCCTAAAATTTAGAAATTGCAGGTAAATGTAGCCTAGTAGTTAATAAATTCTCTAAAGAAAATACTAAAAGCTATAGTAAACATTGAAAGTGTTCAATTTTATTTATTCTCAAGAAAAAATAAATTAAAACCATTATGAGATACAAATATGCACATATTAGAAAGGCTAAAATTAAAAAAAGACTGACACCATCAAGTATTGGGAAGTATGTAGAGCAGCTAGAACTCTTAAGTCTATAAAGAGTGTAAATCTGTACAACTTTAGAAAACTGGCAGTATCTATTAAAGTTGAATATGCATATATTCTATTATTCAGCAGTTTCATTCCTAAGCATGCACTCACTAAAATGCACCTGCCTACTGACAGAAATGTCAAGCATGAGCATAGCAGCATTATTCCCAAAAGTATCAAACTGGAAACTACCATATAACCATTAACAGTAGAATGGGTAAATAAATAAACACTTAGAATTATAAATATGAATTAATCAGTTGTTTTAGGATATTCCATTAATATAATGTTGAGAGAAAAAAGCCAGAGGAAAGTACAGCTTGTTTCATTTGTATTAAGTCCACAAATTTAAAACTAATCTACCTTGTTAAAAATCAGAATAGACATTACCTGGGAAAACGGAGGAGGCTGAGATCAGAATGGATAATGAGGAGGTGTTAGAAATGTTGGTTTCATGGGCAGTATCTGTGGTTTTACTTTTAATTAATTGACAATTATATTGAGATAATTATAAATTCACATGTATTTGTAAGAAATAATATAGAGAGATCCTATGTTCTCTTTATCTAGTTTCCTTTAATGCTAAAATCCTGCAAAACCATACAACAATATGACAACCCGGAAACTTTACAGTGATATCATTCCCCAATTCAGATTTTCCCACATCATTTGTACTATTTGTGTGTGTATGTGTGTGCACATGTGTGTTGTATATTTAGTTTTATACAATATTTTGACATCCGTAGGTTTGTTATCCACAACCTCAGTCAGCACATAGGAACATTCCATCACCACAGGATCCCTCATGTTTCCCTTTCATAATCACAGCCAATACCAACCCCCAATCTACTATTAGCCCTTCGCAACCACTAATCTGTTTTCCACTTCTAAAATTAAGTCACTTAGAAAAGTTATATAAAGGGAATTATGCAACATGCAAACTTTTAGAGTTTGCTTTTTTTTTTTAACGTTGATTCCTTTGATACACTATGTGTATCAATAATTTTCTTTCTCCCTCCTTCTTCTCATTCTTCTTCTCCTCCTTCTTATTCTATTGTACCCTGAACATATTGACTATTATGTAGGAGACTGGATTTTATTTAAATCATTTGCTTTAGCAGGTCATTACCCTCTTGAGGTTTAGCATAAAGGTCCTGGACTACTTTTGGGAACTGTGGCTCAAATAACAATTTAATTATCAGAAGCTTTGAGATGTTATTTTGGTCTGCCTGGCTTAAATGGGACCATTGGGGCTCCCACTAGGCAGCCTGAAAGGGCAAAAAGTATTTCTGCAGGACAGACCACTTGCTGTATCATGGTGTGGGGAGTGGAATCTGAGGCCCACAGGGACAGAGCTTTCCCTGGCTGGGTATTTGTGGTGGTGGGATTCTGCTGCCTGTGCCAGAGTTGGGGGGCGGGTGGTGGTATGGGCAGGTGAGGAGAGCATCTTCTGGGCTGGGTGCTTCATGTAGCAGGGGCCCTCCTCCCAGTGCCCTTTAGCCACCCTAGTGTCTTTAGGCAGTCAATAATGTCAGTTCTGATAAACTAACAACATCTAGCAAGTATAACCACTAATTAAGTTTGTCTTTCAGCGCTACCTAAGTATGTTTTGTTTTTCCATTAAAACTGTAAGACTTCACTGCAAACTGCTAAATTTGAGAGCACTCTACCACTTTTTTATATACATTTTTTCTGAGTTGTGATAGAGTATCCTCTCCAACTGAGATTCTTTACAAAAGCAATAGAAGAAATAAAATATCTCTTCAGTCCTTACATCTTATAATACACTAATGCTAGCGGATATTGATCACTTACTATGTGAAAAGCACTGTGCAATGACTTGAAGTATACTAATGAAATCTCCTGGAAAACTGCATAGGCCTAGGTCCCTGTTACAAGGAGTCTGCTTTAGGGTTCAGAAGAAGAAATGACATCAGGTCAGATGATCGACTGGCCTTCATGACGGGGACTGGACTTCAACTGGATGCCAGCTCCAATCTCTTTCTTTGGACCCAATTGTCTTGTTTTCGTGCTGTATTTGAAGAGACAAACATGCTCACCCTAAAGAGTTAAACTTGTAGAGTATTCTGTCAGTCAAGAATTTAGAAAGGAGTTGTAGTTTGATTTTGGAAATGAACCTATAACTAACAGGCGGAAAGACAAACACACACACATTTAGATACTCTCTGTAATGTGAAGGTGCTTATTTAGTTAAATTCTATTATAAAGTATGTTCTTTTGTCATAAAATGCTTTCAGTAGTGTCTGTGCCAAACTGATTCTTAAAGAGAAGGATCTGATCAAAAGTCTTGGCTTTGAGTTTGGTAGACATAGGTTCACCCCGTTTGTTTTTCAATAAACACATGCTCTTGGGAAGTCACTCGATATCTCTGTGCCTCAATCTCCTCCCTAATAAAGAGGAACAAAATTCATGGTTTGTCACTTTACAAACATGTTGCTGAAGAGTGCAAGTGCAGTCTCTTAATAAATGATTAAGTAATCCATTGTGGTAATTTACCATTGCTATCTTTACACACCCATTTTCAACATCGTTGTATTGTTCTCTTGTATGTGCTTGCCTCATTATCTAAGGAGGTAAAAGAAAGATTGACAACTTGAGTTCTGAATGCCAGAATGCTATGTCATCTAGTATTGATGGAAATATACTTCTGTGTCATGAGAGAAGTAGAGTGGGGACAATTTGAGGTTCTTCCATACATACGCAGAAATGTTAGGAGTCATGTAGCGTAAATGGAGGAGAAAATGGAAGTGAGACATTTCCAAACATGTTTTTTTTTTTTCAAAAGAAATTATAAAGCCCGCTGACAGCCGATAACCTTCTTAACGGAGGAGTAGATCTTCTCTGTTTAATCCCATTAAGTACATTGTGAATCCAGTCCAAATGGAGATGTATCAGTGATGGCACAGCACAAAAATAGTTTATTTACTCTCTTTGATTCCTTTGTCATTGGCATGGTGAGGAATATTACATTGCCTGAAGATAGTTCTGCACTGCTCCAGTTACAAAACCCACGATGAAAGGAATCATAAGACCTACAAATGCATACAATCTCTCCACAACTGTGCAGGTCATCACAGCAGTGATCTGGGAAAACAGGTGTGTAGCTCTGCTGTGTACTTCGGGGACACCAGTGGTTACTTCAGGGAACTCAGACAATAAATCATGAGTTTCTCTACCACCTGTCCTTTAGAGTCCTGTTCTCAGTCGCCCAGGACTGTCATTTTATAGGACTCCTTTACAGTTTATTAGATAACTTCTAAGAGCAAATCCTATACAGTGATGCTTTACAACCATGGTACCTTCTAACTTGGGGGTGCAAATGAGCTCAGAGATAAATAGATGTAGGAAGCCAGACTTGACACACACAGAGCTTGACATACACCTAACACAGCTGTGGTGTTAGGCAGGGAGGAGGGGTTACTGGGACATTAGGCCCAGGTTCCTCAGGTCAAAGCTTTGGGTAGAGCTAAAGAAGTTCACAGCTGGAGTATGATCAGCAAGAGAAATAGACACAAAGATACCCTGGGAACCGCTCTTCCCTTTATCCAAAGCCCTTTTCCTTCCTCTTTAGGCATCTGATTCTACTATCCTGGCAATCTATCAGTGCAACTACCATGAGCCCAGCCTACAGCCCGAGAAACTTCAAGCCTCTTCTCAGTTCATTCAATATTCACGAACTATTTTGTTAAGTTTGGTTGTCAGTCTGGTGATAACTAGTATTATAACCAGTTTCTCCACCTTATACATTTTCTATACTGCAGGTCTCTTATTGCACATATGATAGGATAAAATAACCACTGTGGGCTATACTCAGATTCTCCTTTCCCTGGCCCTCATAAAAATGTTAAAAGTACCAGTCCAAGTATCCCCACCTTCCTTCCTTC
Source organism: Pteropus medius (assembly GCF_902729225.1). NCBI lineage: Eukaryota > Metazoa > Chordata > Mammalia > Chiroptera > Pteropodidae > Pteropus > Pteropus medius. The sequence goes on along the minus strand of NW_024342048.1, from coordinate 27,251 downwards.
TTTCCTTCCCCTGCCTCTACCTTTTGAAGGACTCTTGCTCTTCAGCACGTAGTGTATAAATTTGACTTGGAGGATGAAGTAGATGAGCAACAGGGAAGTGGTCAGACAGGAAGCTACAGTGAAGGTGTTGAGGTCAGTGTTCCTAGTGTAGAGCTATAAGATGAAGGGGAGGACAGAAAACAGGATGTCCTGGGGTGGACAATAAGGAGATGGTTTTATTTTATTTGGGAGCAAGTTTGGTAAGGATAAGGCATAAAAAATAGAGACTTTAAAAAAGGGAGTGTGGAAAATTCTGCTGGTGTTGAGCTTTTGTTCCTCTTAATCCCTTTGAAGAGGGCTGATGAGGAAGCTTTGTGTTGCTTTGACTTATAAGCTGAGCCCCATGAACTTGATAGATCCCAAAGCTAACCTCACCATGTGCAGCCTCTGATGTCTGTGCTCAGGGTTTTAAAAATTTTATCTCTTAGCCTAGCTACTAGGGGTAACTTCTGGGTCAGTATGAGCCAATTTTAGATCAAAAGTTGCACTGAATTCCCTAATCAATATATATTTTTACCCTTTATCATTGAGTGTGTGTGGCTTATAGGCTGGTATCACGGTTCAGGAGTGTGTGTGTGTGTGTGTGTGTGTGTGTGTGTGTGTGTGTGTGTGTGTGTGTGTGTTTTCCACCATTCAGCCATGAACTAATAATTTGAATTGTTCTTTTTCTCAATCATTTATGAGACAGTCTAGCCTTGGACCTACAGGCTGTCTTCAACACTGAGAGATGACTGTAATATTATTTTTAAACATGGCTTCCTAGGAATCATTCTGCATCAGAGCATCTTACAGTTCAGTGTTTGGTCAGAGGTTCTGCTTTAAGCCCCTATTGCAAGTGAGTCTTCACCCTTGTTGACTGATCTGTGTCTGGTACTGGGAATATTTTGAAGTGTCACCCACTTCCTTCTCTGATTTATTCTCACTTAACACTTACACACAGCCTTCTAAGCACCCAGGATTGACTATGATCCTTGTAAGGCTTTTCTTGGTCTTGCATATTCCCTCCCCTGGTTCTTTCAATTAAACTCAGATTTCTCATGGAGCTATAAGTGTCTTCATAACTGCTTTCTACCAAGATCTCCTTTTTTTTTTTTTGACAATACCCTTAAACATGCAATTCTCTACTCTTTCCTTCACATAAAGTCAATTCCCCAGGACAGAGTTGTGTTGCACTTAGTTCTTGTGGCCTTCCCCACTCTTGGCAGAAATTTTGCACCCCTGAACAGGATCTGATATGAGGACAGTGGAGTAGTACCTCTGCTCTATGATTAGGCACCAAGGATGGAGAGTGATAGCCCCTGAACTTCTTGGTTTGTCTCTCCTGACATGGAACCTCTGCCCTATGAGGCATGATCTGTGGTGAAGGAGTCAAAATCCTTGTATTTTTAACCTGATGAATTTTGGGTAGAGCTTCCACCCTATAAGTAGAAGCTGGGTGGGCTTGGGAGCCTAGGCATTCTCAGTGCCTGCCTGGAATAGAGCTTCTGCAATAAAGAGCTAGAGGAAATGAGAAGCTTCAGCATCCCACTCCTCTCTGAGTGAAAGCACAGTCTCTTATTGGAAAATGGGGAAAAAGGAAGCCCATCTTCTTGGCTACATCATCAGTAGCCAAGGGGGCTGGCATTGCCTCAAAAGCCACACACTATTCTTACCAGGATACAGTAAATATTGTTTAATAGTATTTTTTTTTCATTTGTTGCATGCTGTTAGGATAACTTCCACAAACTTTGTATAATTGCTTTTTCATAAATTTCTCCAGTTAAATAATTATTTGTTAGTGAGAAATTCCACTGCCTCACTTTTTCACTCTTGAACTCCATTAAAAATCAGGATATTTCAGAAAGCTGTCTGTCAGAAACCATATGAGGTGCTGAAATTTGCAGCCAAAATTATTGGATCCCTCCAAAAACTGCACTAGACTCAAATTCCTCATTCTGCCTTCTGCTCTTGCACCCTGATTCCACATTGACTCCAACCAGCATGTCATAGACCTTCAAAATCGAGCTGAGCCCTCCAGTGGCAGTCCCTAACTACTTCCCTGTTATTGGATTTGGGGTACATGAGGTAATTTCTCTGAGTTTTAATGTTGTCCAGCTATAAATGGCAGTGATACTTTTCAGTGTCTGGAGGATTTGGAACATTGTGAACTCAAATCCCTAACTCAGAGAGTTCTACCTCTTCACAACTACCTTTTCCTTCCTGATTTTGTGCAGCAAATTACACAAAGGAAGCATGGCTCTCCGTTCAGTGTATTCCTTGAGAAGTAAAGGGTAATCAAGACCTGAATACCCTTAGCCAACCTCCTTCATTAGGGGTGCCAAGAGTCCTAGTGCCACTAAAATTTGCGGTCAACTCTTTGACATGTCTCCTTGTATTCACAAGCAAGAGCATCTGGACAATATTTATCTGCAAGTAAAACTGAAGAGACTTATGAAATGTGCAATTTTTAGATATAAACATTGTCCAATTGCGCTCTGATGCAGTTATACCAACTGCACTTTCTCCAGAAGAGCTCCTGTGTCTGCATTCTCGACACTTTGGATTATCGGACTTGATTTTTACTTTGTTGTTGTTATTGTTGTTATTTTTTCAATCTGATAAGAATGAGATAACACAGACATATTTTATAATTTTATTGTATCAAATTAATCAATGTTTTATGTTAGTGTGGTTTTGTCTTTTTAAATAAATTTTTCCTACTATGATGTAAGAAAGATATATTTTCTCTAAACTTTTGTGTTTTCATTGTTCATGTTTAAGTCTTATTCCACCAAGTATATACTCTGTATTTCGTGTGAGCTAATTTTATTTTATTTTCTCTTAAGTGGACCAATTGTCCCAATATACTAACTGAAGAGCCTAAACTTTCCTCCATCAATTTCTAATGCTGCATTTTTGCATTACCAATATACCTGGGATGCTCTTCAAATTCGGGCTTCTGCTAAGCTCTAGGGTCCTACAAAGGTGTCTCCCAAAACCACGCAGTTGAAGCAAAGAGAGTGGAGAGACATGGAGGGTAATGAAAGTTGAGAATAAGACCTGCATTCATCATTTCTTTAAAATAACCACACTTCTATCTGACATATGTCATAGGGCTGTCATAAAAATAGTCTATTTTCTTCCCTGCTAGGCAGGATTAGCTTATTTTCTTTTCCTGCCCTCTAAGAAGGGAGAGACTTTCTTCCTGACCTGGTTATTTTACTTTTTGTGAAATAGAATTGACAACAAAAGAAAAGATAAAGACTGACAATAAAAGATAAAGATTGACAACAAAAGAAAAGATATACCGGGCTAGGTAGATTGAGGAATGTATCTGAGTTTGGAAGAGAGTATATGGTGTTAGAAAATTGGGAAGTAAAAGAAGAAGGATGTGAGAGGTATTACAAGAATCAGAGCATGATGAATGAACTACCTACGACTTAATACTCTCTAGGAGGAGCTGAGACTTTTAAGATTATTTCATTAGTTCATTTTGATGCTGTATTCTGCTGAAATGCAACTAGGCTTTGAGATTGAATTACACAAGCATTGATTTCATGAAAATTTTTATTTCAAAGAAAAACTGATAGTTAAAAATGGCAGATTAAAATTTCAAAACAGCAGTAAAATTGACCAACAGCAAGTAAAGATGACTGAAGTTATAATATTGTACAATAAATGCAGAACAAAACAAAATGAAAAACTTATGACTAATCAAAGAAATATGCCATTCTACAGTACCTGGGTAGGCACAGAAAGATTCAAGTGCTAAATTTTGTTCCAACATCCCAGAATCCCATTAATCCTGAAACCATGTACTAGTAACCCAAAAGCTAAAGAGAAGCAAAGTGGGTAGCTAGCTTTCCCATTTTTCTCTTGAGTGAAAAGCAGAGAGATAGTCAGGGCTGGGAGAAATGAGTGAGAAAGAGAAGAGTACACAATAGATTTGGTGTATCTGAAGATCTATTGTTCCCATTGAGTGAGGAAAAATATCCATATCTCAAGTGTGTTATATCTCAAGAGAAGGATTTATACCTTTATGTGGTGAGAGTGGGTGCTGAGGAGTTCTGGTGCAGAACATTGTCCTTCTATTTTATGGCAGGTGCTAAATTGAAACTGTATAAAATCAAAACCTGTAGTTAAAATCCTTACTCACAAACTTTTAGCATATTTATAACCTATTTTTGTTGTTAAAGAGTTCTGTTATATAACAGTATTTCTTGTAATGACAGAACAGGTATTTGAAGCCTTATATTAAGATTACTAGTTAGAGTGCAGAAACAGGGGTAGTGGGACCAATCTGAATGTGAGATATGGAAAAGGTTATCTGAAGAGAAATGAGAAGGCAGAAGCAGTGGGAAGTGGGGCAAGTAGATATGAGAAAGATTCGGAAGTAAAAACAGGGAGTCTTGAGAACAGGTTACAGTGTACATATAGAAAGATCACAGAGTCCCCAGGCATCAAGGTGGGCCAAATCAGAAGTGGTCAAAACTAAAGGCAAACCTGAGGAGGCAGGGTCAAAGGAAAGAGTGAAAGTAGGAGTTCTGTGCAAGAACAGCTAATAATGGGCCACAACCTGGTTCTTCCCTCTCACTGTTTCATTTGGTCCTGTAGCTGTGAGCAGCAGTGCTCACCTGACCCCATTCATGTGACTCAAAAGCCATGCAAAGGATGGCTGCACAGAGCAACTCTGAGTAGTTTCTTGTCCCAGCTAACATGAGCATGCTGAGACTGACAAAACCTCTGAGACTGTGTCTCTGGAATTTAAATCGAATCATGTATTAACATTCACAGACAATTCAAATAGCATTTTTCTAGACATTTAGCAGAAGCCTTTGTCCATTCTACTCCTTATATCTAGAGAAGGTATCACAGGCCTGAGCACAAAGGTCCATAAATGGGCAGTCTTTCTAGTGCTGAGTTGGCAGTAGATACTTGAGAGTCTCTCCCCAGGTACAGGTGATGGACTATTCATCTTGCTTTGTTAAGGCTGCCAACCTCTGTTTGGGTAATTTGGCTGCACATCTTTGAAAGGCTCATGCTTTGTCAAGGCTAGCACAGTCTGAGTGTTTTAAATGAACTAACTTGTTTACACCTATGACAGCCCTGTTGTAGCAGATTGTGCCTTGCAGATATGACCACAACATTGCTGCCACCCTCTGGCTAATCATAGAATGAGACTTTGATGCCTCTTTAATGGAGAAGGTTGTCTTCTTAAAAGTAGGGTTCTTGTGACTGTTCTAGTCATTAGCATATGGTGGAAGTGACATTAGATAACTTCCAAAGCTAGTTCATAGATGATGTTGTAGCTTCCACTTTGCTAGAACACTCCTGGAAGCCTTCAGCATTATAAGCAGCTTCATGGTCCTGAGATTGTCATGCTATGAGGAAGCCCAAACTAGTCCACCTGAAGGGAACACATGAGGAATACCTGAGTATGTGTGAGGGGAGAGGTGCCCAGCCAACCTCCACTTCTTTATCTACAGACTCCCGGTTCCAGCCTCAGCTTCAGTATAACTGCAATAACCCCAGATGAGACCCTGAGCCAGAGCTGTTCAGCAGAAATCTTCCTGAATTGATGTCCACAAAAAACATGACAGAAAATGTGATTGCAGCTGTTTCACACAACCACTTTTGGTGATTTATTATGCAATAATAGATAGTCAAATTCCTATTAAACAATAATTTTATTATTCCCTATTTTAATCAATGGGGAAACTGAGGTACAGAAAAGTTAAGTCTCCCAAGTTTACACAGTTACTAAGTGGCAGAACCAAGATTTTAATGCCAAACTGTCTGGTTTCAAAATGCCTGCTCCTATCTTATACTGCTTGTTGCAGAGACAAGATGGGAGGAAAGACATATAGGGAGTCAGATGGGCTTGTGTTGGGTCCTGGCTCCCACTGAGCTGCCCCACCTTCATTATGAAATGCACTTTAGAGATCTCTGTATTGTGATGCTCCTATGATCAGTACTGTGCTTTTCATATTTGTCTTGAATTGTTTGTTGAACGTCTTCCTTTCTTAAATGTGTAGTGGCTATTTCTTTAAGGATAAAAGAAAGTATAAAAATCTGTTTAGTAAACATATAATCACATTGTGTTTCTCGAACAGATTAAATAATAATCAGCACCAAATTAGAAAAGGATAATCGCAGATGGAGGAGGTCCTTTTTTTTGTCATCAAGGTAATTTCTCCCCCAGGATAACTGGGAGCTATCAGAGAGCTGAGAGGAAACCAGAGGCTGAAGTCTAAATTCTTATGCTAAAGAATGTATCATCTTCTGGGTGATCCTATCTAAAAGACAGACCTTTGTCATATCATGGTGTCAGCAGCATTGCTCAGGTCCAGACTCAGTTGATATTTCTGGACAGCAGAATTCATGGTGGTGGCAACACCAATTTTATTGTCCCCCAACCTTTGCTATTAGTGAACAGCCTCTACAACATCTTCATGCTCTGCTATGAAGTTGCCTTAGAATTTTTTTAAATAGATATTTTTCTTCATTTTAAATATTTGTAATGGAAATAAATGTATTTATAATTAGCTCTACATCTTGAGAAAATGGATCTCAAAGAAAATCTTTTGTTTTCAGATGGACAAGAAATAAGAGGCACAGGAGAAAAATCAGAAAGGGAGGAGGCTTAAGCCAACACAGTGGAACAGAGTATATGCAGAATCCTGGAGAAACAGCTGACCCTGAAATAGTAGGTTGTAAGAACACAATGGAGTTTTTCTGTGCATGCTGCAAAATTACTCTTTCTCTGACTATCCTAGAACACTTCCAAACAACATACGACTACTGCTAGAGTTGGAGTCAGGACTTCTGTTGCTGTGCTGTCTTATCTGTGGTCAAATATAGATGTAATAAAGTGCTGATTCTGACCTCATAGAAACTTCCCACACAACAGTGAACTTCAGGTTACATTGGTAAGCAAATGAATCATTTTTTATAATGTGTAGAAATCCCATTTCTATGACTTATTTACTTACTTGATCTTTCTTATCTTTATTAGGAAATGTTGCACAATACGCCACTGTTTATGGTTTAATTGTAGGAACAATTTTCATAATGAAATAATTTGGCAGGTAAAACAAAAGTCTATCAAGATTTGCAATAAAACTATGGAGAGTAGCAATTGCCTTTGTAAGTAAGATGTCCTCATATAAAGCTATTGTTTTCAAAGACATGTAATATCCCTATATGTGGCACATATTTTAACTTTTATGTGAGAAAAACATTTCCATTGCAGAAATGCTCTGACAATTTGTTGAAGATGATAGAAAATATTTTTGGTTAATGTAATTTATGTCAACAGTATACAGATTTAGGAATAAGAACAAAGATACAATGGAAAGTCAGCAAATAAAAATGACAAGTTTGGGCAGTCTAATACAATGACTCACACTTGAGCAGCATCAGGAAGTCCTAAAGGTGGTCCAAGCAAGATGCTGGGCCCTATCCCAAAAGTTTAGAATTCAGTATGTCTGGGTTGGGACCTAAATATTTGTATGTCTTGCAACTTCCCAATAATACTGATACCATTGGTCCAGGGAGAATACCTAGAAGTCACTGGTGTGAGAGAAAACATGCTTTGAGTTTGAAGTCAATTAGTCCTGATTCAAATCCTTTTATTATTTACTTTCAGGTCACCTTAGATGTGTTATTTAATTTATCTAATTATTTTCTTCCTTTCTTACTACATAAAAAAAAACAGCTTTCAAGGTGATTGTAGAGATTAAATGAGATTGTGTAAATGACATAGTCAAAAGGCATCAGTGTAGTCATTTAATAAATATTAATGATTTTGCTTAATCTTTATTAAAAATCTTATCCTTAATATTCACCTTTTTTATCTTAAGAAGAAATCAACTGGATGGAAGAAGATATTTGCAAATAACACCACCAATAAGGGGCCAATATTCAAAATATACAAAGAATTCATACAACTCAACAACAAAAATAAATACAATTAAAAAATGGGCAGAGAATCTGAACTGACACCTCTCCTAAGAAGACATTAAATTGCCATTTATTAGGAAAATACAAATCAAAACCACAATGAGATACTACCTGACACCTGTTAGAATGGCTATCATCAACAGAACAAGTAATAACAAGTGTTGGAAAGGTTATAGGGGAAAGGGAACCTTCAAACACTACTGGTGAGAATATAAATTGGTACAGCCACTATGGAAAACAGTATGGAGGTTCTTCAAAAAATTAAGAATGGAATTACCATTCCCTCCTCTGGGTACTTACCCCCCCAAAATTTAAAACATTTATCCATAAAGATATATGCACCTTGATGTTCATTGCAGCATTATTCATGGTGGCTAAGACATGGAAACAAGCAAAATATCCTTCAACAGATGATTGGATAAAGAAGATATAGTACACATATACAATGGAATATTATTTGGCCATAAGAAAAGATGAAATACTGCCATTTTTGACAACATGGATGGATTGTGAGGTTATCATGCTAAGCAAAATAAGTCAGACTGAAAAACTTGAGAACCATATAATTTCACTCATATGTCAGATGTGAAACTGAAAATAACAAATGAACAAGACAAACAAACAGAGACTTATGGACATGGACAACAGTTTAGTGGTTACCAGAGGAAAAGGATGAAGGGGGGAGGTAGATAAGGGTAAAGGGGGTTAAATACAAAGTGGCAGGAGAAAACTTAACTTTGGGTGGTGAACACACCATGCAATATACAAGATGACATATTATCGAACTGCACATTTGAAACCTATATAATTTTATTAACCAATGTCACCTCAATAAATTTAATTAAAAATTAAATATTGAGGAAATATAAATAATAAAAAGGAAAAGATGATTTTGGAGCTGAAAAATACAATGAATGAAATAAACAATGTAATAGAGAACATAGACAGCAGACTTGATCAAACAGAAGAAAGAGTATGTGACCTCGCAGACAAGTCATTTGAAATTATCCAATCAGATAATAAAAAGAAAAAAAAGAAAAGAAAAAGACTGAAGAAAATCTACATGAATTATGAGGTACTGTCAAATAAAACAATATTTGAATAATGGGAATCCCAGAGGCATTGAGAAGTAGAGAGGTGCAAAAGCTTATTTAAATAATGATTGAACTTCCCAAGTCTGAAAGGAGAGTTGAACATTTGGATATATGAAGCTTATAGGTCCCCACACAGATTCAATCTTAAGAAAACTTCACCAAGACACATTATAATTTAACTGTTAAAAATTAGAGACAGAGAAAATCTTGAAAGTAACAAGAAAAATAAATCTCATACAAGGAAACTCATAAGACTCTCAGTGGATTTCTCAACAGAAACCTTACAGGGAAGGAGAGTGGAATGATACATTCAAAGTGCTGGGGGGAAAATGCCAAGCAAGATTACTCTACTTGACAAAGATGTTCTTCAGAAATGGAGAAATAAAGACTTTCCAGACAATCAAAAGCTGAGGGAATTCATCACTATTTGACCTGCCTTACTCTGCCTTACCAAAAATAATAAAGAGAGTTCTTCAATCTGAAATGAAAGGTCACTATTAGTAAAATGAACATATATTAAAGTATAAAGCTCATTGATAAGGTAGGTTTATAGTCAAATTCATAATATTCTAATGCTGTAATGATGGTGTCTAAATCACTTAACTCTAGTATAAAAGTTAAAAAACAAAATTATTAAAAACAGTTCTAACTACAATAAATTAATAGATAGATAATAAAATATGTAAATTGTGAATCAAAAACATAAAATGTGGGGAAGGGAGTAAAGGAGTACAATTTTCATATACAATTGAAGTTATCAGCTTGAAACAAACTGACTATAAAATATTTTATGTAAGTCTAATCATAATCACAAAGCAAACATGTATAACAGATACACAAAAGCTAAAGAAAAAGTAATCAAAGGAAACCACTATGGAAAATAATCAAATCAAAAGAAGGAAAAAACAAAAAAGAACGAAAAATTAACAAGATGAGAGTAATAAATTCTTGCTTATCAATAATTACTTTAAATTAAATGGATTAAATTATCCAATCAAAGACATAGAGTGGCTGAATAGATTAAAGAAAAAACGATACAAGAACATGCTGCTTTAAGCTTTAAGGACATACATAGGATCAAAGCGAAGGGATACAAAAAGATATCCCATGCAAATGGAAACTAAAAGAGAGCAGGAGTGGCTATACCTATATCAGATAAAATAGACTTCAAGTCAAAAACTATAACAAGAATCTAAGAAGATTATTATATAATGATAAAGATATCAAATTATCAAGAGGGTATAGCAGTTATAAGTACATATGCTCCCAACATCAGGGCTCTAAACATATTGGGCAAATATTAAGAAATTGCAGAAAGAAATAGACAACAACACGATGATAGTAGGAAATCATTACCCACTTTTAACAATTGATAGATCACCCATAGAGAATATCAAGAAGAAAATATTGGGCTTTAACATATTGGACAGAATATGGACTATGGAGAACATTCCACATTAACAGCAACAGAATATACATTCTCCTCTAGTTTACACAAAACATTCTCCAGGATAGATCATATCTTAGATCACAAAACAAGTAAACAAATTTAAGAAGATTGGATTCAAATTGCGTGATATCTAATTATAATAGTATGAAACTAGAAATGAATAACAAGAAAAAAACTGGAATATTTACAAATATGTGGAAAATAATATGCTTCTAAACAACCAACGGGTCAAAGAAGAAATCAAAAGGAAAATCAAAAATTATATGAGATATAGAAATACGGAAATATGGAAATAAAATATACCAAAACTTCTTGGATGCAAAAAAAAAAAAAAAAGCCATTTAAGAGAAAAGTTTATAGTGGTAAATCCTAAATTAAGAAAAAAAAATCTCAAAAAAATAGCTGTTCACTTTGAGGATGTATAAAAAGAAGTACCAAGTAGCCTAAAGTTAGCAAAAGGAAAGAAATAACAAAGATTGCAGCAGAAAAATAAAATAAAATAGACTAGAAACGCAATAGAAAAGCACAATGAAACTAAGAGCTGTTTTATTTGAAAAGATAAGCAAAATTAAAAAACCTTTAATTAGACTGAAAAAGAGAAGATTTGTAGTATATAAAATCAGAGATGAAAGGAGAAGCATTACAACTGAAACCATAGAATAAACTAGATCATAAAAAATAGTATAAATAATTGTATACCAACATATGGCATAACCTAAAAAAAGATAAATTTCTATAAACATACAACATACTGAAATGAATAGACCTATAACTGGTAGGAGATTGAATCAGTAATTAATTTCTCCCCAAAATGAAACTATCTGGACAAAATAACTTCGTGGTGATTTCTACCAAATATTTAAAGAAGAATAAATGCATTCCTTCTTCAATTCTTCCAGAAAGTTGAAGAAGGAGGATACTTTTAAACTTATTTTGTAAGACCATCATTAACCTAATACTAAAGCCATGCAAGAACACTGCAAGAAAAAAAAAAAAATCACAGACCAGGATGCTTGATGAACATATATGCAAAAATTCACAACAAATCCAAGCACTGAATTCAACAACATATTAAAAAGATTACACATCATGATCAAGTGGAATTTATTCCTGGGATGCAAGGATGATTCAATATATCAAATCAATAAATGTGACACACCACAATAACAGAATAAATAATAGAAATTATATGATCATCTCAGTAGATGCAGAAAAAAGCATTTGATAAAATTTAACATCCTTTTGTAATAAAAACTCACAACAAAATAGTTATAGAAGAAACATACCACCTAATAAAGCCATATATGACAAGCCAATAGCTGGTATCATACTCAATAGTGAAAAGCTGAAAGCTTTTCTTTTAAGATCAAGAAGACAGCAAGGATTCTCACTCTCACCACCTCTATTCAACATTGTACTGGCAGTCCTACCAGAGCAATTTGGCAAGAAAAATATATAAAAGTCATCCAAATCATAAAGAAGAATTAAAATTATCTCCATTTACAGAGGGCATGATGTTATTATAAAAACCCTAAAGAGTCTATCAAAAAATTGTTAGAGCTAATAAATGAATTCTATAAAATTGTAGGATACAAAATTAGCGTATAAAACCAGTTACATTCTATCACTAACAACAATCTGAAAAAGCAGTTAAGACTATCATCTCAATTACAATATCATTAAAACAAAAATGTCTGACCAATGTACTGTATACTTGAAACTAATAAAAAAATAAAATTTAAAAAATACTAAGAATAAATTTAACAAAGGAGGAAAAATACCTGTAAATAAAAAGTGATAAAACATTGATGACAATAAATTGAAGAAGACACAAATAAATAGAAAGATATCCCATGTTCTTGGAATGAGGGAATTAATGTTAAAAATCTCTATATACCCAAAATAACTGATAGATTTAGTGCAATCTTCATCAAATTTCAATGACTTTTTTTGACATGAATTTTTAAAAATTCTAAAATTTATATGGAAGATCCCCAAATAGCTAAACCAATCTTTAAAAAGAACAAATTTCATCTACGGCCATGCCACCCTGAGCAAGCCCAATCCCGTCTGATCTCGGAAGCTAGGTGAGGTCAGGCCTGGTTAGTACTTGGATGAGAGACCACCTAGGAAAACCAGGTGCTATAGGCATAAAAAATAAAAAATAAGGGATTATAAGCTGACAAGGTCCTTGTTATCTGTGAGGTCAACCACGGGTCGCCTCGCCAAAAAAAAAAAAAAAAAAAAAAAAAAAAAATTTGGGGACACTACACTTTCTGATTTTAAATTAGATTATAAAACTATAGTATTGGCATAAAAACGGACATACAGACCAATGGAATAGAATAGAGAGCCCAGAATAAACCTATGCATATTTGGTCAAATAATATTTGATGAGAACGCCAAGAATACACAATGGGGAAATGATAATCTCTTCAATAAATGGTGTTGGGAAAACTAGATATACACATGCAAAATAATAAAATTAGACCCCTCTCTTACACAATTTAAAAAATTAACTTAAAAAGGATTAAAGGTGGAAGTTAAGATATGAAACCATAACATTCCCAGAGAAAATATGAGGGAAAATCTCATTAATATTTGCCTTGGCAATATTTTTTTAGGATATGACACCAAAAGCATAGGCAACAAAAACAAAAACAAACCAGTAAGATGACATAAAACTAAAAAGCAAAGAATCGATCAGAAAAATGAAAGGATGACCTACAGAATGAGAGAAATGTTGCAAATCATATACCTGATAAGGTTTTAATATATAAAATATATAAGAAACTCATACTACTCAATAACAACAAAATAAATAACCTGATTTTTAAAATGAGCAGAGAACCTAAACAGACATTTTTCCAAATAATTTACATAAATTGCCAAAATGTACATGAAAAGATACCCAAGATCACTAATAAGTAGGAGAATGCAAATCGAAACTACAATGAGACATCAACTCACTTTTTGATTATTATCAAAAAGATAAACAATAACAAATATTGGCAAAAATGTGGAGAAAAGAACTCTTGTACTCTCTTGGTAGGAATGTGAGTTGGTACAAACTATGGTAAGAATATAGAGGTTAAAATTAAAAACAGAACTACCATATTATCCAGCATTCTCACTCAGAATAACCAAAGGCAGTGAAACCAGTATATCTAAGCAATAGTTGCACTCTCATGTTCATTGCAGCATTATTCAAGATAGCCAAGACATGGAAACAACCTAAATCTCTGTCGAATAAATGCATAAACAAAATGTGATTAATAAATCTATATCTATATATACAAATTAATGGAATATTATTCTGCCATAAAATAAGGAAGTCTTGCCATTTGCAGCAACATGGATGAAACTAGAAGGCATTATGCCAAGCAAAATAAGCCAGACAAAGAAAATGTACTTTATGGTTATCACATGTGGAAACAAAAACTATATATAACTTATAAAAATAATTAAATGGTGGTTGCCAGGAGCTGAGGAATTGGGGTAATAGAGAGATGTAGGTAGAAAGTTAAAAACTTTCAGTTTTAAGATGAATAAGTTCTGAGGATCTAATGTACAACTTGTAACTTTGTGAGATGGTGGATGTGTTAATTAATTTGATCATGATATCCTTTTTACAATGTACATGTGTATCAAATTATCACATTGTATACTTTAAATATACACAGTTTTATTTGTCTATTATACCTCAGTAAATTGGGGGGAATTGATTAATATGATACACCATATTAACTGAAAGCATTACAAGAAAGATTAAATAAGAAACATATATAATCATATTATTGACACATATATAAAATTGATAAAATCTAACACCCAATCATAGTATTAAAAAAATTAGAAAACTGGGTATATAGGTGAACTTATTCACCTTGAAAGAAGAGATCACACATACACACATACACACACAAAAACACCTAATGCCATATTTAATTATGAAAAAGTATATGTTTTTTCTCCTAAAATAAGAAATAAGGTAACAGTGTCCTCTCACACCACTGTTATTCAGCATCATACTGGAATTTCTAACAAGCATAATACAGCAAGAAAAATAAATGGAAGGTAATCAGATTGAAAAGAAAGCAATAAAAATGTCTTCATTTCCAAATATCATAGTTGTCTGCATAGGAAACCACCAAAAATCTACAGAAAAATCCTTCTGATACTAGTAATTAAGTAGAGCAAGGTCAAAAGAATCAAAGTCACCATTTAAAAAGTCAATTTTTTCCTATGCACCATGAAAGAACAATTAAAATTTGAAATTTTAAAAGTATCAATTATATCATCACTTTAAAATAAAGTATTTAGCCATAAATCTAACAAAACATATACAGAATCTGAATGAAGAAGGCAATAAAATCCAAGGGAAAGAAATCAAAGGTCTAAATAATTGAAGAGATTCTCCATGTTCATGGATTTCAAGGCAATATTGTTAAGATGTCAGTGCTTCCCAAACTGATATATAGATTTGATGCAGTATAAATAAAAATATTCACAAGGTACTTTGTAGATATTGACAAACTGATTGTAAAATTTATATAATAAAAAAACCCAAAAACACAAATATGAAAAAATATATATAAAATTGAAAAGCTCACTCTACAAAATTTCAGGATTTACTGTAAAGGTATAGTAATCAAGACAATATGGTACTGGTGAAAAAAGAGGTTGACATGCAGATTAATAAATAAGAATAATTTATAAAAGTCCCACAACAGTATAGTCAACTGACAGTTTTAGTAAGGCATGAAAACAATCCATGGAGAAAGGATAGTCTTTTCAACAAATGATACTGGAACAATATAATGTCATAAGGGTTTGATCACCTCTTTTTCACTCTGCTGGAGTGGGGAATTTCTACATCTTTTGAAATAGTCAAACATAATACATCTGACACTAAGCAGATGACATTGGCAGCAGTTTATCAGTTACATATAAACACAGACTGGGAGAAAAGAGCACCAAGCCATGTAGTGACACAAAAGAGTTGCACTTCTTGAAAAAGCAAGAGCTGTAGGAGGCAGGATTTGCACTACAAAGGGATAAAATAACCACTGGTGATCTCTGAAGAATATTATCAGTTTATTTGAATAATTGCTTGGGCTGGCAGTGAACTAAAGCCTTCTACTTAGTGATAAGCCAGTATTATGCATGGTTCCAATGACAAGAAAACTTTTTGGCTGTGGGACCACACTTTTGTGAGCAGATTAGGAGAAGAACTTGTAGTTTTGCCAATCAATGCCCTCACGATTTTACCAGATGTAAAGGCAGTGCATAATATTGAATCTTAAATTAAGGACACCATGCAATATAAATTATCCTAGGCATAAATCTTATACCTTATACAAAATTGACTCAAAATGAACTATCACTACTCTTAATAAAAGATCTAAATTTAAAATTTAAAAGTGGGAAAGGAAACAGAAACCTGACTTTACTAATTTGTTGACTATGATGAAGAACAACAAAACTCCTATCTATTATTTGTTGGACTACAAAATGTTACAGTCATATTGGAAGAGAGTTTGGCATATTCTTACAAGAATAAACATTTTTTTTTTTACCATATATATTTGTTTACTATAGCTGCTATAACAAATTTAGTGACTTAAACCAAAGTAAATTTATTCAGTGACTTAAAACAACACATATTTATACTTTTACATTTCTGGATATCATAAGTTCAAAATTAATTTAACTGAGCTAAAGTCAATTCTTGACAGGCTATTCTTCAGAATTCTAGGGAAAATTTTATTGCTTTACCTTTTCCAGGTTTTAGAGCTGCCTTTCTTGCATTCCTTGGCTCTTAACCCATTCTTCCATCTTGAAAGCCAATAGTGTAACATCTTCAAATCTCTCTCTACTTTTGTGTCACATCATCTACATTGTAGTCAATTTTCTCACTGTCTTCCTCTTATAAGACATTTGTGATTACATTTATGGTTCATCCAGACAATCTAAGATAATCTACTCAATTTAAGATTCTGAATAACATCCTTAAATGATACATTAGATCAACTGGACATAATTGACATTTACAGAGCCTTCCATCCCAAAACAGCTGTTTATATATTCTTCTCTAGTGCACATAGAACATTCTCAAGGATTGACCACATACTGAGATACAGAGCTACCCTCAACAAATATAAGAGGGTTGAAATCATGCCAACTGTATTCTCTGATCATGCTGCTTTGAAACTAGAGATCAACTGTAAAAAGAAAGCAGAAAGACCCACAAATACATGGAGATTAAACAACATACTACTGAAGAATAAATGGGTCAGAGAAGAAATAAAAAGAGAGATCAAGAGATATATAGAAATGAATGAAAATGATAGTGAAACATATCAAAACTTTTGGGACACGACAAAGTAGTCGTAAGAGGAAAGTTCATATCATTACAGGCCTACCTCCAAAAATAAGAACAAACCCATATAAACAACCTAATGCTTCATCTTAAAAAACTAGAAAAGGAAGAACAAAGGAAACCTAAAGTCAGCAGAAGGAAAGAAATAATCAAAATGAGAGCAGAAATAAATGAAATTGAAAACAAAAAAAAATGATAGAAAAAAATGCAACGAAGAGATGGTTCTTTGAGAAGGTTAATAAAATTGACAAACCCCTGGTTAGACTCACTAAAGAAAAGAGAAAGGACACAAATAAACAAAATCAGGGATGAAAGAGAAAAAATTATGACAGACACCACAGAAATTCAAAGGATCATACAAGAAT
The DNA here is from genome assembly GCF_902729225.1 of Pteropus medius. Classification (NCBI taxonomy): domain Eukaryota; kingdom Metazoa; phylum Chordata; class Mammalia; order Chiroptera; family Pteropodidae; genus Pteropus; species Pteropus medius. The sequence goes on along the minus strand of NW_024342048.1, from coordinate 9,980 downwards.
ACTATGAAAAAGCATATAACACCAAATTTAATAATCTAGAAGAAATGGACCAGTACTTAGAAAAATACGACCTTCCAAGACTGAATCAAGAAGAACTGGAAATTCTAAATAGACTGATCAGCAGTATGGAAATTGAAACAATCATCAAAAACCTACCAAAAAGTAAAACACCAAGACCAGATGAAGTTTTACCAGTGAATTCTACCAAACATTCAAAGAAGATTTAATACCTATTCTCCTCAAACTCTTCCAAAAAATCGAAGAGGAGGCAATACTTCCCAACTCATTTTATGAGGCCAATATTACCTTGATACCAAAATCTTGTAAAGATAACACACACACACACACACACACAAAAACTACAGACTGATAACTCTCATGGATACAGATGCAAAAATCCTAAATAATATACTAGCGAACCGAATACAGCAACATATTAAAATGATTATACACCATGATCAAGTGGGCTTCATCCCAGAGGCACAGGGATGGTTCAACATATGCAAATCAATTAATGTGATACACCACATAAACAAATCAAAAAATAAGAATCATATTATCATATCATTAGATGCAGAAAAAGCCTCGACAGGATACAGCATCCATTTATGGTCAAAACACTTAACAAAATTGGAATAGAAGGAAAGTACCTTAATATAATAGAGGCCATATATGACAAGCCCTCAACCGACATTATACTTAATAGTGAAAAACCAAAAACCTTCCCTCTAAGATTAGAAATAAGGTAAGGCTGTCCACCATCACCACTGTTATTCAATATAACATTGGAGGTGCTAGTGAATACAATCGGGCAAGAGAAAGATATAAAAGGCATCCAAATAAGAAACAAAGAAGTCAGATTGTCACTATTTGCGGATGACATGATTCTCTATATAGAAAACCCTAAAGACTCCACAAGAACACTACTAGAAACAATAAGGAAATACAATAAAATCTCTGGATACAAAATCAATGTTCGAAAATCCATAGCATTCCTAAACTCTATGATGATCTTATAACCTAAAGCATTATACAGATTTAATGCAATCTCCATCAAAATCCCATCGGCATTTTTTAAAGAAATAGAACAAAAAATCATCAAATTTGTATGGAAGCACAAAAGACCCTGAATTTCCAAAGCCATCCTGAGAAAAAAGAATGAGACTGGAGGCAGCACTCTGCCCAACTTCAAATTATACTACAAAGCTAATCAAAACGACATGGTATTGGCAGAAAATTAGACACATGGACAAGTGGAACAGAATCAAGAGTCCAGAAAAGAAAACCATATTTATATGGGCAAATAATTTTTGACAAAAATGCCAAAAATATATAGTGGAGAAAAGAAAGTTTCTTCAGTAAATGGTGCTGGGAAAACTGGAAAGCTACCTGCAAAAGAATGAAACTAGACTGTTGTCTATCACCACACACCAAAGTTAACTCAAAATGGGTTAATGGATAAAACCTGAAACAATAAAACGCATAGAAGAAAATATAGGAATTTAACTCAAGGACCTTGGGCTTAAAGAGGATTTTATGAATTTGACCTCAAAGGCAAGGGAAGTAAGAGCAAAAATAAATAAATGGGACTACTTCAAAGTAAAAAGCTTCTGCTCAGCAAAAGAAACCAACAAGATAAAGAGACAACCATCCGAATGGGAAAATACATTTGCAAGCAATGCCTCTGATAAGGGCCTAATATCCAAAATATATGAAGAACTCATATGACTCAATAAAAAAAAAAAATGATCCAATCAAAAAATGGGCAGAGGACCTGAGCAGACACTTCTCCCTAGAGGACATCCTGATGGCCGATAAATATAAGAAAAGATGCTCAACATCGCTAGCATTAGGGAAATACAAAATCAAAACCACACCTGTTAGAATAGCTATAATCAACAGGACAAGTAATAACAAATGTTGGAGATAGCCTTGCTGGATAAATTATTCTTGGTTGTAGATCCAGGGTCTTCATCCTGTCGAATATTTTTTGCCAAATTCTTCTGTCCTGCATAGTTTCTTTTGAGAAATCAGTTGCCAGTCTTATAGGTTTTCCCTTATAAGTAACTATCTGTTTTTCTCTTGCTGCTTTTAATATTATTTCTTTGTATATAAACTTTGGCATTTTAATTACGATGTGTCTTGGTGCGGGCCTCTTTGGACCCCCAATTTTTGAAATTCTCTGAGCTTCCTGGGGTTTTATGTCCTTTTCTTCACCAGTAGGGAAGTTTGCCATCATTATTTCTTCAAACAGCTGTTCGAAATCTTCATTTTCTTCAGTTATGCCAATTGGACAGATATTTGGACCCTTAATAGTGTCCCATATTCTCCTTAAATTATTATTATAATCTTCGCATTTTATCTCTTGCTTTTCTGATTGCATGTTCTTGGATTTCCAATCCTCTAGATAGGGCATTTGATATTTTTCTTTATTCACTTTGTTTATTCCTTCGTTTATTCCATTTAATATACTTTTTTATCTCAGATAATGTGTTCTTCATATCTGACTGATTCTCTTTATAATTTCCATTTCCATTTTTATGTTCGTTATCTCTTTGTCGAAGGTCTCACTGAATTTATCTACACTTCCCAGAAGTTCATCGAGCATCTTTATAACCAGTGTTTTGAACTCTGCATCTGTTAGATTACTTGACTCCATTATATCTAGATCTCTGTTCTGTTCTCTCATATGGTTTCTGCTTCTTTGCCTTCCCATTTTGGCTGCCTTTCTGTGTCTGTTTCTATGTACTAAGCAAAGCTCCTAAGTCTCCCAGTCTTATTATTGTGGATTTGTGAATTAGGTGTCCAGTGGCACAGTCATGAGAGGGGTTCAGCTACAGGCCAAATTTAGCCCAAGCCTCTATCTCTCTAGGGCCACCTGTTAAGATTCAGCAAGCAATCCACGGGTGCTGTGCTTATAGTTGTCTCAAGAAGCCATACCAGAAACCAAGGCCAGATGCCTTCAGTGTGGGTCTTAGAGTTGCTCAGCAAGTGGCACAGGACTCACCAAGGACACAGCTGGGGTGGCTTGAGTGAGGCCATGATTGAAGGAGGTGGGGTTTCAGGGAATCTTCTGGGCAGAGCAACCTCTGTTATCTAGTTTGATGATGTCAGGGCTATGGTGGTGCTATGTCCAAGCACTGGGAGGGGAGAGGTTTCAACAGGGAGCAATGGATACCGCTGAGACTTCTGTACAGAGCTAGTCTTGCCTCAGTCCTCGCTCAGACAATGTCTCCCTGTAAGTCCCTGGTGCCCCCTGCATGCAGCCAAATTGGCATGGTGCTCAGAGAGAGCAGGTCTGTCACCACAAAAATCCACTCACGGACGTGGCTCCTTTAAGAGGCATCTGCCACTGCCACAGCTTCTGTCTCTCTCAGCCATTCAAGACCGAGCAGCACTGCATGCTTGCCTCGTCCTACCTTCTGTCATTACAGGGTGTTTTCTTGGATTTCTCCCTAATCGTATAGCTCATTCATCAAGATCCCAGGTGGTTTTTCCTTGCTGCTGCTCCTTGTTTCTGTCACAACTTTGATTTGGTCACCAGAGTAATGAGCAGAGCCTCTGTCATCTACACCATTTTTTCTCCCGCTCTAAAAGATATATTTTAATGTGTATATATTAGTACACATGTGCACATATGTTTTTTTTCTGGGTCAGTTAAAAGGGTCATTAGTTAAAAGGGTCATTGAGAAACAATGATACCTCAGAAGCAATAAATACAGCTACTGGCCAGATCTTGGTTTCTAAAATCATTCTCTAATAAAAGAAACTATGGATTCTTGGGAATATGTCTGATTCTGGATATGGCACTTTACATCTATATTCTTCCTTTCAAAATCTCATAACTCCAACCTAAGTATGAGAAAACCACCTGACGATGCCCAATTGACCAGTACATAGCCAGTATTCCTAAAAACTATCAATGTCATCAAAAACAAGGACAGGCTAAAAACATATACAAGGTGAGTCTAAAGAATTCAGAAAATAAGGAAGTGTTCAAACAAAGAAACCACGATGATAGCGGTAGTCAAAGGACACAGTCATCTGCATAAGTGGTCATTAACAACCAAACTTGGAATAAATTGAGCCAAAAAAAATTTTAAGGTTATTTTATATTATATCCCTAAGTATAACACAAATACCCATAAGTCCATACTAGCATACATAAATTATTACATTAATAAATAAAAAGGGGAATATACCTAATTCTAACAAGCAGAATTCCAAATAATCTATATAGATACAATGCCTTCAAGAAGGTGAATCATATCTCCCCACTTTTTATGTGCAAACTATGAATAGTGACTTTCTTCCATAGATTATGATATTGAAGCGGGGTGGGGGGAAGAGCAATTTTACGACTCTACATCACCCTGGTGATCAAAATTAATTTCAACAGTTACGTCATGTTGATAATATATACTCTTGATATGATGTGATAAAAATGGCACTTCACATCTATAGTCTTCCTTTAAAAATCTTATAATTCCATTTTAATTGTGAGAAACACCTGAAAACCCCTTATTGACCAGTACATATACAGTATTCCTAAAAACTGTCAGTCATCAAAAACAAGGAAAGTCTGAAAATCTATCACAGTCAAGAGGAGCCTAAAGTAACTGATGAGTATATGTAATGTATTATACTGCATGAGATCTGGATCTGGAAGAGTTCATTAATTGTGAAAAATTGCCATACTAATGTAAATATCAATAATAGGGTAAACTAGGTCTATGTTATATGGAAAATCTATGTATATCTTGTAACTTTTCTATAAATCATAATTTATTATAGTTTAGTAAGTAAAACATGCTCTATTTTTAATTTTCTGAGTATCTAAAGTGACTCTGGATTATTCCTTTTAGGCCTGGGATAATTCTCTTCCTTAAACATACCATGTTGGAACCCATATTTCTATAATTTCTACAATTGGATCTCCCAGCCACTTTGAGCTCTAACTTTGCAGTAAATAGCCATATTCAGCAATCTTTTCTCTCCATAGAAAATCAAACCAGTAGTGAATCTAATTAAAAGTCCCCATACAAGAGATGCAGCATGAACTGAAGTGAAGCAAAGAGTATTTTATCACCCTGTGTCTAGGAAAACCATACAGAGAATAATATATTATTTTCGGTAATAAAAATTTACATTAGTTTTTAAAACATGGGTTGGTGTACATCAAGCATGTATCAAGAGGTTTTATTAAAGCTTGTGATTCTATATTTTCCAGCAAATACTATAAAAATTTTAAACATAAATTATTTTTGAATAAAATAAAATTAAAATACTTGTCTTCTTTTAATCATATTTATATATGCATATGAGGATAAGTGAAGAGAACATATATTTGGGCAATTATCCATGTGAAATTTACAATTAAAAAATTGCTAAAAAATCAAGTTTGGAAGGGCAGAATTCAGAAATGTTACAACAAAAAAGAAATTTAGTTGCATGATTTGATTCAGGTGTTTGCATAAACTACTGGTTCTACTCTACTAGTTTTATAATATGATCATTTTATATTTGTGTAAATATGTTTCCCAAATTGTAAAATAACAATAATTGATTTGGCTTCTGGGTATTAGTATAATAAGACATTAACCACACTTTAAATTTTCTACTACAAGCATCTAGAAATACTAGAAAAATATTTAATAATCAAAAATAGGTTGCACAAAATAATTTGAGTTATGAAGAAATCTTCAGATTCCAAGAGAAGAGAAATAAAACAAAGAACAATAAACATAAAATTTATGCAGCAACTCCCCTGGGAGAAGAATAGACTATTCTTTGAACCCAAGAACTGGATTTAATACTTTCTTGGAGATAATAGATTATACCTTGGAGGAGCATTAGATGGGAAATTGAAACTAAGATCATTATCTAAATACATATGCACTTTTAGTGAATTATTTAATTTGAAATAATTCACCCACCAGCATAACATTATAGGGAAAATAAAAAGCTTAGCTCATTTCAATTGGGATCAGGGTAGAAGAGAAAATTACTTTCTTCTAATAATACAAAATACAAACTCTTTCACACTTATAATTAAGATTTGAATTTACTCTATTAACATTGTCTGTGATAGTTAATTTTATGTGTCAACTTGAGTGGGCAACAGGTTTTCAGATGTTTGGCGAAACATCATTCTGAGTGTTTTTCAGAATGTGCTTTGATTACATTTAAATCAGTAGCCTGAGTAAAACAATATCTTTCTATAATGTAAATGGACGTCAACCAATCATTTGAGGCCTAAATAAAACAAAAGGTGGACCTTCTCTCTCTCTCTCTCTCATTGGTTCTGTTTTACTGAAGACTGTGGAATAATACATGGTTCTGACACATTACCATAAAAATTTGTCTCAGGCCAATGATATTCCTAGAGTGACTTACAGAGCCAATTGAAAAACTCATTGTTAGGAAAGTCCTCAGTGCAGGCAATGAATGATTCCCGCAGATGAAGCACCATTTTAAAATGAACTCACATTTCAAATTAATGAAATGAATGAAAAAATAATAATAATAACCATCCAAGGTCTTCAGTGAGGATCAAAATAAACAGAGAATTAAGACTCCCCCAAATTTCAGATAATAAGAGTATAATATTAGTATATTTAAAAGAATTAATACATACAATGAATCAAAATAATATTAAAAAACACTAATAAAAATTACTTTCAGAAATAACAAAACAGACATTTAAACAATTGTGAGATACACAGATATACAAGTATACAAAAAGTTAAGATGTTTAGAAGATAGACTTACAAGGTCCGATTTATAACTTTTATGAATTCTGAAAACATAATAAAAGAGTAGCAATATGTGAAGAGAAAACAGCTTAAATTTCTCAAATTGATTAAAAGCACAGGTTTCACATTCTGAAAATGCAATGATTATAAGTCGACTCAATAAAAATAAGATGATATGTATCATCTTATTTATAATGTAGTAAAATTTAAAAATGTCAAAGGCACTGAGATCCCAAAGCTGTCAGATAAAAAAATATATATTACCTGCAATGGAATCATAATTAGATTGATAGCAGACATACCATCAATAACAACAAAATCTAAAAGAGCATGATTATTTTCTTCAATGCACGAAGAAAATAAAATGGTCACTGTGCAGTCATATACCTACCTAAACTATCATTCAAGTGTATAGGCAAAATCAAGATGCCTTTAAACATTTTCTGAGAGTTAACTACTTACAAATATAGTCAAAAGAATTACATAATAATTAAATTTAGGAAGAAAACAATTATCTCAAAAGTAAGAATGTAATAGGAAAGAGAATGGTGAGTGAAAAAAAAATAGCTGGATGAATCCTAATAATAATTTATTTATTAATATAATAATAACAATTATATTAATTTTAAAGATATAAAATGAGATGAAAGTAATATACTAAATATGTATGTATGACAGGCGAGGATAATACTCAAGCAGTCCAGGTAAGTTTTTGTTTTATTTAGGAAATTGTAGAAATTATTAATTAATGACAGAACTTCTTAGGGCAAGTGTGAATATTAAAAACACAATAGTTGCTATTAAACAAAAGCAGAAAAGCAATAATAAGGTAGGAAGATAGGAAAGGCAGACGTAGGTTCCAAATTGGGTAAAAAAAAAAAAATTTAAATCTAGAAGGAAAAAAATAATGATCAATAGGGAAAAAAAAAGAGGAGAAATAAAGAAGCCAAGGAACAACATAATAAATAGAAAATAAAAATAAAATAAAATAAATCAAACCTAGTCAGAGATGGTGGTGAATTAACACTTTAATCTTTCCCTCTGCTTCTTTGCTCTGGGCACATAGAAAAGACAAACCTTGTCAAAATTGATTTAAAAAAAAAACTAAATAATAAGGAAGACATTTTTATGGAGTGGAACTACAATTAAAAGCAACTTTCAATAAAAAAACTTACAAGTCATGCTAGAATATAAGTGTCTCAAAGATCCTTAAGGTACCCCTCAAACTGCTTGATTTTCCAGAAGTATTACGGGACTCAGAAAATCTGTTATAATTATGGCTAATCTCAGTGAAAGAATACAGATTAAAATCAGCAAAGAAAAAAAGTGCATAGGTAAAGTCCAAGAGTGATATGGACATGCTTAATTCTCTTAGCAATAATGGTGGCAAAACATGAGAAGTTTTGTCAGCCAGGGATTCTCAACCAAGCTTTGATGATCAAGATTTTTATTGGGGGTGATTCATGAGGGGATGTATGTTTTGCATGACTGACTGCAGCTACTCATACTAGTCCCTCAGAGCAAAATCTTATGTTTACCATTAATTACACTGTTAGCATAGACTACCTGATCAAACTGATGTCACATGGGCCAAGTCATCCAGCATACAATACTCTTAAGAAGAATATTTCAAGGGCTTAGAGCTCATCTCTTAAAATCTGTTCAAGTGAGAGTCTTGAAGAGTGGCCTTTCCTGGGGGTATATACAGTTTGTGCAACCCAGGTGTGCTGAATTAACCCTTTCCTAAACAGCTAGAAAAAAAGTCTAAAGTGACAAAGCAAGAATCCAAACCAAACTCAGATATAAAACAATTGTTGCAATTATCAGACGATGAATTTAAAATAACCATGTTAAGGGATATAAAGTAAATATGTTAAGGGATCTAATAAAAAAAAGAGAGATAGCATGGAAGAACAGATGGATTATTCTAGAGGAAGGGTAGAAAATTTAACAAAAAAATAAAAATGCTAGAAATCAAAAGCACTGTAACAGATGTAGAGTGCCTTTTATAAGACCGTCAAATTTAGACAAATTGAAGAAAGAATTAATGAGCTCGAGTAAAGGTTAATGAAAACTTCTCAAATTGACATGAAAATAGAAATAATGAGTATAGAAGAAGAAAAAATAGAAAAGAAGAAAGAAGAGAAAGAAAAAACAGGAGAAGAAGGAAACATCTAAGACTTTTAGGACAACTTTTCAAAAAGAAGCACAAGGAGAAGGAATGAGGAGAAAGAATTCTTACCTACAGAAGAACAAAAATAAAAATTACAGCAGGCTTCGCATCAGAAATCATGCAAGCAAAAAAATAATGAATTAAAATCTTTACAGAATTGGAAAAGAGAACACACAAACCTAGTGTTCTATATTCAGAAAAATTATCTTTCCCATATGATGAAAGGAGTGACATTAACAAAAATGACAATTGTAAGTGACATGTATCTCCAGAATCACTAAAAACCTGGCAAATAAATCAAAATTAACCTTATCAAACCTGCAGAAGATAATCAAAGTTTTACAGCATCTAAGTGAATACTTAAAAAGGAGAAAATGCACTGAAACATGGTAGAACAGCTTTGAAGCATTTTAAGTTACACTTGCTCTACCCCTCTGCACAGATGCAGTTTTTTCCTGAAATGATATCCTGGTGTGAGTGTCTGGTTCCAGAAGAATTAAAGTGAACTTTATTCTCAAGAAATTGCATTTGTCTGTTTTGACCTATCCTTGGCTTCTTTAAAGGATTGGCGAATGGGCTTGCCTTTTTTTCTAATTTTGAAACTCTCTCAAATTGGAGAGACAGTAATGTGGAGCATGTTTCTTAAAAACATTGAAAAGTAAAAGACCAAGTCACTGACACTTGAGACCAAAAAATGAAAATAAAAACAAACAGGTCTGAAAAACAATAAAAATACTGAATACCCGAAAAGGAAATCTGAGGGATAAAATACTTCAGCTAATAAGAGTTTTCAAAGGTTACCACATATACTAGAAAATCTAGAGAGCCATGTGCATGCACAGAGCATAACATATGCTCTGAAAAGAGCATAAAATTATACCTATCACTAACCTGTCACTTAGTCTCAATGAAAGCAAGAATGAAAGATAAGGCAGAGGTATAAATGGCCTGACTAAGCATTGAAAGAGTGCCCTAATACAGAGCCAATCTGCAAATACTAGATGATTTTCTTTCTTTCTTTCTTTCTTTCTTTCTTTCTTTCTTTCTTTCTT
>NW_024342047.1:0-4281 GCF_902729225.1 Pteropus medius | reverse complement strand
CTCTCTCCATTGTCCTTACCTGGTTTTGCCATCTGGGTAATACTGGACTCATAAAATGTGTATGGAAGAGAGTTCCCCCTCACTTAATTTTCACAAGAGTTTGAGAAGAATTGGTATTAATTCTTCTTTGAATTAATTAAAGAATTCATTAGTGAAGACATTTGGTCCTGAACTTTTGTTTCTTGGGAGGTTTTTGATTACCAATGCAATCTCTTTGCTTGTAATTGATCTGTTTAGATTTTCTATGTCATTGCGATTCAGTCTTGAAAGGTTGTATGTTTCCAGAAATTTATTCATTTCTTCTAGTCGTACAATTCGTTGGCATATAATTGTTCATAGTAGTCTCATATGATCCTTTGTATTTCTGTAGTATTAGTTATAACATCTCTTCTTTTATTTCTGATTTTATTTGAGTCCTCTCTTTTTTTCTTGGTGCATCTAGCTAAAAGTTTGTCAATTTTATCTTTTCGAAGAACCAGCTCTTATTTTCATTGATCTTTTCTATCATCTTTTTAGTCTCTATTTATTTATTTCTGCTCTCATCTTTATTTCCTTTCTCTACCAACTTTAGGCTTTATTTGTTCTTTTTCTTGTTTATTGAACTATAAAGTTAGGTTGTTTAAAACTTTTCTTGTTTCTTGAGATAGGCATTTATTGCTATGAACTTCTCTCTTAGAACTGCTTCATCCCGTAAATTTTGATAGATTACATTTCCATTCTCATTAGTCTCAAGGTATTTTTTTTATTTCTCTTTTGATTTATTCTTTGACCCATCGATTGTTCAGTATCATGTTGTTTAATCTCAACATATTTGTGAATTTTCCTATTTTCTTTGTGTAATTGATTTCTAGTTTCATACCATTGTGGTCAGAAAAGATGCTTGATATGATTTCAATCCTCTTAAATTTATTAACACCTGTCTCATGGCCTAATATATAAACTATCTGGAAAAATGTTTCATGTGCACTTGAGAAGAATATTCATTCTGTTGCTTTAGGATGGAATGTTTTGTAAATATCTGTTAAGTCAATCTGATCTAACATATCATTTAAGGCTGATGTTACCTTATTGATTTTTCTGTCTGGAAGTTCTATCCATTGATATAAGTGAGGTATTAAAGTCCCCTATTATTGTATTACTTTTTATTTCTCCCATTAGGTCTACTAATATTTGCTATCTATATTTAGGTGCTCCTTTGTTGGGTGCATAAATGTTTACAAATGTTATATCTTTTATTGGGTTCACACTTTTATCCTTATTTATTGCCCTTCTTTGTCTCTTATTGCAGTCTTTATTTTAGAGTCTATTTTTTTTATATAAGTATAGTTACTCCACCTTTTTAATTTTTTTCTATTTGCATGGAATATCTTTTTCCATCCTTTTACTTTCAGTCTGTGTGTGTTCTTACATCTAAAGTGTGTCTCTTGTAGACAGCATATAGATGGGCCTTTTTAAAAATCCATCTAGCTACTTTATGTCTCTTGATTGGAGAATTTAGTCCATTTACATTTAAAATAATTATTGATAGATACTTTTTATTGCCATTTTGTTCATTGTTTTCTAGCTATTTTTGTAGTTCTCTGTTTCTTTCTTCTTCTCTTGCATTCTTCCTTTGTGATTTGATGACTCTAGTGGTATGTTTACATTCCTTTCTCCTTATAATTTGTGTATTTACTATAGATTTTTGCTTTGTGGTTGTGGGTCTCAGCACATAGATTTAAGATGACTAGAAGCTAGGCCCTCAGGCAGCAGTTTTTAAAAGTATACAGATATATACAGTTTTGAGAGGATGCAAACATAAGCCAACTGGCCACCAGAGCCATCTGATCTGGAGGTGTCCCCTGGGTAATAATTACAAAAGTCTGGGCTCCATATGAGTGTATAAGCTCCATTCTGAGAGATACAGCAAACCAAAGCAAAGCAGAAGGAGAGCCCCAAGATGGTGTCCAGTTTCTGTTCCTATGTTCCATAGGCCACTAAATGTGTGCCAGCTTGAAAGTTGCTCCTCATTCTTAAGCTCCAGGACAAGCAAAGTGGCATCCTTCACAGTAATACAGAGGGTATGCCTTAGTTTGCTGTCTGTGCAATGCCCGGTATGTGGGTAGCCTGCCAAGAACCAACCCTCTGATTGACAGAGTTCCAAGGGACCCAGGAATGCAAACCCTTCCAGAAACCAGAGTCAGAAAATCAAGGGGCTTCCCCTGAGCATCAGCCACAAAACCCAAGCACCAAATACATGTAAAGCTCCCCTCCAGGAGACGCTGGTACTCTAGAGCAGTGGTCTCCAATCTTTTTGGCACCAGGGATCGATGCTCCTATGAGAATCAAATACCTGATGGTCTGAGGTGGAGCTGAGGCTGTGATGCTAGTGCTGGGGAGCAGCTGCAAATACAAATGAAGCTTCACTCACTTGCCTACTGCTCACCTCCTGCTGTGCGGCCTTGTTCTTAACAGGCCAAGGACCATACAGGTCCACAACCTGGGGGCTGAGGACCCCTGCTCTGGAAAATAGCATAAGGTGAGCATGAAGGTATCACTCATCCTTTGAGGTCTCTGGAAAGGATTACGGTGGGCTCCTAGATTTATGTTTAATTAGAAGCCTGCCCCTCAGGCCAGTCACGGTGATTAGGTAATAGGCATCCTTCACAGAAAGACCAAGCTCCTGGGTTTGTTGCTTCTTTCTAAGCTCTTGGGGTGATGACTATTTAAGTACTCTTTCTCCATTGCTTGCATTCCTGTGAAACCCACAAGCATAAGCCTTACTGACCACCAGAACCAAGTGATGTAGAGGTATCTCTTGGCAGCAGTCACAAAAATCAAGTCAACAGACATATGTATTTCTTTCTAGGAAATACAGCAAAGGGATAATGCAAAGATGGCACCCACCAGTCTCTGTCTCTGGAGAGTGTTCCAGCAGGCTCCTAGATGTATGTATTAAATTAGATACCTGTCCCTAGGGCAAAAGTTTCAATATAAGCAGGCAAGCCTCCTTCACTTGAAATCTGGGCATGATTGGCTGCCTCTGAACTGGGCCATGTGGCAGTAAGTCTGAGGACACAAGCCCTTTGAGAGGTGTTTCTCTTACAATAGCCAAGATATGGAAGCAACCTAGATGTCCATCAATATATGAATGGATAAAGAAGAGGTGGTACATATATACAGTGGAATATTACTCAGCAATAAAAAAGAATAAAATTTTGTCATTTGTGACAAAACAAATGGACTAGAAGGTATTATGCTAAGTGAAATAATTCAGAGAAAGACAAATACCACATGACTTCACTTATATGTAAAAATTTTCAAAAAGAGTAAAACAAAACAAAATAAAAACAGACTCATAGAAACAAAGAACAAACTAATAGTTGCCAGGGGGGAGGGGATGGAATAGTGGGTAAAAAAGCAAAGGGGGATATAGTCAATAATAAGATAACTGCATGGTGACAGATGGTTACTAGACTTAGCGTGATGATCACATCGTAAGACATATAAATGTCGAATCACTATGTTGTACACCTAAAACTAATATAATATTGTATGCCAACTATACTTTAATGTTTTAAAGTTCAAAAGTAAAAAAAAAAATTCTGTAAAGACTCCAGAAAGAGAAGGTACCTGAGGCAAGATGAACATTTCTACTGATTCTCTCCTTTCTCCCTCTAGCTTCTCTTATCATGTTTAGAGCCTGAAAGAAAATAGCGGGCATGCCATGAGATATTAAGGATAAACAAAGAGCATCGTTTCTTAATTTTTAAAAAGTTTACTCAGTTAGATTTAATTTTTTTTTAAAGATGCATTTCTAAAATCACTACCATATATGGGTCTCAGGACACAAGCCCCATTGGTTTTCAAAATTAGATGTTTGGGGGGCTCATCTCTCAAGTGTATCTCTTAAAATTTAGGATGCCTAATGTAGGGTTTGAACCCTTCGATCCTCAGGAAGAAGCTCCAGATTTTGAGTTCCCTCCCAGTTGTGGATCACAGTGCCTGTAATGAGTTATGGCAAGATTGTATCCCAGCCTCTCCTACCTGTGGTTTTCTTCTCACTTGCCTGATATGTAGTCATCACTTAGCCAGGCTTTAAGTATTTTAAGAAGAAATAATTCTATATGTAACTGTAGACTCAGTGTGTCCATGGATGGAGGTAAGTTTGGGAACTTTCTACCTTGCCACCTTGAACCAGAACCCTGCCATGAGTATAGATTTTGAGGTTACAAACAAATTTGATAAAGTAGGCAAATTTACAAAACCCATAAATAATAAAGATCAACTGTACTATGAGAA
>NW_024342046.1:0-1746 GCF_902729225.1 Pteropus medius | reverse complement strand
GAGGTTTTCTAAGCCACGATTGGGCAGACGATTTCCACGAAGGCACCGATGGTAAGGATTTTCGGCTTTGCGGGCCAGACGGTCCACGTGGCAGTTTCTGCAGTCGTCCAGTCCGCAAGGATCAGGAGGGCACGCACGGGCGTCCCTGTGCGTCCCTGTGGCCGGGGAAGCCGCGTCGACGGCGGTGGCATTCACATGTCATGTAGCGGTCCTGTGCCAGTGCAAACGCTCCCTTTACACATCGTCGACATGCACCGTGTACAATTCCTTCGTGGTCTGCGAGCTGCACAAACACACTTCGTGGCGGCTGCACTTGATCCCAAGACTGAAGGGTACCGAACCTGCCACTCACACTGTCACCACGTGTGGTGCCAGGCGGGGACTAGACGAATCGGCGGGACCACCTCGTAAATCATACAAATGTTGAAAGACAATGCTGGTGTAAAATTATATCGAACGTCGACTGTAGTTGAAGAAAAAAATTGTTTTTAAGGAGATAAGATTCTCCTTTGCTCTGATTCTGGATGCTCACGTAGTATGTGAAAATCACAGCAATCTGGTATTTTAAATAACGTTAAAAAATTCATGACATCGAGAGGGACATGTGACGTGAACTCTGGTGTCACCTCCACGGGGTGGGGAGGTCCCTCGGTAACGACAGAATCAGAAAATCTGATTAAAATGGCACGAGAGTGGAAAGTCCTCTCTTGCTCAGTTTTGTGCATTTTTCAGCGGGAAACGTGCAGGACGGAAAAGAGGTTGTTTCCTGCAAATACAGACACTGTCGACGAGAGTTTTTACATGGCTGGGATTTGTTCTTTGGTCCTCTAATGAGAAAACGGATTCCTTGCAAGCATCACAACAGACCCGCCCAGGAAGAGGAATTCACGTTTGCTGTCCCTCGTTCTGCTTTTCTCGAAACATGATACATAGATGTGGCATCGTTCGATTCACATGCCACCGTCCTGGGCTTGCCCCCATGGGCAGAATCTATGCTCTCGTGCTCCGGTCAGGGCTAAATCTTCGATGCCCGAAGGACCACGTGCAGGAAGTAGCCTCAGAACGTTCTGCTGCCCGCTCCATCCTGGGCCTCCAAAGCCGTTCCTATTTGCAGACATCTTCCGGCTGACGAGCAACAGGCAGACAGTCTGAGTACCATTCTGGCGAGACAGTTGATGTGAAACTTTACGATGGCCAATCTCTCTTTACGTGATTTTTGTTTAAAGTTATCTTCACAGCATATATATTTATAAAGTTATCTTCACAGCATATATATTTATATATAAAGTTATCTTCACAGCATATATATTTATATATAAAGTTATCTTCACAGCATATATATTTATATATATATAAATATATATAAATATATATTTATTTTGCTTATCTTTTAACATTCTAGCTGAATATATATATAAATATATATTTATATATTTATCTTTTAACATTCTGGCTGAAATATATATAAATATATATTTATATATATATATTTATATATATATAAATATATATAAATATATATTTTATATATATATATTTATATATATATAAATATATATAAATATATATATTTTGGTTATCTTTTAACATTCTGGCTGAATATATATATAAATATATATTTATATATTTTTGGTTATCTTTATATATATTTATATATATTTCGTTATCTTTTAACATTCTGGCTGAATATATATATAAATATATATTTATATATTTATCTTTTAACATTCTGGCTGAAATATATAT
>NW_024342045.1:0-482 GCF_902729225.1 Pteropus medius | reverse complement strand
AACCCTAACCCTAATATTAAACTAACCCTAACTCTAAACCTAAATCTAGCACAAACCCTAACCCTAACACTTAACTTAAAATTAACCCTAACCCTAACCCTTATTCTAACCCTATTCCTAACACTAAACTTAACATTAACCTCTTACCCTAACCCTAACACTAACCCTAACCTTAAATCTAAATTTAACCCTAAACTAATCCTAATGCTAACCTTAACATAAGCCAATCCCTAAACCTAAGCCTAACTCTAATTCTAATCCAAGCATGTATCTAACCGTAAACCTAAACCCCAACACTATCCCTAACCGTAAACCAAACACTTGCTCTAAAACTCACCCTCACCCTAAACCTAACGGTGACAATAACTCTATCCTTAAGCCTAACCCTAACCTAACCCTAAACCTAATCCAAAACTAAACCTAAACCAAACCGCATCCCTAGCATCTAACCCTAACCTAAACCAAACGCTAACTCTATCGCT
>NW_024342044.1:0-2693 GCF_902729225.1 Pteropus medius | reverse complement strand
GAGCTTTTTGCCAGATCTAGCATATACATATATATGCATATATATGTTCATCTATATGCATATATATGTATATGGTGGATTTTCGAAGGAAACCTGTGTGGACCCCTGGTCTACCAGAGAAGGCAGGCCGCTCCCAGCACCTCCACCTTCCGGGAGTGTGGACACCGGGCGTTCCAGAGCCACAATTCAGCAGGATCTCTTTTCATCCCAGAGGCCCCGGGGCTCCTTCCTAAGGCCTCTGCTCCTTCCTGCTCTCCGCATTGGAAATCAGACTTCGGGACGGAAGCAGACACCTCCCTCTCCCTCACCTTTCTGCCTGGGATGGTCGTAATGGTCCCCGTGTATGCATTCAAAATGAAGAAATGAAAGGCTCAAAGAGGTGATCGCAAAGCTCAAGAGGCACGGAGGCCGAAATCAGACCCACAGCTGTCTGCAGTGTCCCCCAACTGACCTCTTTCCAGCGGGTGGCGGCCTCCAGGGACGGAGGGGCCAAAGCATCCCTGGGTACGCTGTCTGTGGGTGGCCTGGAGCTCTGCACGAGGATACAGAGAGGAATGAGACGTCGTTTGTACCTCTAGGGCCTCAAAGTGTCAGTGAGTGCTTCCGCAACTTCCGTACTCCCGTACCCGCAGACGACCGAGCATCGCCCTCAGAGCCCCGAGGCGCCGGGAGGGCCGTGAATTTGCCGCAAGTGAGCCGTATCTCGGAAGTCTGCAGTTCCGCCTCAAAATGGACGTCACTAGAGAGCTTTTTGCCAGATCTACAATATACACATATATGTATATATATGTTCATCTATATGCATATATGTGTATATGGTGGATTTTCGAAGGAAACCTGGCTGGACCCCTGGTCTACCAGAGAAGGCAGGCCGCTCCCAGCACCTCCACCTCCCCAGAGTGTGGACACCGGGCGCCCCAGAGCCACAATTCAGCAGGATCTCTTTTCATCCCAGAGGCCCCGGGGCTCCTTCCTAAGGCCTCTGCTCCTTCCTGCTTTCCGCATTGGCAATCAGACTTCAGGACTGAAGCAGACACCTCCCTCTCCCTCACCTTGCTGCCTGGGATGGACGTAATGGTCCCCGTGTACGCATTCAAAATGAAGAAATGAAAGGCTCAAAGTGGTGATCGCAAAGCTCAAGAGGCACGGAGGCCGAAATCAGACCCACAGTTGTCTGCAGTGTCCCCCAACTGACCTCTTTCCAGCGGGTGACGGCCTCCAGGGACGGAGGGGCCAAAGCATCCCTGGGTACGCTGTCTGTGGGTGGCCCGGAGCTCTGCACGAGGATACAGAGAGGAATGAGACGTCGTTTGTACCTCTAGGGGCTCAAAGTGTCAGTGAGTGCTTCCGCAACTTCCGTACCCCCGTACCCGCAGACGACCGAGCATCGCCCTCAGAGCCCCGAGGCGCCGGGAGGGCCGTGAATTTGCCGCAAGTGAGCCGTATCTCGGAAGTCTGCAGTTCCGGCTCAAAATGGCCGTCACTAGAGAGCTTTTTGCCAGATCTACCATATACATATATATGCATATAGATGTTCATCTATATGCATATATATGTATATGGTGGATTTTCGAAGGAAACCTGGCTGGACCCCTGGTCTAGCAGAGAAGGCAGGCCGCTCCCAGCACCTCCACCTCCCCGGAGTGTGGACACCGGGCGTTCCAGAGCCACAATTCAGCAGGATCTCTTTTCATCCCAGAGGCCCCGGGCTCCTTCCTAAGGCCTCTGCTCCTTCCTGCTTTCCGCATTGGCACTCAGACTTCAGGACGGAAGCAGACACCTCCCTCTCCCTCACCTTGCTGCCTGGGATGGACGTAATGGTCCCCGTGTACGCATTCAAAATGAAGAAATGAGGCAGCTCAGTGAGGTGATCAGAAGCTCAAGAGGCAATGAGGCCGAACCACCCTGCCTCCCAGGTGTCCCCTAACCACCCTTCAGTTGGTGACGCCCCCAGGATTGAGGGCCAAAGTGCATCCCTTGGGTACGCTGTCTGTGGGTGGCTGGAGCTCTGCACGAGATACAGAGAAGGAGACGTCATTGTACCTCTAGGCCTCTAAAGTACGCGAGTGCTTCCACTCCCCGCACTGCAGACCACCAGCATCGCCTCCCCGAAAAGGAGTACGAATCGTGTCGCAAGTGAGCCGTATCCTAGAAGCCCGCAGTCCTCCGCCCGGAGATCGTCACAGAGAAGCTTTTGCCAGATCTACCATATTAGATATAGAAGGAAGTGTAGCTACAGTGAGGTTCATCTATACAGGCGTATATGGTGGACTTTCAAGGAAACCTGGCTGGACCCCTCTGTCTACCAGAGAATGCCTCCCCAGCACCTCCCGGAGGGACACCGCATGCCCAGAGCCAGCCACACCAGCAGACTTTTCATCCTGAGGAGGCCCCGGGGCCTTCCCTGGGCGGCCTCTGCCCCTCGCTCTCAAGATTGGAAACCAGACCAGGACTTAGGCAGACACCTCCCTCTCCCTCACCTTTCTGCCTGGGATGGTCGTAATGGTACCCGTGGACGCATTCAAATGAAGAAATGAAAGGCTCAAAGAGCTGATCGCAAAGCTCCTAAGGCACGGAGGCCAAATTCAGACCCACAGCTGTCTGCAGTGTCTCCCAACTGAACTCTTTCCAGCGGGGTACGGCCGCCATGGACGCAGGGGCCAAAGCATCCCTGTGTACGCTGTCTGTGGGTG
>NW_024342043.1:0-942 GCF_902729225.1 Pteropus medius | reverse complement strand
TTGCTGACCCGCTGCGCGTAGAGTTGAGAAGGAAAGTTGGAAAGGTACACACCATGCTAAACAGTGACTGCCAGAGCACCGGCAGGGGCGGGTGAAGGGACATGTACTAATTTTTACCCGGGCATGTACTAACTTGTAAAATTTTTTTAACTTTTCCTTTTCTAAATGTTGGGGCACAAAAAGACCCTGCATGGCAAAGGATGGGCCTGTAAAGGATTTTCTTGAACAAGACAGATTAAGACCGACCACAGAGACTTCTAACCTGTGCCTCCCTCCGCTTCTCCTTCCCTCATACGGCAACTGGAATGACAATGTTTCTGACATTAGGCAGAGGCAGGTATGTTCTGGCGCCAGGGAAAGGGATTTCAAAACCAAAACACCACAGCAGCACCCCGGGGGTACACTCACCTGAGAAAGTGTTGTCTGCAAAACGTAAGAGTAAACTGCTCTTGCCCACACCTGCAGGAGAGAAAGCAGGAGATGAGAGGAGGCACAGGACCCCTCCCTCCAACCCAATCCTTCCTTCTCCGGGGAGATGATACCCAGGACCTAACTCAAGAAGCTCAGCAGGACCCATCCCCCTCCTTGATGCTGCTTTTGACCTCCCCAACCAGTCACACATCAAGAGCATCTCTCCCACTCAGTCTGTGACCTTTTCCTCGTCCTGGTGTAAGACAAGCCACCCCCAAACGCCCCAGGGAGAGATGAGAAAGGAACTCATGCCCAGGCCCTGTTTTGAGGTCTAGTCCCGGCAACCCAGGGGAAGGTACCAGATGACAGAAATAAAGCAGGGGAAGGTCAAACAATAGTGGCCCCAAAGTGTCTCTAAAATATGATCCCTAGAAAACTGCACATCATGTGCGGAGCTTCAGTTTGTGTGCAGTGTGAGACGAGGAATTGCAGAGCTGGAGAGAATCCTTGAGATCTTTGGGGCTATTTTAT
>NW_024342042.1:0-371 GCF_902729225.1 Pteropus medius | reverse complement strand
ATTTTTCTTCAGCTTATCAATCTTGGCCACTAGACCATGAGTTTCTTGAGGGTAAGTTCATCTGTTCATAATGTATGTCTTTATCCCAGCTCTTAGCACATTTGGTCTTTAATTCACATTTGTTGAACAAATGAAAAAATGATGACTATTACAATAGACCTGATTCTAAGTCGTATAATGAAAACCTTGCATTTTAATGCCATGTGGCTGAATGAAGTAATCAGTAGTTTGAGATATGTGGATAACAGATTAAGTTTTTTAAAGTTGTAAAACAGTATATGTAGTGTGATTCCATTTTAGTAAAAAAAAAAAAAAAAAAAAAAAAAAAAAAAAAAAAAAAAAAAAAAAAAAAAAAAAAAAAAAAAAAAAAA
>NW_024342041.1:0-486 GCF_902729225.1 Pteropus medius | reverse complement strand
CACCAGAAACTTCTTTGAAGTAAACAGATTAAATCTTTCACATATGGTTAATTCTAACGAATTATGCTTTTCCCATATTCGCAAGTAAAAAATAAAAACAAAGAAACAAAAAACCAGCACATATTGTAGTTACTTGATTACTACTACATGTATTTTTATTAACTATTTTATTTCATCGGATATATTCATACTATGATTATAGCATGCAATTTAAATCCTCGAAGCTTGTAGAAAAAGAGGCAAGGGACAGCCACAGCCTCTAGAGGCCACAAGCAGGAACAGAACAGTTATTGGCAAAGTAGCAATATGATCAAAATCTGTGCATTTTTCTAAAGGAGAGTTGCATTCCTTGTTCTATCAAACCTTTTATTAAATCAAAACTAAAGTCACTTTGAGTGACTGAGGCCACAACACTGACCCCTCAGCTGCTGTCTGCCCGGGGCACTGTCCTGGCCGCTCCCTTCACCGGGAGGGTCTTGTCCGGGG
>NW_024342040.1:0-2391 GCF_902729225.1 Pteropus medius | reverse complement strand
GATGTGGTTAAGTTAAGGACCTTGCCATAGGGAGGTTATCCGAAATGCCATCACCCGCGTTCTTAGGAGACAGGCCGAGGGAGATTACAGAGGGAGAGGAGGGCGCTGAGAGATGGAGGCCGAGAACGCAGGGGTGCAGCTTTAAGCCACTGGCTGCTAGAAGCCACCGGAAGCAGGAAGGCCTGTCGTAGGAAGTGGACAGGAAGTATCATCTTTCAGGTGAGAGAACTGAGGGTCAGGGAATGACCGGGTGAGAATCACTCACCGGTGACAGAGCCCGCATCTGCCCTTTTCATCTGGCATCAAGTCGACGCAGTTCTGGCAAGGGTCACCCTTTTACTGGAAGCAATCTAAATGTCCTATAACGGGGACATTGTTCAGCAGACCAGAAGAGAGTCCCAACAATAGGACACTAAAAACAAAAATTTGGTGGCACAAAAGGTAGTCTGTTGCGGGGTTTTAAAAAAAGGAAGGAAAGCGGTCATTCTGTAATCTAAGTGACTATGTATCATTTGAATGTACTAAAATAACAAAATGTTCCTAAAAGCTGCCCTGGGGCCTCCCATCGGTGTCCCTGGGTTTCAGGCGCAGCCCCAGTGGGTGACAATGAGATCCGGGGATGCCGTGTCCTGTGGTGCTGGGCCACCGGGGAGCCGGTGCCCACAGTAGAGTGGCTGCATGTGGGCCAGCCCTTGCAGGCCAGCCGGCAGCTCCAGACCCTGCCAGATAGGAGCCCGGGGCAGGAGCCGGTGGAGGCTGGGGACACGGGCGCACGTGAAGTGTCGCTCACAACCTCCCAGGCATTCCTGGTTGTGAGAGGTACGGGGTGTCCTTGTCCAGACTTTTGTGGACAGAGGCGGGATCTCTTGCACAATGGGGATTTGTGTGTTATTTTCGGGGGACCTGGCCCACTGCCCCGCCAGCTCCCCGACTCCTCCCTTTGCTTAGAGTCACCTACCCTGTACAGCTGGGCAAACTGAGGCTCCGAGATGCTCAGCGTTTGCAGCTCATGTGGACAGGGGACCTGGCTCTTCCAGCGTACCGGGCACAGATGCCTGTCCTCTTTTTGGACACTCCACGGCCCTGGGAAATAGGCAGAATTAAACAAGGGCCCCACGGGATCGCTGTGAAAAGTCTGTGAGTTAGTTCTTGTCGCGAGCTTCGCCTGGCCGTGGCGGGCACTCGGTAACCGGCGCTGATTACGCCGTTTCTCAGCCCCGCCACCTCGAGTCTCCTCAAGCAGTTCCCTTCTCATTAAAGTTTAAAGACCAAACTTTAAAACCACAGGAAAGACTATCCCAGGAAACCACAGTAAAATGACTCCACCTGACTAATGAAAAGTCACCGAATATTATTTCTGGGCCTTTACGGAGTAAATACTCCACAGTCGTGGCTTTGTGTCTTTGTCCTTGTCCGTGGCAGACATCACCAATCCATCACCGCACACAATGTCAGACTCCTTCTCCACAGAACCCCTTTCCAGGGGGCACCTGGGGACCGATTGGAACGGACTTGACATTTTGCCACTTGAAACCCACTGCCAGCCAATTGTGGGACCCCTTCCGGCCCTCAGCCTCCCTCCCACTGCGGGCCGGGTTGGAGCACCAGCACACACAGCTGAGAATCCGGTGTCTCTCTGATACCCAGCCACAGACGCTGTCTTTGGAACAGGTCTGAGCAGGCTCTTCATCTCAGAGCTTGATCCCGGTTCTTACCCTCTCCTGTTGAAAAGCCCCCAACCCAAACCACAGAGCTCTGCACATGGCTGCCGTGTTCACTTCCCGTGGCCACCATAATGAAGAAGCACGGAATGGGTGGCTTAAAAAAAAGAAAAAGAAAAAGAAAAACAGAAATTAACTGTCTCACAGTTCTGGAGGGTGGAATTCTAAGACTGAGGTGTCGGCAGGGTTGGTTTCTTCTGGGGTCCCTGGCAGAGAATCTGTTCCATGCTTTGTCTCGAGCTCCTGGTGGCCTAGCGTTCCTTGGCTTGTAGAAGTGTCATCCCATCTCTGGCATTCTCCCTGTGTGCATATATGTGTCCAAATTTCCCCGTTTTATAAGGACGTGAGTCATATTGGCCTGGGGCTCACCCTAATGACCTCACATTAAATCGATTACCTCTGTACAGACTCGATCTTCAAATAAGACCACATTTTGAGGTCTGGGCATTAGGACTTCAACGTGTCCTTTACGGGGGACACTATTCAACCCATAACGGCTTCCTTACTTTTTAAATGGAAACGACTCTGTTTTTGTTTGTTTGTTTGTTTGTTTACTTCATCTATGTTCATTGTAGAAAGGCCAGATAATCTAGAAAAATCTGTGAAGAAAAAGTAATTATCAATTATCTCCCATAATTCAATGACCAGAAATAGCTTTGGCAATTATTAT